>NC_090923.1:1517190605-1517496340 GCF_040938575.1 Ambystoma mexicanum
CTGAGACCCTTCCTATAGCATGAGATGTGATATCCAACTCCTTCCCATTCCAATCCTGAGACCCTTCCAAAAGCAGAGATGTGATATCTCAATGCTTATACCAAACCTGAGACCCTTCCTATGGCATGAGATGTCATATACATATCCTTCCCATTCCAATCCTGAGACCCTTCCTATAGCATGAGATGTGATATCTCAATGCTTATACCAAACCTGAGACCCTTCCTGTAGCATGAGATGTGATATCCAACTCCTTCCCATTCCAATCCTGAGACCCTTCCTATAGCATGAGATGTGATATCTCAATGCCTCTAATACCAAACCTGAGATCCTTCCTCTAACATGAAATGTGATATCCAGCACCTTCCCTTTCCAAACCTGAGAGCCTACCTATAGCTTGAGATGTGATATCCAAGTCCTTCCCATTCCAATCCTTGGACCCTTCCTACAGCATGCAATATGATATCTCAATGATTCTAATAACAAACCTGAGACCCGTCCTATAACATGAGATGGGATATCCAACTCCTTCCCATTCCAATCCTGAGACACTTCCGATAGCAGAGATGTGATATCTCAATGCTTATACAAAACCTGAGACCATTCCTATAACATGAGATGTGATATCCAACTCCTTCCAAATCCAATCCTGATACCCTTCCGATAGCATGAGATGTGATATCCCAATGCTTCTACCAAACCTGAGACCCATACTATGGCATGAGATGTGATATCAAACTCCTTCCCATTCCAATCCTGAGACCCTTCCTATAGCTTAAGATGTGATATCCAACTCCTTCCCATTCCAATTCTGAGACCCTTCCTATACCATGAGACTTGATATCTCAATGCTTCTAATACCAAACCTGAGACCCGTCCTATAACATGAGATGTGATATCCAAATCCTTCCCCTTCCAAACCTTAGACCCTTCCTTTATCATGAGATGTGATATCCAACTCCTTCCCATTCCAATCCTGAGACCCTTCCGATATCATGAGATGTGATATCTCAATGCTTCTAATATCAAACTTGAGACCCTCCCTATAGCATGAGATGTGATATCCAAGTCCTTCCCATTCCAATCCTGAGACACTTCCTATAGCATGAGATGTGATATCTCAATGCTTCTAATACCAAACCTGAGACTCTTCCTATAACATGAGATGGGATATCCAACTCCTTCCCATTCCAATCCTGAGACCCTTTCGATAGCATGAGATGTGATATCTCAATGTTTATACCAAACCTGAGACCCTCCCTACGGCATGAGATGTCATATACAACTCCTTCCATTCCAATCCTGAGACCCTTCCTATAGCATGCAATATGATATCTCAATGATTTTAATAAAAAACCTGAGACCCGTCCTATAACATCAGATGGGATATCCAACTCCTTCCCATTCCAATCCTGAGACACTTCCGATAGCAGAGATGTGATATCTCAATGTTTATACCAAACCTGAGACCCTTCCTATAACATGAGATTTGATATCCAACTCCTTCCCGTTCCAAACCTGAGACCCTTCCTTTAGCATGAGATGTGATATCCAGCTCCTTCCCATTCCAATCCTGAGACACTTCCGATAGCATGAGATGTGATATCTCAATGCTTCTAATATCAAAACTGAGACCCTCCCTATAGCATGATATGTGATATCTAAGTCCTTCCCATTCCAATCCTGAGACCCTTCCTATAGCATGAGATGTGATATCTCAATGCTTATCCTTGATTCCTGTAGTAAATTGATTTCCTTTGCAGGCCGACCCCTGTCACGAATGCCTTGTCTGCATGCATTCTCTCCTGGCCATTCTCTCACCGTGGCTATTTGCCTACCCCCTTCCTCTCTCAGTGGATGGACTTCTCCATCCTAGCCTCCTACCACTCAACTCCGCCTACTTGGAGAATTCAACATGAACCTGTATGCTTCCTGACCTGGACTTTTACGAGATCTGCAACTCTTCATGTCGCTGGCCCTACACACTGCAGGGAATACTCAGGATTTTCTGATCTCAAACCTCCCCCTCTGAAACCCTCTCAACAATCCTCTCCCGTGGTGATCAAGTTCTCATCTCCAAAGAAGGCTAACTGCCAGCTGTTCCTCCTCAGAGGAGTTCTCCCTTTCTGTCCCTGCTCCCTGCACCGTTTCGCGTTGCAAACACTCGCTTCCCTGCTCTCTGGTTTAGACGCTTTTTCTTCTCAGAGGCCTTCTTCCTTTCTGCCCTTTTCGCGTTGCAAGTACTCGCTTCCCAGCTCTCTGGTTTAGACGCGTGTTCCCTGCCTTCTCTCCTCTTCCCGCTGCCTTCAAATCAAAAAATGAGCTCCAAAAGATACACAGTGCTCAGAATGCTCTATAACACCCATTATTCAACATATAGCCGTAACCCGCTAGACGTATTGAAACGTGCTGTAAACTAGCAAAAACAGCTAGAAAATGTACTTTCCTCGCCTTTTTGTAAATGCTAATTCTGATGGGTTCCCATGTATGTACTGTCCGTGCGTTTGTTGTCGAATCCTGAAGTTTTTAACCACTGTTCTCCCATACAAGGGGGGGGGGGGGGTCAACGTCTACTGCTGTTCACAGGCTGAATGTATACGGCTGAAATCTTCAAGGCATTATCAGCTTTCCTGACTGTTTTGGAACGTGTATTTGCCATCTGTTAATGCAGTCGCCCTGTGTTCATCGTCCCTTCTACTTTACAGGCTGCACTCCCCTGGTGATCACATTCACCTCTCCAGAGCAGGCTGACTACGCTCATAGGCGTTCATCCTTTCTGTCCCTGCTCCCTGCACCGTTTCGCGTTGCATGTACTCGCTTCCCAGCTCTCTGGTTTAGATGCGTGTTCCCTGCCTTCTCTCCTCTTCCTACAGCCTTCCAATGAGCTCCACAAGATACAGTGTTCAGAATGCTTTATAACACCCATTATTCAACATATAGCTGTAACCCGCTAGACGTATTGAAACGTGCTAAAAACGAGCAGAAACAGCTAGAAAATGTACTTTCCTCGCGTTTTGGTAAATGCGAATTCTGGTGGATTCCCATTTTGTACTCTGTTCGTGCGTTTGTTCAGTCGAATCCTGGTCTTTTGAACCACTCTTCTCCCATACAAGGGAGGGTCAAAATGTGTTGTTCACAGGCTGAATTTATACTGCTGAAATGCTCGCTTCCCTGCTCTCTGTAGTAAATTGATTTCCTTTGCAGGCCGACTCCTGTCACGAATGCCTTGTCTGCATTTACCAAAACGCGAGGGAAGTACATTTTCTAGCTGTTTTTGCTAGTTTTTAGCACGTTTCAATACGTCTAGCGGGTTACAGCTATATGTTGAATAATGGGTGTTATAAAGCATTCTGAACACTGTATCTTGTGGAGCAAATTGGAAGGCTGTAGCAAGAGGAGAGAAGGCAGGGAACACGCATCTCAACCAGAGAGCTGGGAAGCGAGTACATGCAACGCGAAACGGTGCAGGGAGCAGGGACAGATAGGATGAACACCTATGAGGAGGAGCAGCTGGTAGTTAGCCAGCATAGGAAAGAAGAATGTGATCACTAGGGGAGTGCAGCCTGTAAACTAGAAGGAACGATGAACAAAGGGCGACTGCATTAACAGATGGCAAATACACGTTCCAAAACAGTCAGGAAAGCTGATAATGCCTTGAAGATTTCAGCCGTATACATTCAGCCTGTGAACAGCAGTAGATGTTGACCCCCCCTCCCTAGTATGGGAGAACAGTGGTTAAAAACTTCAGGATTCGACACAAACGCACGGACACAGTACATACAACATGGGAACCCACCAGAATTCGCATTTACAAAAACGCGAGGGAAGTACATTTTCTAGCTATTTTTGTTAGTTTTTAGCACGTTTCAATACGTCTAGCGGGTTACAGCTATATGTTGAATAATGGGGTTATAAAGCATTCTGAACACTATTTTGTGGAGCTCATTGGAAGGCTGTAGGAAGAGGAGAGAAGGCAGGGAACACGCATCTAAACCAGAGAGCTGGGAAGCGAGTACATGCAACGCGAAACGGTGCAGGGAGCAGGGACAGAAAGGTGGAACGCCTCTGAGGAGGAGCAGCTGGTAGTTAGCCTGCTCTGGAGAGGATAATGTGATCACCACGGGAGTGCAGCCTTGAAACAAAAAGGGACGATGAAAACATGCTGACTGGAATAACAGATGGCAAATACACTTTCCAGAACAGTCGGTTTACCCGATAATGCATTGACGATTTGAGCAGTATACATTCAGCCTGTGAACAGTAGATTTTGATCCCCCCCTTGTATGGGTGACGAGTGGTTAAAAACATCAGGATTCGACTGAACAAATGCACGAACAGAGTACAAAATGGGAATCCACCAGAATTCGTATTTACCAAAACGCGAGGAAAGAACATTTTCTAGCTATTTTTGCTAGTTTTTAGCACTTTTCAATACGTCTAGCAGGTTACAGCTATATCTTGAATAATGGGTGTTATAAAGCATTCTGAGCACCGTGTATCTTTTGAAGCTCATTTGTTGATTTGAAGGCAGCGGGAAGAGGAGAGAAGGCAGGGAACACACGTCTAACGCGAAACGATGCAGAGAACAAGCACAGAAAGGAAGAAGGAAAAGCGTCTAAACCAGAGAGCAGGGAAGCGAGTGTTTGCAACGCGAAACGGTGCAGAGAGCAGGGACAGAAAGGGAGAACTCCACTGAGGAACAGCTGGTGGTTAGCCTTCTTTGGAGATGAGAACTTGATCACCACGGGAGAGGATTGTTGAGAGGGTTACATAGGGGGATGTCTGAGATCAGAAAATCCTGAGTATTCCCTGCAGTGTGTAGGGCCAGAGACATGAAGAGTTGCAGATCTCGTAAAAGTCCAGGTCAGGATGCATACAGGTTCATTTTGAATTCTCCAAGTAGGCGGAGTTGAGTGGTAGGAGGCTAGGATGGAGAAGTCCATCCACTGAGAGAGGAAGGGGGTAGGCAAATAGCCACGGTGAGAGAATGGCCAGGAAAGAGAGAATGCATGCAGACAAGGCATTCGTGAGATGAGTCGGCCTGCAAAGGAAAGCAATTCACTACAGGAATCAAGGATACTCCCCCTCAAGAACGGTTGGATCTGGGCATGGAGAGGAACTTGTCATCAGGGAGGAAAGTGTCAGAGCTCGAGACAGCGCTGGCCGTCATCCATGTCTCGGTTAGACCAAGGACATCAAGGTCGGGTTCTTCCAGGAAATGGCAGATGTCAGATGAGTGTTAACTGAGTGAGAGTTGAGAGTGGGGAGGGGTACAAATCAGTAATCCTTGCGGAGGTGTAGAAGGAGCCTGACCTAGGGCACATGAGGAAGGAGAGAGGAAAGGAAGCAGAAGAAGGGAGAGAAGACACAGCAGGAGTGCAATATCAATCCGGGAGCTAGGAGTGGTGAGGTTAGACAGGGGGGGGGGGTCTGAGTCTCAGGATTTGAATGGGAAGTTCGATATCACATGTCATGCTATAGGAAGAGTCTCAGGATTGGAATGGGAAGGAGTTGGATATGATATCTCTTGTTATAGGGAGGGTCTCAGGTTTGGTATTAGAAGCACTGAGATATCAAATCACATCCTATCGGAAGGGTCTCGGGTTTGGTATTGGAAGAAATGAGATTTCAAATCTCAGGCTGTGGGAATGGTCTCGGGTATGGTATTGGAAGGGGTGAAAAATCACATTTCATGCTACAGGAAGGGTCACAAGTTTGGAATGGGAAGGAGTTGGATTTCACATATACTACGGGAAGGGCCTCAGGTTTGGTATTAGAAGCATAGAGATATCACATCTCATGTTATAGGAAGGGTCTCCATTGGAATGGGAAGGAGTTGGATATCACATCTCATGTTATAGGGAGGGTCTCAGTTTTGATATTAGAAGCATTGAGATATCACATATGCTATTGGAAGGGTCTCAGTATTGGAATTGGAAGGATTTGGATATCACATCTCATGCTATCGGAAGGGTCTCAGGATTGGAATGGGAAGTAGTTGGATATCACATATGCTAAAAGAAAGGTCTCAGGATAGGAATGGGAAGGACTTAGATTTCACATCTCATACTATAGGGAGGGTCTCAGTTTTGATATTAGAAGCATTGAGCTATCACATCTCATGCTATCGGAAGGGTCTCAGGATTGGAATGGGATGGAGTTGGATATCACATCTCAAGCTATCTCAGGATTGTAATGGGAAGGAGTTTGATATCACATATCAAGCTATAGGAAGGGTCTCAGGTTTGGAAGGGGAAGGATTTGGATCTCACATCTCAAGCTATCTCAGGATTGGAATGGGAAGGAGTTTGATATTTCATCTCAAGCTATAGGAAGGGTCTCAGGTTTGGAAAGGGAAGGATTTGGATTTCGCATCTCATGTTATAGGATGGTTCTCATGTTTGGTTTTACAAGCATTGAGATATCACATCTCATGCTATGGGAAGGGTCTCAGGTTTGGAACGGGAAGGAGTTGGATATCACATCTCATGCTAAAGGAAAGGTCTCAGGTCTGGAAGGGGAAGGATTTGGATCTCACATCTCATGTTTTAGGACGGGTCTCAGGTTTGGTATTAGAAGCATTGAAATATCACATCTCATGGTATAGGAAGGGTCCCAGGATTGGAATGGGAAGGAGTTGGATATCACATTGAATGGGAAGGAGTTTGATATCACATCTCAAGCTATAGGAAGGGCCTCAGGTTTGGAAAGGGAATGATTTGGATTTCAAATCTCATGTTATAGGATGGTTCTCATGTTTGGTTTTAGAAGCATTGAAATATCACATCTCATGCTATCGGAAGGGTCTCAGGTTTGGAATGGGAAGGAGTTTGATATCACATCTCATGTTAGAGGTAGGATCTCAGGTTTGGTATTAGAGGCATTGAGATATGACATCTCATGCCATCAGCAGGGTCTCAGGATTGGAATGGGAAGGAGTTGGATATCACATCTCATGCTAAAGGGAGGGTCTAAGGTTTGGAAGGGGAAGGATTTGGACATCACATCTCATGTTATTGGAAGGATCTGAGGTTTGGTATTAGAAGCATTGAGATATCACATCTCATGCTATCGAAAGGGTCTCAGGTTTGGTATAAGCATTGAGATATCACATCTCTGCTATCGGAAGGGTCTCAGGATTGGAATGGGAATGATTTGGATATCACATCTCATGTTATAGGAAGGGTCTCATGTTTGGTATTAGAAGCATTGAGACATCACATCTCATGCTATAGGAAGGGTCTCAGGATTGTAATGGGAAGGAGTTGGATTTCACATCTCATGCTATATGAAGGGTCTCAGGTTTGGTATAAGCATTGAGATATCACATCTCATGCTATAGGAAGGGTCTCAGGATTGGAATGGGAAGGATTTGGATATCACATCTCATGCTATAGGAAGGGTCTCAGGTTTGGTATAAGCATGGAGATATCACTTCTCATGCTATAGGAAGTGTCTCAGGATTGGAATGGGAAGGAGTTGGATATCACATCTCATGTTATAGGAAGGATCTCAGGTTTGGTATTAGAAGCATTGAGACATCATATCTCATGCTATAGGAAGGGTCTCAGGATTGGAATGGGAAGTAGTTGGATATCACATCTCATGCTAAAGGGAGGGTCTCAGGTTTGGAAGGGGAAGGATTTGGATATTACATCTCGTGTTATAGGAATGATCTCAGGTTTGGTATTAGAAGCATTCAGATATCACATCTCATGCTATCGGAAGGATCTCAGGTTTGGTATTAGAAGCATTGAGATATCAAATCTCATGCTATAGGAAGGGTCGCAGGATTGGAATGGGAAGGAGTTCGATATCACATCTCATGCTATGGGAAGGGTCTCAGGATTGGAATGGGAAGGAGTTGGATATGACATCTCATGCCACAGGAAGGGTCTCAGGTTTGGTATAAGCATTGAGATATCACATCTCTGCTATCGGAAGGGTCTCAGGATTGGAATGGGAAGGAGTTGGATATCCCATCTTACGTTATAGGAAGGGTCTCAGGTTTGGTATTAGAAGCATTGAGATATCACATCTCATGCTATAGGAAGGGTCTCAGGATTGGAATGGGAAGGACTTGGATATCACATCTCATTCTATAGGGAGGGTCTCACGTTTGGAAAGGGAAGGAGTTGGATATCACATTTCATGTTAGATGTAGGATCTCAGGTTTGGTATTAGAGGCATTGAGATATCACATCTCATGCTATCAGAAGGGTCTCAGGATTGGAATGGGAAGGAGTTGGATATCACATCTCATGCTAAAGGGAGGGTCTCAGGAATGGAAGGGGAAGGATTTGGATATCACATCTCATGTTATAGGAAGGATCTCAGGTTTGGTATTAGAAGCATTGAGATATCACATCTCATGCTATCGGAAGGATCTCAGGTTTGGTATTAGAGGTATTGAGATATCACATCTCATGCTAAAGGGAGGGTCTCAGATTTGGAAGCGGAAGGATTTGGATATCACATCTCTTGTTATAGGAAGGATCACAGGTTTGGTATTAGAAGCATTGAGATATCACATCTTATGCTATGGGAAGGGTCTCAGGATTGGAATGGGAAGGAGTTGGATATCGCATCTCATGCTATAGGAAGGGTCTCAGGTTTGGAACGGGAAGGAGTTAGATATCACATCTCATGTTATAGTAAGAGTCTCAGGTTTGGTATAAGCATTGAGATTTCACATCTCTGCTATCGGAGGTGTCTCAGGATTGGGATGGGAAGGAATTGGATATCACATCTCATGCTATAGGAAGGGTATCAGGTTTGGAACGGGAAGGAGTTGGATATCCCATCTCATGTTATAGGACGGGTCTCAGTTTTGATATTAGAAGCATTGAGATATCACATCACATGCTGTAGGAAGGGTCTCAGGTTTGGAATGAGAAGGATTTAGATATCACATCTCATGTCATAGGAAGGATCTCAGGTTTGGTATAAGCTTTGAGATATCACATCTCTGCTATTGGAAAGGTCTCAAGATTGGAATGGGAAGGACTTGGATATCACAATTCATGTTATAGGAAGGGTCTCAGGTTTGGTATTAGAAGCATTGAGATATGACATCTCATGCTATAGGAAGGGTCTCAGGATTGGAATGGGAAGGACTTGGATATCACATCTCATGTTATAGGAAGGGTCTCAGGTTTGGTATTAGAAGCATTGAGATATCACATCTCATGCCATAGGAAGGGTCTCAGGAGCGGAATGGGAAGGAGTTGGATATCACATCTCATGATAAAGGAAGGGTCTAAGGTTTGGAAGGGGAAGGATTTGGATATCACATCTCATGTTATTGGACTGGTCTCAGGTTTGGTATTAGAAGCATTGAGATATCAAGTCTCATGGTATAGGACGGGAGTTTGATATCACATCTCATGCCATGGTATGGGTCTCAGGTTTTGTAGAAGCATTGGGATATCACATCTCATGCTATCAGAAGGATATCAGGATTAGATTTGGAAGGAGTTGGATATCCCATCTCATGCTATAGGAAGGGTCTCAGGTTGGAATGGGAAGGAGTTGGAGATCACATCTCATGTTATAGGAAGGGTCTCAGGATTGGAATGGGAAGGACTTGGATATCACATCTCATGCTGTAGGAAGGCTCTCAGGTTTGGAAAGGGAAGGAGTTGGATATCACATTTCATGTTAGAGGTAGGATCTCAGGTTTGGTATTAGAGGCATTGAGATATCACATCTCATGCTATCAGAAGGGTATCAGGATTGGAATGGGAAGGAATTGGATATCACATCTCATGCTAAAGGGAGGGTCTCAGGTTTGGTATTAGAAGCATTGAGATATCACATCTCATGCTATCGGAAGGATCTCAGGTTTGGTATTAGAAGCATTGAGATATCACATCTCATGCTATAGGAAGGGTCTCAGGATTGGAATGGGAAGGAGTTGGATATCACATCTCATGTTATAGGAAGGATCTCAGGTTTGGTATTAGAAGCATTGAGATATCACATCTCATGCTATAGGAAGGGTCTCAGGATTGGAATGGGAAGGAGTTGGATATCACATCTCATGCTAAAGGAAGGGTCTCAGTTTTGGTAGAAGCATTGAGATATCACATCTCATGCTATAGGAAGGGTCTCTGGATTGGAATGGGAAGGAGTTGGATATCACATCTCGTGCTATAGGAAGGGTCTCAGGTTTGGTATAAGCATTGAGATATCACATCTCTGCTATCGGAAGGGTCTCAGGATTGGAATGGGAAGGACTTAGATATCACATCTCATGCTATAGGGAGGGTCTCAGTATTGATATTAGAAGCATTGAGATATCACATCTCATGCTATCGGAAGGGTCTCAGGATTGGAATGGAAGGAGCTGGATATCACATCTCATGCTAAAACCTGATATACCCTTCCTATAAAATGAGATGGGAATATCCAACTCCTTCCCATTCCAATCCTGAGACCCTTCCGATAGCAGAGATGTGATATCTCAATGCTTATATCAAACCTGAGATCCTTCCTATAACATGAGGTGTGATATCCAACTCCTTCCCATTCCAATCCTGAGACACTTCCTATAGCATGAGATGTGATATCTCACTGCTTATACCAAACCTGATACCCTTCCTATAGCATGAGATGTGATATCCAACTCCTTCCCATTCCAATCCTGAGTCCCTTCCTGTAGCATGAGATGTGATATCTCAATGCTTCTAATATCAAACTTGAGACCCTCCCTATAGCATGAGATGTGATATCCAAGTCCTTCACATTCCAATCCTGAGACACTTCCTATAGCATGAGATGTGATATCTCAATGCTTCTAATACCAAACCTGAGACTCTTCCTATAACATTAGATGGGATATCCAACTCCTTCCCATTCCAATCCTGAGACCCTTCCAAAAGCAGAGATGTGATATCTCAATGCTTATACCAAACCTGAGACCCTTCCTATGGCATGAGATGTCATATACATATCCTTCCCATTCCAATCCTGAGACCCTTCCTATAGCATGATATGTGATATCCAACTCCTTCCCATTCCAATCCTGAGACCCTTCCTATAGCATGAGATGTGATATCTCAATGCCTCTAATACCAAACCTGAGATCCTTCCTCTAACATGAAATGTGATATCCAACACCTTCCCTTTCCAAACCTGAGAGCCTACCTATAGCTTGAGATGTGATATCCAAGTCCTTCCCATTCCAATCCTTAGACCCTTCCTACAGCATGCAATATGATATCTCAATGATTCTAATAACAAACCTGAGACCCGTCCTATAACATGAGATGGGATATCCAACTCCTTCCCATTCCAATCCTGAGACACTTCCGATAGCATGAGATGTGATATCTCAATGCTTATACCAAACCTGAGACCCTTCCTATAACATGAGATGTGATATCCAACTCCTTCCAAATCCAATCCTGATACCCTTCCGATAGCATGAGATGTGATATCCCAATGCTTCTACCAAACCTGAGACCCATACTATGGCATGAGATGTGATATCAAACTCCTTCCCATTCCAATCCTGAGACCCTTCCTATAGCTTAAGATGTGATATCCAACTCCTTCCCATTCCAATTCTGAGACCCTTCCTATACCATGAGACTTGATATCTCAATGCTTCTAATACCAAACCTGAGACCCGTCCTATAACATGAGATGTGATATCCAAATCCTTCCCCTTCCAAACCTTAGACCCTTCCTTTATCATGAGATGTGATATCCAACTCCTTCCCATTCCAATCCTGAGACCCTTCCGATATCATGAGATGTGATATCTCAATGCTTCTAATATCAAACTTGAGACCCTCCCTATAGCATGAGATGTGATATCCAAGTCCTTCCCATTCCAATCCTGAGACCCTTCCTATAACATGAGATGGGAATATCCAACTCCTTCCCATTCCAATCCTGAGACCCTTCCGATAACAGAGATGTGATATCTCAATGCTTATACCAAACCTGAGATCCTTCCTATAACATGAGATGTAATATCCAACTTCTTCCCATTCCAATCCTGAGACACTTCCTATAGCATGAGATGTGATATCTCACTGCTTATACCAAACCTGAGACCCTTCCTATAGCATGAGATGTGATATCCAACTCCTTCCCATTCCAATCCTGAGACCCTTCCTATAGTATGAGATGAGATATCTCAATGCTTCTAATACCAAACCTGAGACTCTTCCTATAACATGAGATGGGATATCCAACTCCTTCCCATTCCAATCCTGAGACCCTTCCGATAGTAGAGATGTGATATCTCACTGCTTATACCAAACCTGAGACCCTTCCTATAGCATGAGATGTGATATCCAACTCCTTCCCATTCCAATCCTGAGACCCTTCCTATAGCATGAGATGTGATATCTCAATGCTTCTAATATCAAACTTGAGACCCTCCCTATAGCATGAGATGTGATATCCAAGTCCTTCCCATTCCAATCCTGAGACACTTCCTATAGCATGAGATGTGATATCTCAATGCTTCTAATACCAAACCTGAGACTCTTCCTATAACATGAGATGGGATATCCAACTCCTTCCCATTCCAATCCTGAGACCCTTCCAAAAGCAGAGATGTGATATCTCAATGCTTATACCAAACCTGAGACCCTTCCTATGGCAGGAGATGTCATATACATATCCTTCCCATTCCAATCCTGAGACCCTTCCTATAGCATGAGATGTGATATCTCAATGCTTATACCAAACCTGAGACCCTTCCTATAGCATGAGATGTGATATCCAAGTCCTTCCCATTCCAATCCTTAGACCCTTCCTATAGCATGCAATATGATATCTCAATGAATCTAATACCAAACCTGAGACTCTTCCTATAACATGAGATGGGATATCCAACTCCTTCCCATTCCAATCCTGAGACCCTTCCAAAAGCAGAGATGTGATATCTCAATGCTTATACCAAACCTGAGACCCTTCCTATGGCATGAGATGTCATATACATATCCTTCCCATTCCAATCCTGAGACCCTTCCTATAGCATGAGATGTGATATCTCAATGCTTATACCAAACCTGAGACCCTTCCTATAGCATGAGATGTGATATCCAAGTCCTTCCCATTCCAATCCTTAGACCCTTCCTATAGCATGCAATATGATATCTCAATGAATCTAATACCAAACCTGAGACTCTTCCTATAACATGAGATGGGATATCCAACTCCTTCCCATTCCAATCCTGAGACCCTTCCAAAAGCAGAGATGTGATATTTCAATGCTTATACCAAACCTGAGACCCTTCCTATGGCATGAGATGTCATATACATATCCTTCCCATTCCAATCCTGAGACCCTTCCTATAGCATGAGATGTGATATCTCAATGCTTATACCAATCCTTAGACCCTTCCTATAGCATGCAATATGATATCTCAATGATTCTAATAACAAACCTGAGACCCGTCCTATAACATGAGATGGGATATCCAACTCCTTCCCATTCCAATCCTGAGACCCATCCGATAGCAGAGATGTGATATCTCAATGCTTATACCAAACCTGAGACCCTTCCTACGGCATGAGATGTCATATACAACTCCTTCCCATTCCAATCCTGAGACCCTTCCCATAGCATGAGATGTGATATCTCAATGCTTATACCAAACCTGAGACACTTCATATAGCATGAGATGTGATATCCAACTCCTTCCCATTACAATCCTGAGTCCCTTCCTATAGCATGAGATGTGATATCTCAATGCTTATACCAAACCTGAGACCCTTCCTATAGCATGAGATGTGATATCCAAGTCCTTCCCATTCCAATCCTTAGACCCTTCCTATAGCATGCAATATGATATCTCAATGAATCTAATACCAAACCTGAGACTCTTCCTATAACATGAGATGGGATATCCAACTCCTTCCCATTCCAATCCTGAGACCCTTCCAAAAGCAGAGATGTGATATCTCAATGCTTATACCAAACCTGAGACCCTTCCTATGGCATGAGATGTCATATACATATCCTTCCCATTCCAATCCTGAGACCCTTCCTATAGCATGAGATGTGATATCTCAATGCTTATACCAAACCTGAGACCCTTCCTATAGCATGAGATGTGATATCCAAGTCCTTCCCATTCCAATCCTTAGACCCTTCCTATAGCATGCAATATGATATCTCAATGAATCTAATACCAAACCTGAGACTCTTCCTATAACATGAGATGGGATATCCAACTCCTTCCCATTCCAATCCTGAGACCCTTCAAAAAGCAGAGATGTGATATCTCAATGCTTATACCAAACCTGAGACCCTTCCTATGGCATGAGATGTCATATACATATCCTTCCCATTCCAATCCTGAGACCCTTCCTATAGCATGAGATGTGATATCTCAATGCTTATACCAATCCTTAGACCCTTCCTATAGCATGCAATATGATATCTCAATGATTCTAATAACAAACCTGAGACCCGTCCTATAACATGAGATGGGATATCCAACTCCTTCCCATTCCAATCCTGAGACCCTTCCGATAGCAGAGATGTGATATCTCAATGCTTATACCAAACCTGAGACCCTTCCTACGGCATGAGATGTCATATACAACTCCTTCCCATTCCAATCCTGAGACCCTTCCCATAGCATGAGATGTGATATCTCAATGCTTATACCAAACCTGAGACACTTCATATAGCATGAGATGTGATATCCAACTCCTTCCCATTACAATCCTGAGTCCCTTCCTATAGCATGAGATGTGATGTCTCAATGCTTCTAATACCAAACTTGAGACCCTCTCTATAGCATGAGATGTGATATCCAATTCCTTCCCATTCCAATCCTGAGACACTTCCTATAGCATGAGATGTGATATCTCAATGCTTCTAATACCAAACCTGAGACTCTTCCTATAACATGAGATGGGATATCCAACTCCTTCCCATTCCAATCCTGAGACACTTCCGATAGCAGAGATGTGATATCTCAATGCTTATACCAAACCTGAGACCCTTCCTATAACATGAGATGTGATATCCAACTCCTTCCCATTCCAAACCTGAGACCCTTCCTATAGCATATGCGATATCCAACTCCTTCCAATTCCAAACATGAGACCCTTCCCATAGCAAGAATGTAATATCCAACTCCTTCCCATTCCAATCCTGAGACCATTCCTATAGCATGAGATGTGATATCTCAATGCTTCTAATACCAAACCTGAGATCCTTCCTATGACATGAGATGTGATATCCAATTCCTTCCCATTCCAAACCTGAGACCCTTCCTACAGCATGCAATGTGATATCTCAATGCTTCTAATACCAAACCTGAGACCAGTCCTATAACATGAGATGGGATATCCAACTCCTTCCCGTTCCAATCCTGAGACACTTCCGATTGCAGAGATGCGATATCTCAATGCTTATACCAAACCTGAGACTCTTCCTATAACATGAGATGTGATATCCAACTCCTTCCCGTTCCAAACCTGAGACCCTTCCTATAGCATGAGATGTGATGTCTCAATGCTTCTAATACCAAACTTGAGACCCTCTCTATAGCATGAGATGTGATATCCAATTCCTTCCCATTCCAATCCTGAGACACTTCCTATAGCATGAGATGTGATATCTCAATGCTTCTAATACCAAACCTGAGACTCTTCCTATAACATGAGATGGGATATCCAACTCCTTCCCATTCCAATCCTGAGACACTTCCGATAGCAGAGATGTGATATCTCAATGCTTATACCAAACCTGAGACCCTTCCTATAACATGAGATGTGATATCCAACTCCTTCCCATTCCAAACCTGAGACCCTTCCTATAGCATATGCGATATCCAACTCCTTCCAATTCCAAACATGAGACCCTTCCCATAGCAAGAATGTAATATCCAACTCCTTCCCATTCCAATCCTGAGACCATTCCTATAGCATGAGATGTGATATCTCAATGCTTCTAATACCAAACCTGAGATCCTTCCTATGACATGAGATGTGATATCCAATTCCTTCCCATTCCAAACCTGAGACCCTTCCTACAGCATGCAATGTGATATCTCAATGCTTCTAATACCAAACCTGAGACCAGTCCTATAACATGAGATGGGATATCCAACTCCTTCCCGTTCCAATCCTGAGACACTTCCGATTGCAGAGATGCGATATCTCAATGCTTATACCAAACCTGAGACTCTTCCTATAACATGAGATGTGATATCCAACTCCTTCCCGTTCCAAACCTGAGACCCTTCCTATAGCATGAGATGTGATATCCAACTCTTTCCCATTCCAATCCTGAGACCCTTCCGGTAGCATGAGATGTGATATCTCAATGCCTCTAATACCAAACCTGAGATCCTTCCTATAACGTGTGATGTGATATTCAATTCCTTCCCCTTCCAAACCTGAGACCCTCCCTTTAGCATGAGATGTGATATCCAACTCCTTCCCATTCCAATCCTGAGACCCTTATGATAGCATGAGATGTGATATCTCAATGCCTCTAATACCAAACCTGAGATACTTCCGATAGCATGAGATGTGATATCTCAATGCTTCTAATACCAAACCTGAGATCCTTCCTATAACATGAGATGTGATATCCAACTCCTTCCCATTCCAATCCTGAGACCCTTCTGATAGCATGAGATGTGATATCTCAATGCCTCTAATACCAAACCTGAGATCCTACCTCTAGCATGAAATGTGATATCCAACTCCTTCCCTTTCCAAACCTGAGAGCCTACCTATAGCATGAGATGTGATATCCAAGTCCTTCCCATTCCAATCCTTAGACCCTTCCTATAGCATGCAATATGATATCTCAATGATTCTAATAACAAACCTGAGACCCGTCCTATAACATGAGATGGGATATCCAACTCCTTCCCCTTCCAAACCTGAGACCCTCCCATTAGCATGAGATGTGATATCCAACTCCTTCCCATTCCATTCCTGAGACCCTTCTGATAGCATGAGATGTGATATCTCAATGCCTCTAATACCAAACCTGAGATCCTACCTCTAACATGAAATGTGATATCCAACTCTTTCCCCTTCCAAACCTGAGACCCTTCCTATGGCATGAGATGTCATATACAACTCCTTCCCATTCCAATCCTGAGCCCTTCCTATATCATGAGATGTGATATCTCAATGCTTATACCAAACCTGAGACTCTTCCTATAGCATGAGATGTGATATCCAACTTCTTCCCATTCCAATCCTGAGACCCTTCCTATAACATGAGATGTGATATCTCAATGCTTCTAATACCAAACCTGAGATCCTTCCTATAACATGAGATGTGATATCCAAATCCTTCCCCTTCCAAACCTGAGACCCTCCCTTTAGCATGAGATGTGATATCCAACTCCTTCCCATTCCATTCCTGAGACCCTTCTGATAGCATGAGATGTGATATCTCAATGCCTCTAATACCAAACCTGAGATCCTACCTCTAACATGAAATGTGATATCCAACTCTTTCCCCTTCCAAACCTGAGAGCCTTCCTATAGCATGAGATGTGATATCCATGTCCTTCCCATTCCAATCCTGAGACCCTTCCTATAGCTTGAGATGTGATATCCAACTCCTTCCCATTCCAATTCTGAGACCCTTCCTATACTATGAGACTTGAAATCTCAATGCTTCTAATACCAAACCTGAGACCCGTAATATAACATGAGATGTAATATCCAAATCCTTCCCCTTCCAAACCTTAGACCCTTCCTTTATCATGAGATGTGATATCCAACTCCTTCCCATTCCAATCCTGAGACCCTTCCGATATCATGAGATGTGATATCTCAAAGCTTCTAATATCAAACTTGAGACCCTCCCTATAGCATGAGATGTGATATCCAAGTCCTTCCCATTCCAATCC
This sequence comes from Ambystoma mexicanum, assembly GCF_040938575.1. Classification (NCBI taxonomy): domain Eukaryota; kingdom Metazoa; phylum Chordata; class Amphibia; order Caudata; family Ambystomatidae; genus Ambystoma; species Ambystoma mexicanum. The sequence continues at coordinate 1,517,208,467 of NC_090923.1, forward strand.
TGAGACCCTTCCTATAGCATGAGATGTGATATCTCAATGCTTATACCAAACCTGAGATCCTTCCTATAACATGAGATGTGATATCCAACTCCTTCCCATTCCAATCCTCAGACCCTTCCTATAGCATGAGATGTGATATCTCAATGCTTCTAATATCAAACTTGAGACCCTACCTATAGCATGAGATGTGATATCCAAGTCCTTCCCATTCCAATCCTGAGACACTTCCTATAGCATGAGATGTGATATCTCAATGCTTCTAATACCAAACCTGAGACTCTTCCTATAACATGAGATGGGATATCCAACTCCTTCCCATTCCAATCCTGAGACCCTTTTGATAGCAGAGATGTGATATCTCAATGTTTATACCAAACCGGAGACCCTTCCTACGGCATGAGATGTGATATCTAACTCCTTCCCATTCCAATCCTGAGACCCTTCCTATAGCATGAGATGTGATGTCTCAATGCTTCTAATTCCAAACCTGAGATCCTTCCTATAACATGAGATGTGATATCCAACTCCTTCCATTCCAATCCTGAGACCCTTCCTATAGTGTTAAGACGGATTTCTGAACTCTGTCCTGGTGGCGCAGAAGTTCAGAAGGCCAACCTAATTACTTGGAACAGGGTACCCTCTGGACGAGCCAGACCAATCAAGGTAGCGATCGCGGCGGTCAAGACTAGGTCTCAAGAGGGGTGAGGGTGACTGAAAGCCCGCAATGAGCACACAAAGCAAGAGCGCTTACAAACTACTCCAAACAGTTGTTATATCAAAAATATGTACACATTTATTTTAAGGCCTTTAAAACAATGACCGTAGCGAGAAAATCACAATATCACAATATTAAGCCAACACATACCATATCAACACAATGGGCCTCATTAGGACCCTGGCGGTAAGGGGTCTACGCCAGCGTTAGCTGCGCCGACCCCTTACCGCCAACTACGAGTTCCCAAAGCGCCATGGTCATTTTTCCGCCCGCTTTTTGCGGGCGGAGAAATCCATGGCGCTATGGGACCTTGGTGTTAACTACGCCACCGTAATGTACGGTGGCGTAATTAACGCCTTCCCCACTCCCATTGAGCCCTATGGGGCCGAAATGGGAATGGGGAAGGGTAAATGGGTCAATGGGGACTTACCGCCCCGCCAACCTCGGAATGGGGCGGTAAGTCCGCCATTCGCCATGGCGTAAACGGACTTTACGCCATGGCGGAAAAGTCCGCCGATGGCGGAAAAAATCCGCCAGGGTCCTAATGAGGGCCAATATATATACAAATACGACAGTCGCAAGCGTTATATGCACGAAATGTGTAGTCCACCTGAAAGGGAAGGAAAACAGGCAGTGCGATAATGCTTTAGACTCAGTTCGCCTTCAGAGGCACCTAACTAGATGGAAGTCCGAGCCCTGCGAAGAGTGGAGCCTTGTGCTCAAAGTACCTGCACACGCTGGTGCCAACGGGCAAAAGGAGAAGCTCTTCGGAGGAAGTCAGGCAGTTCAGGTTAGTGCACAACAGAAGAAGAACAGGTTCCGCGACTCAAGCGCAGCCTCCACAGTAAGCAGAAGCAGAGCGCGAGTACGGACAAAAGGGTGCTGTTTTTACACAGCGGGGAAAAGCAATGGGCTACTGCAGGAGGGCGACCAGATCCTAGCTAAACTACTCACCGGTCCCCGATGCAAGCAGACCCAGGCTTCTCCACGTTAGTTTCAGCAGCTGGCAGGTTCAGAAGAGCCGGGAATGCCTCGTCGTCGTGTAGAGAAAAAAGACGTCCCAATCGAAGAAACCTGCACAGTTTTGTCACCACCGCAGGGCAACGGAGCAGTCGTGTGTATCCGAGCCAAATGTACACTCCTCACTTCAGACTTGGGAACGCCAAGTGTACTAAGCGTGTGAGAGTGACCAGGACTCGAAATACAACACAACCTGGCAGCGGTTACAGAGCAAGACTCCCTTGTAAGCTGGTCAGTCAACTGGATGGCCCAGAGACGCTTCCGAAGGCTTACTGGCAGGAGATGATGAAGTCGCCGAGAATAGCTGTTCCTGCTATTCCAAAGGTCGAAGCACCAGTACAGGCCTTCTGGTTCGATCAAAGGAGGAAAGGGTTTCACAGGACGACAGCAGTGCAAAGGAGTCCTTCAGCGGGTCACCAGCAATTCCTCGGTCCAGCCTCTTGGTTGCAGGATACTTGGCTCCTGTATTCCTTCGTTACTGAGAACTCAGGAGATCGACATGGTAGTGGTGTTTCCAGCCCCCTCTTATCCACGGTTCCCTTCGCGCCAAAACGGAGGGGAGCCAATGGGAGATCCGCTCATCAACACACATACCATATGTGGACCAATCACGGACCACGGTGGTCCCAGGCATTCACACTACCCTAGACTCTCTGGCACCCAGGATGTGTATTGGGACCAGACATCCCAGCCCACACCCTGGAGGCACACAAAAGACATGTAGAAGCCCGCGAAAGCAACCACGTTTCGCGGGAAAGTACATGCCCAAATAAGGAAGGCCCCGGGTCGCTCGACCTGGGGAAGGTGAAGGGAGCAAGACGGTCAGTGGACAAGACAAAGGAGCCTCGTGGTCTGGCCATTTTGGGAGCCAGGCCACCATTTTGGGTTCAGTGCGAAAAACGCGCTCAGAACGCCAAAAGGAGCTCAAAATACACAAATCGATCGCTGCCACCATTCCAGTCCCTGAATGACTTGCACCGATCAAAATACCATCCTAAACGAGTATCTAGGGCCTGTAGAAGGCTAGAGACCCAAGAGAGCTGTAACTTAGCTTACAGTGCCCTCTTGTGTCATGTTGCACTAAAGCCGCAACATGATAAAAGAAACTACGGGAAACAGCGTTCCCCGGTACTGACTGTCTTAAGGGCATGTCAGTTTCCCCATAAGAAAAGGAGCGAAAGCCCAGAGGAGTGCGGCAGAAGGCTGCACTTCTCTGGCAAAGTCAAGAACAAGGTGAAAAACAACAGCAAAAAGTTTAGGGGTTGCCACATGGAAGGAAAATTACCTACAATTACGAAATCTTTCCTAACACTCGCCCCTCCCAGACTATGGACAGGGGGAACTAATCCACCCCTGGATGAGTCTCTTGTTCAGGTCGGTTAAACATTCTGGACAACCCATCAGCATTGCTATGTTGGACACCTGGCCTATGCTCAATAGTGAAGTCGAAGCCTTGTAGACTTATGGACCAGCTAAGCAACTTTGGATTCCCCCCCTTCATGTTCATTAGCCACTTTAACGGCTTATGGTCAGTTTGCACAGTGAAGTGGGTCCCATAGAGGTAGGGCCTCAACTTCCTTAGGGCCCACACAACAGAGAAACATTCTTTCTCTACCGTGGACCATCTGAGCTCTCTGTCCTTAAACTGGCGACTAATAAAACCGATAGTGTGTTCCTTACCCTTCTCATCTACTTGTGATAGTACAGCTCCTATCCCAGTGTCAGAGGCGTCCGTCTGCACGATAAAAGGTCTTTGATAATCCGGGGCCCTAAGGACAGGGGCCTGGCACAAGGAGTCTTTTAAGCCATTGAAGGCCTTCTCACACTCGTCAGTCCAAGTTACCTTCTTGGGTTTCTTCGGAGTTGTGAGGGCAGTCAGAGGAGCAGCTATGGTGCCATAGTCTGCCACAAAATTGCGGTAATACCCCGTGAGTCCTAAGAAGGCTCTCACTTGGGTTTGCGTAGTGGGGGTAGGCCAGTCTTGTACTGCTTGTACTTTACTGGGTAGAGGCTGTATCCTCCCTCCACCTACTTCATGTCCAAGGTAAACCACTAAGCCTTGTCCAATCTGGCATTTACTAGCCTTTATGGTCAAGTGGGCTTTCTGAAGAGCCTGGAGCACAATCCCGAGGTGTTTCACATGGTCTTCCCAGGTGGCACTGAAAACTGCTATATCGTCCAGATATGCAAGGCAGAATTCGTCCAACCCATTCAACACATGATTCACAAGCCTCTGGAAAGTGGCAGGTGCATTCTTCAACCCGAACGGCATTACCCGGAATTGGTAAAGGCCGTCTGGAGTAGAAAATGCTGTCTTCTCCTTGGCATGTTCTGCTAAAGCTATTTGCCAATAGCCAGCAGTGAGGTCAAACATGCTGAGGTACTTGGAGGCACCCAAAGTATCCACCAGCTCATCTGTTCGAGGCAAGGGGTGTGCATCTGTCTTGGTGACAGCATTCAGAGCCCTGTAATCCACGCAGAACCTCAATTCAGAAGTGCCTGCCTTTGGAACCAACACCACTAGGCTGGACCAAGGACTACTAGAGGGTTCAATCACCCCAAGGTCTAACATCTTGTTGACCTCGGTCTTAATATAAGACCGTACTTTGTCTGACATCCTGTATCCCCTACTTTTGGTAGGTACACTGTCTCCTGTGTCAATGTTATGTTTGCACCAAGGTGTCAAACCAGGCGACTGTGAAAACAGGGGGGAAAACTGCCTAAGCAAACTTTTCACCTCAGCCTGCTGATCAGAAGTCAGGTGAGGGGCCACTCGGACACCCTCAAAGGAGCTATCTGAAGGACCGCTTTGGAACAGGTCGGGGAGAGGTTCAGACTCCTCTTCCTCAACGTCTGAAGCCAGTAGCAGTGCTGCGATTTCGATTCTTGGGACAAAAGCCTTCAGCCTATTCACGTGAAACACTTTTGGAGCCTGTCCAGGCCTTCCAAGGTCCACTAAATAGTTAACCTCACCCAGGGGCTCCACCACTGTGTAAGGGCCTGACCATTTGTCCTGTAAAGCTCGAGGCCTTATGGGATTCATGATCAGGACTTGCTGACCAGGTGTAAAGTTGATGATGGAAGCTTTCTGGTCGTACCAATGTTTCACCAGCGCTTGCCCTGCCTTCAATTTATCACTAGCCAAGCCCATCAGGAGTACCATCCGTTTTCTGAGCCCTAGCACATAATCAACTACGTTGGTAGTAACAGGGGGAGTGGGCATCTCCCATCCCTCTTTGACGATGGCTAAGGGTCCCCGTACGGGATGACCGAACAGAAGTTCGAAGGGGCTGAAGCCAACACCCTCCTGTGGTACCTCTCGGTAGGCAAACAGTAAGCATGAAACAAGAAGATCCCATTTTCTTCTCTGAGGCTCCTCCAGAGCCCCAATCATGCTCTTTAACGCCCTGTTAAAACGCCCCCCCAGACCATTGGTCTGGGGGTGGTATGCAGAAGAGAACCTGTAGGTGACCCTACATTCTATCCACATAGCCTGCCTATACTTCGACATAAAGTTGCTGCCATCATCCGGCACAACTTCTTTAGGGAAGCCAACCCTAGTAAACATGCCGAGTAAAGATTCTGCAACTGGCTTGGCAGTTACAGTTGTAAATGGGACGGCCTCAGGATACCGGTGTTAAGACGGATTTCTGAACTCTGTCCTGGTGGCGCAGAGGTTCAGAAGGCCAACCTAATTACTTGGAACAGGGTAACCTCTGGACAAGCCAGACCAATCAAGGTAGCGATCGCGGCGGTCAAGACTAGGTCTCAAGAGGGGTGAGGGTGACTGAAAGCCCACAGTGAGCACACAAAGCAAGAGCGCGTACAAACTACTCCAAACAGTTGTTTATATCAAAAATAGATACACATTTATTATAAGGCCTTGAAACTAATAACCACAGTAAAAGCAGCAATATACAACGATATTAAACCAACACATACACTATCCACCCAATATATATACAGAATACACAGTTTCACAGCATTAGCAGCACGAAATATGTTATCCACCTGCAGGGGAAGGAAAACAGGCAGTGCGAACCAATGCGTGTGATATGTCCGCCTTCTGAGGCCCCTAACTGGATGGTAGTCCAATCCCTACGAAGAGTGGAGCCTAGCGCTCAAAAGTACCTGCACACGCCGGTGCCAATGGGCAGAAGGTGAAGCTCTTCGGAGGACGTTGAACAGCTCTGTAGGGAGCTCTAATGAAGGAGAACACGGTCCGCGACTCTAGCGCAGCCTCCACTGTGAGGCAGAAGCAGGGCGCGAGTACGGACAAGGGGTGCTGTATTCACAGCGGGGAAAAGCAAAGGGCACTGCAGGAGGGCGACCAGATCCTAGCTAATCTACTCACCGGTCCCCGAAGCAAGCAGGCCCGAGCTTCTCCTCGATAGATGCAGCTTCTGGCAGGTTCTGAAGAGCAGGGAACGTCTCGTCGTCGTGCAGAGTAAAAAGACGTCCCGATCGAAGAAACAAGCACAGTTTTGTCGCCACGGCAGGGCAACGGAACGGCCGGGTGTATTCAAGCCAACCGAGCACCGTTCACCTCTAGCTTAGGGTTGCTAAGCAAACGAAGCGTGTGAGCGTGCCCCGGACTCAGAATACCACCCAACCTGTCGGCGATTACAGAGCAGGACTCCTTAGTAAGCTGGTCAGTCAACTGGATGGCCCAGAGACACTTCCGAAGGCTTACGGCAGGAGTTGATGAAGGTGCCGGGAATAGCTGGTCCTGCTATTCCAATAGGTCGAAGCGCCAGTACAGGCCTTCTTGTTCGATCTTAGGTGGAAAGGGCTTCACCGGACGACAGCAATGAGGAGCAGAAGTTCTTCAGGGGGTCACCAGCGGTTCCTCGGTCCAGCCTCGTGTTCGCAGGATACTTGGCTCCTGTATCCCTGGGTTCGTAAGAACTCAGGAGATCGACATGGTAGTGGTGTTTCCAGCTCCCTCTTATCCACGGTTCCCTTCGCGCCAAAACGGAGGGGAGCCAATGGGAGATCCGCTCATCAACACACATACCATACGTGGACCAATCACGGACCACAGTGGTCCCAGGCATTCACACCACCCTAGACTCTCTGGCACCCAGGATGTGTATTGGGACCAGACAGCCCAGCCCACATCCTGGGGGCACTCAAACGACATGTAGAAGCCCGCGAAAGCAACCGTGTTTCGCGGGAAACTACATGCCCAAATAAGGAAGGCCCCGGGTCGCCTGACCTGGGGGAAGGTAAAGGGAGCAAGACGGACAGTGGACGAGACAAAGGAGCCTCGTGGTCCGGCCATTTTGGGTAGCCGGGCCACCCTTTTGTGTTCGCGGCAAAAAGGTGCTCAGAACGGCAAAAGGAGCTCAAAATAAACCAAATGATCGCTGCCACCAGCCCAGTCCCTGAATGACTTGCACCGATCCAAAAACCATCCTACAAGAGTGTCTAGGGTCTGTAGAAGGCTAGAGACCCAAGAGAGCTGTAACTTAGCTTACAGTGCCCTCTTGTGTCGTGTTGCACTAAAATGGCGACACGATAAAAGAAACTACGGGAAACAGCGTTCCCCGGTACTGACTGTCTTAAGGGCATGTCAGTTTCCCCGTAAGAAAGGAGCGAAAGCCCAGAGGAGTACGGCAGAAGGCTGCACTTCTCTGGCAAAGTCAAGAAAACAGGTTGAAAACAATAGCAAAAAGTTTAGGGGTTGCCACATGGAAGGAAAGTTCCCTACAATAACGAAATCTTTCCTAACACTCGCCCCTCCCAGACTATGGACAGGGGGAACTAATCCACCCCTGGATGAGTCTCTTGTTCAGGTCGGTAAAACATTCTGGACAACCCATCAGCATTGCTATGTTGGACACCTGGCCTATGCTCAATAGTGAAGTCGAAGCCTTGTAGACTTATGGACCACCTAAGCAACTTTGGATTCTCCCCCTTCATGTTCATTAGCCACTTTAACGGCTTATGGTCAGTCTGCACAGTGAAGTGGGTCCCATAGAGGTAGGGCCGCAGCTTCCTTAGGGCCCACACAACAGAGAAACATTCTTTCTCTACCGTGGACCATCTGAGCTCTCTGTCCTTAAGCTGGCGACTAATAAAACCGATAGGGTGTTCCTTACCCTTCTCATCTACTTGTGATAGTACAGCTCCTATCCCAGTGTCAGAGGCATCCGTCTGCACGATAAAAGGTCTTTGATAATCAGGGGCCCTGAGCACAGGGGCCTGGCACAAGGAGTCTTTCAAGCCATTGAAGGCCTTCTCACACTCGTCAGTCCAAGTTACCTTCTTGGGTTTCTTCGGAGTTGTGAGGGCAGTCAGAGGAGCAGCTATGGTGCCATAGTCTGCCATAAAATTGCGGTAATAACCCGTGAGTCCTAAGAAGGCTCTCACTTGGGTTTGTGTGGTGGGGGTAGGCCAGTCTTGTACTGCTTGTACTTTACTGGGGAGAGGCTGTATCCTTCCTCCACCTACTTCATGCCCAAGGTAAACCACTGAGCCTTGTCCAATCTGGCATTTACTCGCCTTTATGGTCAAGTGGGCTTTCTGAAGAGCCTGGAGCACAATCCCGAGGTGTTTCACATGGTCTTCCCAGGTGGCACTGAAAACTGCTATATCGTCTAGATATGCAAGACAGAATTCGTCCAACCCATTCAACACATGATTCACAAGCCTCTGGAAAGTGGCAGGTGCATTCTTCAATCCGAACGGCATTACCCGGAATTGGTAAAGCCCGTCGGGAGTTGAAAATGCTGTCTTCTCCTTGGCATGTTCTGCTAAAGCTATTTGCCAATAGCCCGCAGTCAGGTCAAACGTGCTGAGGTACTTGGAGGCACCCAAGGTATCCACCAGCTCGTCAGTTCGAGGCAAGGGGTGAGCGTCTGTCTTGGTGACAGCATTCAGAGCCCTGTAATCCACGCAGAACCTCAATTCAGAGGTGCCTGCCTTTGGAACCAATACCACAGGACTGGACCAAGGACTACTAGAGGGTTCAATCACCCCAAGGTCTAACATCTTGTTGACCTCGGTCTTAATATAAGACCGTACTTTATCCGACATCCTGTATCCCCTACTTTTGGTAGGTACACTGTCTCCTGTGTCAATGTTATGTTTGCACCAAGGTGTCAAACCAGGCGACTGTGAAAACAGGGGGGAAAACTGCCTAAGCAAACTTTTCACCTCAGCCTGCTGATCAGAAGTCAGGTGAGGGGCCACTCGGACACCCTCAACGGAGCTATCTGAAGGACCGCTTTGGAACAGGTCGGGAAGAGGTTCTGACTCCTCTTCCTCAACGTCTGACGCCAGTAGCAGTGCTGCGATTTCGACTCTTGGGACGAAAGCCTTCAGCCTATTTACGTGGAACACTTTTGGAGCCTGTCCAGGCCTTCCAAGGTCCACTAAATAGTTCACCTCACCCAGGGGCTCCACCACTGTGTAAGGGCCTGACCATTTGTCCTGTAAAGCGCGAGGCCTTATAGGGTTCATGATCAGGACTTGCTGACCAGGGGTAAAGTGAATTAAGGAAGCTTTCTGGTCGTACCAATGTTTCACCAGCGCTTGTCCTGCCTTCAACTTTTCACTAGCCAAGCCCATCAGGAGTACCATCCGTTTTCTGAGCCCTAGCACATAGTCAACTACATTGGTAGTAACAGGGGGAGTGGGCATCTCCCATCCCTCTTTGACGATGGCTAAGGGTCCCCGTACGGGATGACCGAACAGAAGTTCGAAGGGGCTGAAGCCAACACCCTCCTGTGGTACCTCTCGGTAGGCAAACAGTAGGCATGGTAAAAGAAGATCCCATTTTCTTCTCTGGGGCTCCTCCAGAGCCCCAATCATGCTCTTTAGCGTTCTGTTGAAACGCTCCACCAGACCATTGGTCTGGGGGTGGTATGCAGAAGAGAACTTGTAGGTGACCCCACATTCTTTCCACATAGCCTGCATATACTTCGACATAAAGTTGCTGCCACGATCTGACACAACTTCTTTAGGGAAGCCAACCCTAGTAAATATGCCGAGTAAAGCTTTTGCAACTGACTTGGCAGTTACAGTCTTTAATGGGATGGCCTCAGGATACCTGGTTGCATGGTCGACCAGCACCAGGATAAACCTATTGCCTGAGGATGTTTGCGGGTCAAGGGGACCAACGATGTCGATCCCTACCCTTTCAAATGGTACCCCCACAACTGGGAGCGGTACCAACGGAGCTTGGATTGTCGCGCCAACCTTACCAGACAACTGGCAGGAGGCACAACTCCTGCAGTGACTTTCTACTTGCACCCCCATCTTGGGCCAGTAGAAGTGCATAGATAACCTTTGCTTGGTCCTCTTCATTCCAAGGTGACCAGCAAGGGGAACTTCATGCGCCAACTGCAGGAGGAAGGGTCTAACAGAAAGGGGAACCACCAACCTCCTATGGTCTCCTTCTGTAGACTCTGTGGGCTCACTGTACAGGAGTCCACCTTCCCAATAAATCCGATGCTTCCCAGGAGGTTCACCCTCAAGCTGGGAGCAGGCCTGTCTCCTTAGGCCTTCCAGAGATGGGCACTCACGTTGGCCCTTACTGAAGTCGTCCCTATCAGGACCTCCTTCAACTAACAAGTCTTTTAGTTCAGGATGGTCGTTGGGGTCGAACACTTCAGGCATCGCCACCTCCTCGTCAGGCTCGGGCGATTGACCAACTCCCTCCACCGCAGTGGTAGGCGAGCTCGGGGGAATATTCTCTTTCCCCCGTCGGGACTTGTTGACTCCTTTCGCCTTGGGTTTCCCCTTCGGCTGGGGCGGCGTATTGGACTTGGCCAATGCTGCCCGTGCTTGAGACCGTGTGTAGGGTCTTTCGGCAGTGTCTCCTACGAGCCCTAGAGCTCTGAGATCATTGCCCAACAAGACCTTTCCCGGGACGTTTCTCTGAATGCTCACTGGAATCCTAACTGCTGTACCATTTAAAGTTAGATTAACAGGGATCACGGGAAACATACGGAGGGGGCCGTCAGCCAACTTAGTGGGCATCAGAGTAGCTCTGGCAACTTCCTCTGAGTCTACCAAGGTAGAATCCACTACAGTTCGACTGCACCCACTATCCCTAAGAGCTGGAGTATCCACTCCATTGATCAGCACACTGTCTTTAAAGTAGTGCTTGGTATTATCCGGAATCCTAGCATACGCCTCTGCGACTTTAGGCTCCCAGGAACCCAGGGACACTAAAACTACCTCAGCCTCGATCCCGCTGGGAAACGAGTCTGAGGAGAAGGATGCTCCTGTAATCTCTTCTTCCTCGTAGGAGGAGAAGGCCAGATTAGCGGAGTGGACCCCCAAAGGTTTAACCTTACAACGGGGATCCCCCTTCACATGGTCAGTTGCTCCACAAGAAAAACAAGCCCCATTGGGTCTGTTTACGTAGGGAGGCTTATTATAACCAGAGTTCTGTTTCGGAGGCGAACCTCCACTACCCTGTGAGTTCTCGTATGGCTTACCCTTATTTTTCTTTTTGTGGCCCTTATGGGAAGAAGATTTAGCAGATTCCCCACCCTCCACATCTTTGGACTTTTTCCCTTCCTCCTGCTTACCAGGATGAGTTTTGTCCTTATGGGACACTCGATGTGACACCCATAAGTCTGCTGCAATGGCCAGCTTCTTAGGATCTATCTCCTTCGAATCGGCCAAATGCTGCTTAAGCTCCGGGGAAGAAGAAGCAAAAATGTGTTCCAGCATGACCAGATTGATCATGCCTTCGAAGGTAGAAACCTTATAACCTTCAACCCAGCCAGTCAAGTTTTTCAGGGACTCAGCTACATACGACACCCAAGTACCACCTTCCTTTTTCTTATACTCTCTAAACCTTTTCAAATATTGGGTCGGAGTCTTCCCAAACTTTAAAATGAGAGTCTGCTTCAACATTGCAAAATCAGCGCGCTCAGCCTTCGACATTTCCATAATGGCACTGCAACCAGAATGGGGCAGTCTGCTGAGTAACCATGCAATCTTATCCGCATTATCAACCTCTTGAACCTCGCATGCATACTCAAACGCATTTAACCAGTCCATAATGTCATTTCGTTCCTCATACACACTGAGCAGATCTTTTGGAAACCGTGGATGAGAGGAAGCCCCAGAACCATGTCCAGGACCCTTGGACCCATTTGCGAACTGAAGCTTGGCCAGTTCCAACTGGTGATCCCTGTCTTTTTGTTTTTCTGCCTGGTCGATTTTCAGTTTGGCTATGCTGAATTCAAGCTCCTGCTGCCTAAACCGCAGCTCTTGCTTCTTGAATTCAAGCATAGCCTCCCCATCAACACTGGCAGAGGAAACGTTAGACATTACATCCTCCCTGTCCTCGTGGTCGTGATGGATCAGTGCAGCGGCAGAACCGTCGGTTCTGCCAGTGAGAGCAGCCCCACCACCTTCTGCACTGTCCTCGGAAGTTATAGCGTCAAGCTGCGCTTCTTGCCACGCCACGATTCTCTGGATCATTTCCAATTTAGTGCCTTGAGAGGAAACCCCTCTCTCCGCACACATCTTCTTCAATGTTTCAGATTTCGAAGCATTTAAGGTTAATAAAGTATTCGTTTCCATACTGTCGATAGGACTATGGCCTTTTTAACGTTATATTCAATACTTTACTGCGTGTCCTGGTTGGAATAACCTGAAAACGCCTTAGCTCGTGCGCAACACTGGATACCCTCAGTCGTATCCCACCGCTGTACACCAATTTGTTAAGACGGATTTCTGAACTCTGTCCTGGTGGCGCAGAGGTTCAGAAGGCCAACCTAATTACTTGGAACAGGGTAACCTCTGGACAAGCCAGACCAATCAAGGTAGCGATCGCGGCGGTCAAGACTAGGTCTCAAGAGGGGTGAGGGTGACTGAAAGCCCACAGTGAGCACACAAAGCAAGAGCGCGTACAAACTACTCCAAACAGTTGTTTATATCAAAAATAGATACACATTTATTATAAGGCCTTGAAACTAATAACCACAGTAAAAGCAGCAATATACAACGATATTAAACCAACACATACACTATCCACCCAATATATATACAGAATACACAGTTTCACAGCATTAGCAGCACGAAATATGTTATCCACCTGCAGGGGAAGGAAAACAGGCAGTGCGAACCAATGCGTGTGATATGTCCGCCTTCTGAGGCCCCTAACTGGATGGTAGTCCAATCCCTACGAAGAGTGGAGCCTAGCGCTCAAAAGTACCTGCACACGCCGGTGCCAATGGGCAGAAGGTGAAGCTCTTCGGAGGACGTTGAACAGCTCTGTAGGGAGCTCTAATGAAGGAGAACACGGTCCGCGACTCTAGCGCAGCCTCCACTGTGAGGCAGAAGCAGGGCGCGAGTACGGACAAGGGGTGCTGTATTCACAGCGGGGAAAAGCAAAGGGCACTGCAGGAGGGCGACCAGATCCTAGCTAATCTACTCACCGGTCCCCGAAGCAAGCAGGCCCGAGCTTCTCCTCGATAGATGCAGCTTCTGGCAGGTTCTGAAGAGCAGGGAACGTCTCGTCGTCGTGCAGAGTAAAAAGACGTCCCGATCGAAGAAACAAGCACAGTTTTGTCGCCACGGCAGGGCAACGGAACGGCCGGGTGTATTCAAGCCAACCGAGCACCGTTCACCTCTAGCTTAGGGTTGCTAAGCAAACGAAGCGTGTGAGCGTGCCCCGGACTCAGAATACCACCCAACCTGTCGGCGATTACAGAGCAGGACTCCTTAGTAAGCTGGTCAGTCAACTGGATGGCCCAGAGACACTTCCGAAGGCTTACGGCAGGAGTTGATGAAGGTGCCGGGAATAGCTGGTCCTGCTATTCCAATAGGTCGAAGCGCCAGTACAGGCCTTCTTGTTCGATCTTAGGTGGAAAGGGCTTCACCGGACGACAGCAATGAGGAGCAGAAGTTCTTCAGGGGGTCACCAGCGGTTCCTCGGTCCAGCCTCGTGTTCGCAGGATACTTGGCTCCTGTATCCCTGGGTTCGTAAGAACTCAGGAGATCGACATGGTAGTGGTGTTTCCAGCTCCCTCTTATCCACGGTTCCCTTCGCGCCAAAACGGAGGGGAGCCAATGGGAGATCCGCTCATCAACACACATACCATACGTGGACCAATCACGGACCACAGTGGTCCCAGGCATTCACACCACCCTAGACTCTCTGGCACCCAGGATGTGTATTGGGACCAGACAGCCCAGCCCACATCCTGGGGGCACTCAAACGACATGTAGAAGCCCGCGAAAGCAACCGTGTTTCGCGGGAAACTACATGCCCAAATAAGGAAGGCCCCGGGTCGCCTGACCTGGGGGAAGGTAAAGGGAGCAAGACGGACAGTGGACGAGACAAAGGAGCCTCGTGGTCCGGCCATTTTGGGTAGCCGGGCCACCCTTTTGTGTTCGCGGCAAAAAGGTGCTCAGAACGGCAAAAGGAGCTCAAAATAAACCAAATGATCGCTGCCACCAGCCCAGTCCCTGAATGACTTGCACCGATCCAAAAACCATCCTACAAGAGTGTCTAGGGTCTGTAGAAGGCTAGAGACCCAAGAGAGCTGTAACTTAGCTTACAGTGCCCTCTTGTGTCGTGTTGCACTAAAATGGCGACACGATAAAAGAAACTACGGGAAACAGCGTTCCCCGGTACTGACTGTCTTAAGGGCATGTCAGTTTCCCCGTAAGAAAGGAGCGAAAGCCCAGAGGAGTACGGCAGAAGGCTGCACTTCTCTGGCAAAGTCAAGAAAACAGGTTGAAAACAATAGCAAAAAGTTTAGGGGTTGCCACATGGAAGGAAAGTTCCCTACAATAACGAAATCTTTCCTAACAACCGGGTTGCATGGTCGACCAGCACCAGGATAAACCTATTGCCTGAGGATGTTTGCGGGTCAAGGGGACCAATGATGTCGATCCCTACCCTTTCAAATGGTACCCCCACAACTGGGAGCGGTACCAACGGAGCTTGGATTGTCGCGCCAACCTTACCAGACAACTGGCAGGTGGCACAACTCCTGCAGTGACTTTCTACTTGCTCCCCCATCTTGGGCCAGTAGAAGTGCATGGATAACCTTTGCTTGGTCTTCCTCATACCGAGGTGACCAGCAAGGGGAACTTCATGCGCCAACTGCAGGAGGAAGGGCCTAACAGCAAGGGGAACCACCAACCTCCTATGGTCTCCTTCTGTAGACTCTGTGGGCTCACTATACAGGAGTCCACCTTCCTGGTAAATCCTATGCATCCCAGGAGGTTCACCCTCAAGCTGGGAGCAGGCCTGTCTCCTTAGGCCTTCCAGAGATGGGCACTCACGTTGGCCTTTACTGAATTCGTCCCTATCAGGACCTCCTTCAACTAACAAGTCTTTTAGTTCAGGATGATCGTTGGGGTCAAATACTTCAGGCATCGCCACCTCCTCGTCAGGCCCGGGCGATTGACCAACTTCCTCCACCGCAGTGGTAGGCGAGCTTGGGGGAATATTCTCTTTCCCTCGTCTTGACTTGTCGACTCCTTTCGCATTGGGTTTCCCCTTCGGCTGGGGCGGCGTATTGGACTTGGCCAATGCTGCCCGTGCTTGAGACCGTGTGTAGGGTCTTTCGGCAGTGTCTCCTACGAGCCCTAAAGCTCTGAGATCATTACCCAACAAGACCTTTCCCGGGACGTTTCTCTGAATGCTCACAGGAATCCTGACTGCTGTACCATTTAAAGTAAGATTTACAGGTATTACTGGAAACATACGGAGGGGGCCGTCAGCCAACTTAGTGGGCATCAGAGTAGCTCTGACAACTTCCTCTGAGTCTACCAAGGTAGAATCCACTACAGTGCGACTGCACCCACTATCCCTAAGAGCTGGAGTATCCACTCCATTGATCAGCACACTGTCTTTAAAGTAGTGCTTGGTATTATCCGGAATCCTAGCATAAGCCTCTGCGACTTTAGGCTCCCAGGAACCCAGGGACACTAAAACTACCTCAGCCTCTATTCCACTGGGAAATGAGTCTGAGGAGAAGGATGCTCCTGTAATCTCTTCTTCCTCGTAGGAGGAGAAGGCCAGATTAGCGGAGTGGACCCCCAAAGGTCTAACCTTACAACGGGGATCCCCCTTCACGTGGTCAGTTGCTCCACAAGAAAAACAAGCCCCAGTGGGTCTGTTTACGTAGGGAGGCTTATTGTAACCAGAGTTCTGTTTCGGAGGCTGACCTCCACTACCCTGTGAGTTCTCTTGTGTCTTACCCTTGTTTTTCTTTTTGTGGCCCTTATGGGAAGAAGATTTAGCAGATTCCCCACCCTCCATATCTTTGGACTTTTTCCCTTCCTCCTGCTTACCAGGATGAGTTTTGTCCTTATGGGACACTCGATGTGACACCCATAAGTCTGCTGCAATGGCCAGCTTCTTAGGATCTATCTCCTTCGAATCGGCCAAATGCTGCTTAAGCTCCGGGGAAGAAGAAGCAAAAATGTTTTCCAGCATGACAAGATTTATCATGCCTTCGAAGGTAGAAACCTTATAACCTTCGACCCAGCCAGTTAAGTTTTTCAAGGATTCAGCGACATAAGATACCCAAGTACCACCTTCCTTTTTCTTATACTCTCGAAAACGCTTTAAATATTGGGCCGGAGTCTTCCCAAACTTTAAAATGAGAGTTTGCTTTAACATTGCGAAATCAGCTTGCTCAGCCTTCGACATTTCCATAATGGCACTACAGCCAGAATGGGGCAGTCTACTGAGCAACCACGCAATCTTATCAGCATTGTGAACTTCTTGAACTTCGCATGCATACTCAAACGCATTCAGCCAGTCCATAATGTCATTCCTTTCTTCATACACACTGAGCAGATCTTTCGGAAACCGTGGATGAGAGGAGGCCCCAGACCCATGTCCAAGACCCTTGGACCCATTTGCAACCTGAAGCTTGGCCAGTTCCAACTGGTGATCCCTGTCTTTCTGTTTTTCTGCCTGTTCGATTTTTAGTTTGGCTATGCTGAATTCAAGCTCCTGCTGCCTAAACCGCAGCTCTTGCTTCTTGAATTCAAGCATAGCATCCCCATCAACACTGGCAGAGGAAACAGACATCTCGTCCTCCCTGTCCTCGTGGTCGCGATGGATCAGTGCAGCGGCAGAACCGTCGGTTCTACCAGTGAGAGTAGCCCCACAACCTTCTGCACTGTCCTCAGAAGTTATAGCGTCAAGCTGCGCTGCTTGCCACGCCACGATTCTTTGGATCATTTCCAATTTCGTGCCTTGAGAGGAAACACCTCTCTCCGCACACATCTTCTTCAATGTTTCTGATTTGGAAGCATTTAAAGTTAACAAGGTATTTGTTTCCATACTGCTAGATAGGACTATGGCCTTTTAAAAGTTATACTACAACAATTCACTACGTGTACTGGTTGGAATAACCTGAAATGCCTTAGTTCGTGCGCAACACTGGATACCTTCAGTCGTATCCCACTGCTGTACACCAATTTGTTAAGACGGATTTCTGAACTCTGTCCTGGTGGCGCAGAAGTTCAGAAGGCCAACCTAATTACTTGGAACAGGGTAACCTCTGGACGAGCCAGACCAATCAAGGTAGCGATTGCGGCGGTCAAGACTAGGTCTCAAGAGGGGTGAGGGTGACTGAAAGCCCGCAATGAGCACACAAAGCAAGAGCGCTTACAAACTACTCCAAACAGTTGTTATATCAAAAATATATACACATTTATTTTAAGGCCTTTAAAACAATGACCGTAGCGAGAAAATCACAATATCACAATATTAAGCCAACACATACCATATCAACACAATATATATACAAATACGACAGTCGCAAGCGTTATATGCACGAAATGTGTAGTCCACCTGAAAGGGAAGGAAAACAGGCAGTGCGATAATGCTTTAGACTCAGTTCGCCTTCAGAGGCACCTAACTAGATGGAAGTCCGAGCCCTGCGAAGAGTGGAGCCTTGTGCTCAAAGTACCTGCACACGCTGGTACCAACGGGCAAAAGGAGAAGCTCTTTGGAGGAAGTCAGGCAGTTCGGGTTAGTGCACAACAGAAGAAGAACAGGTTCCGCGACTCAAGCGCAGCCTCCACAGTAAGCAGAAGCAGAGCGCGAGTACGGATAAAAGGGTGCTGTTTTTACACAGCATGGAAAAGCAATGGGCTACTGCAGGAGGGCGACCAGATCCTAGCTAAACTACTCACCGGTCCCTGATGCAAGCAGACCCAGGCTTCTCCACGTTAGTTTCAGCAGCTGGCAGGTTCAGAAGAGCCGGGAATGCCTCGTCGTCGTGTAGAGAAAAAAGACGTCCCAATCGAAGAAACCTGCACAGTTTTGTCACCACCGCAGGGCAACGGAGCAGCCGTGTGTATCCGAGCCAAATGTACACTCCTCACTTCAGACTTGGGAACGCCAAGTGTACTAAGCGTGTGAGAGTGACCAGGACTCGAAATACAACACAACCTGGCGGCGGTTACAGAGCAAGACTCCCTTGTAAGCTGGTCAGTCAACTGGATGGCCCAGAGACGCTTCCGAAGGCTTACTGGCAGGAGATGATGAAGTCGCCGAGAATAGCTGTTCCTGCTATTCCAAAGGTCGAAGCACCAGTACAGGCCTTCTGGTTCGATCAAAGGAGGAAAGGGTTTCACAGGCCGACAGCAGTGCAAAGGAGTCCTTCAGCGGGTCACCAGCGATTCCTCGGTCCAGCCTCTTGGTTGCAGGATACTTGGCTCCTGTATTCCTTCGTTCGTGAGAACTCAGGAGATCGACATGGTAGTGATGTTTCCAGCCCCCTCTCATCCACGGTTCCCTTCGCGCCAAAACGGAGGGGAGCCAATGGGAGATCCGCTCATCAACACACATACCATACGTGGACCAATCACGGACCACGGGGGTCCCAGGCATTCACACTACCCTAGACTCTCTGGCACCCAGGATGTGTATTGGGACCAGACATCCCAGCCCACACCCTGGAGGCACACAAAAGACATGTAGAAGCCCGCGAAAGCAACCACGTTTCGCGGGAAAGTACATGCCCAAATAAGGAAGGCCCCGGGTCGCTCGACCTGGGGAAGGTGAAGGGAGCAAGACGGTCAGTGGACAAGACAAAGGAGCCTCGTGGTCTGGCCATTTTGGGAGCCATGCCACAATTTTGGGTTCAGTGCGAAAAACGAGCTCAGAACGCCAAAAGGAGCTCAAAATACACAAATCGATCGCTGCCACCATTCCAGTCCCTGAATGACTTGCACCGATCAAAATACCATCCTAAACGAGTATCTAGGGCCTGTAGAAGGCTAGAGACCCAAGAGAGCTGTAACTTAGCTTACAGTGCCCTCTTGTGTCATGTTGCACTAAAGCCGCAACATGATAAAAGAAACTACGGGAAACAGCGTTCCCCGGTACTGACTGTCTTAAGGGCATGTCAGTTTCCCCGTAAGAAAAGGAGCGAAAGCCCAGAGGAGTGCGGCAGAAGGCTGCACTTCTCTGGCAAAGTCAAGAACAAGGTGAAAAACAACAGCAAAAAGTTTAGGGGTTGCCACATGGAAGGAAAATTACCTACAATTACGAAATCTTTCCAAACATATAGCATGAGATGTGATATCTCAATGCTTATACCAAACCTGAGACCCTTCCTATAGCATGAGATGTGATATCCAACTCCTTCCCATTCCAATCCTGAGACCCTTCCTATAGCCTGAGATGTGATATCTCAATGCCTCTAATACCAAACCTGAGATCCTTCCTCTAACATGAAATGTGATATCCAACTCCTTCACTTTCCAAACCTGAGATCCTATCTATAGCATGAGATGTGATATCCAAGTCCTTCCCATTCCAATCCTTAGATCCTTCCTACAGCATGCAATATGATATCTCAATGATTCTAATAAAAAACCTGAGACCCATCCTATAACATGAGATGGGATATCCAACTCCTTCCCATTCCAATCCTGAGACACTTCCGATAGCAGAGATGTGATATCTCAATGTTTATACCAAACCTGAGACCCTTCCTATAACATGAGATGTGATATCCAACTCCTTCCCGTTCCAAACCTGAGACCCTTCCTTTAGCATGAGATGTGATATCCAGCTCCTTCCCATTCCAATCCTGAGACACTTCCGATAGCATGAGATGTGATATCTCAATGCTTCTAATATCAAAACTGAGACCCTCCCTATAGCATATGTGATATCTAAGTCCTTCCCATTCCAATCCTGAGACCCTTCCTATAGCATGAGATGTGATATCTCAATGCTTCTACCAAACCTGAGACCCTTCCTTTAGCATGAGATGTGATATCCAACTCCTTCCCGTTCCAATCCTGAGACCCTTCCTATAGCATGAGATGTGATATCTCAATACTTCTAATACCAAACCTGAGATCCTTCCGATAACATGAGATGTGATATCTCAATACTTCTAATACCAAACCTGAGATCCATCCTATAACATGAGATGTGATATCCAAATCCTTCCCCTTCCAAACCTGAGACCCTCCCTTTAGCATGAGATGTGATATCCAACTCCTTCCCATTCCAATCCTGAGACCCTTCTGATAGCAGAAGATATGATATCTCAATGCTTCTATACCAAACCTGAGATCCTTCCGATAGCATGAGATGTGATATCTCAATACTTCTAATACCAAACCTGAGACCCTTCCTATAACATGAGATGTGATATCCAAATCCTTATCTTCCAAACCTGAGACCCTCCCTTTAGCATGAGATGTGATATCCAATTCCTTCCCATTGCAATCCTGAGACTCTTCTGTTAGCATAAGATATGATATCTCAATGCTTCTATACCAAATCTGAGATCCTTCTGATAGCATGAGACGTGATATCTCAATACTTCTAATACCAAACCTGAGATCCTACCTCTAACATGAAATGTGATATCCAACTCTTTCCCCTTGCAAACCTGAGAGCCTTCCTATAGCATGAGATGGAATATCCAAGTCCTTCCCATTCCAATCCTGAGACCCTTCCTATAACATGAGATGTGATATCCAACTCCTTCCCATTCCAACCTGAGACCCTTCCTATAGCAAGAGATGGGATATCCAACTCCTTCCAAATCCAATCCCGATACCCTTCCGATAGCATGAGATGTGATATCCCAATGCTTCTACCAAACCTGAGACCCATACTATGGCATGAGATGTGATATCAAACTCCTTCCCATTCTAATCCTGAGACCCTTCCTATAGCTTGAGATGTGATATCCAACTCCTTCCCATTCCAATACTGAGACCCTTCCTATACCATGAGACTTGATATCTCAATGCTTCTAATACCAAACCTGAGACCCGTCCTATAACATGAGATGTGATATCCAAATCCTTCCCCTTCCAAACCTTAGACCCTTCCTTTATCATAAGATGTGATATCCAACTCCTTCCCATTCCAATCTTGAGACCCTTCCCATATCATGAAATGTGATATCTCAATGCTTCTAATACCAAACCTGGGAACCGTCCTATAACATGAGATGTGATATCTCAATGTTTCTAATAAAAAACTTGAGACCCTTCCTATAACATGAGATGTGATATCCAATTCCTTCCCATTCCAAACCTGAGACCCTTCCTATTGGATGAGATGTGATATCCAAATCCTTCCCCTTCCAAACCTGAGACCCTTCCTTTAGCATGAGATGTGATATCCAAATACTTCCCATTCCAATCCTGAGACACTTCCTATAGCATGAGATGTGATATCTCACTGCTTATACCAAACCTGAGACCCTTCCTATAGCATGAGATGTGATATCCAACTCCTTCCCATTCCAATCCTGAGACCCTTCCTATAGCATGAGATGTGATATCTCAATGCTTCTAATATCAAACTTGAGACCCTCCCTGTAGCATGAGATGTGATACCCAAGTCCTTCCCATTCCAATCCTGAGACACTTCCTATAGCATGAGATGTGATATCTCAATGCTTCTAATACCAAACCTGAGACTCTTCCTATAACATGAGATGGGATATCCAACTCCTTCCCATTCCAATCCTGAGACCCTTTCGATAGCATGAGATGTGATATCTCAATGTTTATACCAAACCTGAGACCCTCCCTACGGCATGAGATGTCATATACAACTCCTTCCATTCCAATCCTGAGACCCTTCCTATAGCATGCAATATGATATCTCAATGATTTTAATAAAAAACCTGAGACCCGTCCTATAACATCAGATGGGATATCCAACTCCTTCCCATTCCAATCCTGAGACACTTCCGATAGCAGAGATGTGATATCTCAATGTTTATACCAAATCTGAGACCCTTCTTATAACATGAGATTTGATATCCAACTCCTTCCCGTTCCAAACCTGAGACCCTTCCTTTAGCATGAGATGGGATATCCAGCTCCTTCCCATTCCAATCCTGAGACACTTCCGATAGCATGAGATGTGATATCTCAATGCTTCTAATATCAAAACTGAGACCCTCCCTATAGCATGATATGTGATATCTAAGTCCTTCCCATTCCAATCCTGAGACCCTTCCTATAGCATGAGATGTGACATCTCAATGCTTATCCTTGATTCCTGTAGTAAATTGATTTCCTTTGCAGGCCGACTCCTGTCACGAATGCCTTGTCTGCATGCATTCTCTCCTGGCCATTCTCTCACCGCGGCTATTTGCCTACCCCCTTCCTCTCTCAGTGGATGGACTTCTCCATCCTAGCCTCCTACCACTCAACTCCGCCTACTTGGAGAATTCAACATGAACCTGTATGCTTCTTGACCTGGACTTTTACGAGATCTGCAACTCTTCATGTCGCTGGCCCTACACACTGCAGGGAATACTCAGGATTTTCTGATCTCAAACCTCCCCCTCTGTAACCCTCTCAACAATCCTCTCCCGTGGTGATCAAGTTCTCATCTCCAAAGAAGGCTAACTGCCAGCTGTTCCTCGCTTCCCTGCTCCTATGAGGAGGAGCAGCTGGTAGTCAGCCTGCTCTGGAGAGGAGAATGTGATCACCAGGGGAGTGCAGCCTGTAAAGTAGAAGGGACGATGAACACAGGGCGACTGCATTAACAGATGGCAAATACACGTTCCAAAACAGTCAGGAAAGCTGATAATGCCTTGAAGATTTCAGCCGTATACATTCAGCCTGTGAACAGCAGTAGACGTTGACCCCCCCCCCCCCCCCTTGTATGGGAGAACAGTGGTTAAAAACTTCAGGATTCGACAACAAACGCACGGACAGTACATACATGGGAACCCATCAGAATTAGCATTTACAAAAAAGCGAGGAAAGAACATTTTCTAGCTATTTTTGCTAGTTTTTAGCACTTTTCAATACGTCTAGCGGGTTACAGCTATATCTTGAATAATGGGTGTTATAAAGCATTCTGAGCACCGTGTATCTTTTGAAGCTCATTTGTTGATTTGAAGGCAGCGGGAAGAGGAGAGAAGGCAGGGAACACACGTCTAAACCAGAGAGCTGGGAAGCGAGTTGTTCTCTGCAACGCGAAACGATGCAGAGAACAAGCACAGAAAGGAAGAAGGAAAAGCGTCTAAACCAGAGAGCAGGGAAGCGAGTGTTTGCAACGCGAAACGGTGCAGAGAGCAGGGACAGAAAGGGAGAACTCCACTGAGGAACAGCTGGTAGTTAGCCTTCTTTGGAGATGAGAACTTGATCACCACGGGAGAGGATTGTTGAGAGGGTTACATAGGGGGATGTCTGAGATCAGAAAATCCTGAGTATTCCCTGCAGTGTGTAGGGCCAGAGACATGAAGAGTTGCAGATCTCGTAAAAGTCCAGGTCAGGAAGCATACAGGTTCATTTTGAATTCTCCAAGTAGGCGGAGTTGAGTGGTAGGAGGCTAGGATGGAGAAGTCCATCCACTGAGAGAGGAAGGGGGTAGGCAAATAGCCACGGTGAGAGAATGGCCAGGAAAGAGAGAATGCATGCAGACAAGGCATTCGTGAGATGAGTCGGCCTGCAAAGGAAAGCAATTTACTACAGGAATCAAGGATACTCCCCCTCAAGAACGGTTGGATCTGGGCATGGAGAGGAACTTGTCATCAGGGAGGAAAGTGTCAGAGCTCGAGACAGGGCTGGCCGTCATCCATGTCTCGGTTAGACCAAGGACATCAAGGTCGGGTTCTTCCAGGAAATGGCAGATGTCAGATGAGTGTTAACTGAGTGAGAGTTGAGAGTGGGGAGGGGTACAAATCAGTAATCCTTGCGGAGGTGTAGAAGGAGCCTGACCTAGGGCACATGAGGAAGGAGAGAGGAAAGGAAGCAGAAGAAGGGAGAGAAGACACAGCAGGAGTGCATTATCAATCCGGGAGCTAGGAGTGGTGAGGTTAGACAGGGGGGGGGTCTGAGTCTCAGGATTTGAATGGGAAGTTCGATATCACATGTCATGCTATAGGAAGAGTCTCAGGATTGGAATGGGAAGGAGTTGGATATGATATCTCTTGTTATAGGGAGGGTCTCAGGTTTGGTATTAGAAGCACTGAGATATCAAATCACATCCTATCGGAAGGGTCTCGGGTTTGGTATTGGAAGAAATGAGATTTCAAATCTCAGGCTGTGGGAATGGTCTCGGGTATGGTATTGGAAGGGGTGAAAAATCACATTTCATGCTACAGGAAGGGTCACAAGTTTGGAATGGGAAGGAGTTGGATTTCACATATACTACGGGAAGGGCCTCAGGTTTGGTATTAGAAGCATAGAGATATCACATCTCATGTTATAGGAAGGGTCTCGATTGGAATGGGAAGGAGTTGGATATCACATCTCATGTTATAGGGAGGGTCTCAGTTTTGATATTAGAAGCATTGAGATATCACATATGCTATTGGAAGGGTCTCAGTATTGGAATTGGAAGGAGTTGGATATCACATCTCATGCTATCGGAAGGGTCTCAGGATTGGAATGGGAAGTAGTTGGATATCACATATGCTAAAGGAAAGGTCTCAGGTTTGGAATGGGAAGGATTTGGATTTCACGTCTCATGTTATAGGAAGGGTCTCAGGATTGGAATGGGAAGGAGTTGAATATCACATCTCATGCTAAAGGAAGGGTCATCAGGTTCGGTATAAGCATTGAGATATCACATCTCTGCTATCGGAAGGGTCTCAGGATAGGAATGGGAAGGACTTAGATTTCACATCTCATACTATAGGGAGGGTCTCAGTTTTGATATTAGAAGCATTGAGCTATCACATCTCATGCTATCGGAAGGGTCTCAGGATTGGAATGGGATGGAGTTGGATATCACATCTCAAGCTATCTCAGGATTGTAATGGGAAGGAGTTTGATATCACATATCAAGCTATAGGAAGGGTCTCAGGTTTGGAAGGGGAAGGATTTGGATCTCACATCTCAAGCTATCTCAGGATTGGAATGGGAAGGAGTTTGATATTTCATCTCAAGCTATAGGAAGGGTCTCAGGTTTGGAAAGGGAAGCATTTGGATTTCACATCTCATGTTATAGGATGGTTCTCATGTTTGGTTTTAGAAGCATTTAGATATCACATCTCATGCTATGGGAAGGGTCTCAGGTTTGGAACGGGAAGGAGTTGGATATCACATCTCATGCTAAAGGAAAGGTCTCAGTCTGGAAGGGGAAGGATTAGGATCTCACATCTCATGTTTTAGGACGGGTCTCAGGTTTGGTATTAGAAGCATTGAAATATCACATCTCATGGTATAGGAAGGGTCCCAGGATTGGAATGGGAAGGAGTTGGATATCACATTGAATGGGAAGGAGTTTGATATCACATCTCAAGCTATAGGAAGGGCCTCAGGTTTGGAAAGGGAATGATTTGGATTTCAAATCTCATGTTATAGGATGGTTCTCATGTTTGGTTTTAGAAGCATTGAAATATCACATCTCATGCTATCGGAAGGGTCTCAGGTTTGGAATGGGAAGGAGTTTGATATCACATCTCATGTTAGAGGTAGGATCTCAGGTTTGGTATTAGAGGCATTGAGATATGACATCTCATGCCATCAGAAGGGTCTCAGGATTGGAATGGGAAGGAGTTGGATATCACATCTCATGCTAAAGGGAGGGTCTAAGGTTTGGAAGGGGAAGGATTTGGACATCACATCTCATGTTATTGGAAGGATCTGAGGTTTGGTATTAGAAGCATTGAGATATCACATCTCATGCTATCGGAAGGGTCTCAGGTTTGGTATAAGCATTGAGATATCACATCTCTGCTATCGGAAGGGTCTCAGGATTGGAATGGGAATGATTTGGATATCACATCTCATTTTATAGGAAGGGTCTCAGGTTTGGTATTAGAAGCATTGAGATATCACATCTCATGCTATAGGAAGGGTCTCAGGAATGGAATGGGAAGGACTTGGATATCACATCTCATGATAAAGGAAGGGTCTAAGGTTTGGAAGGGGAAGGAGTTGGATATCACATCTCATGTTATTGGACCGGTCTCAGGTTTGGTATTAGAAGCATTGAGATATCAAGTCTCATGGTATAGGACGGGAGTTTGATATCACATCTCATGCCATGGTATGGGTCTCAGGTTTTGTAGAAGCATTGGGATATCACATCTCATGCTATCGGAAGGGTATCAGGATTGGATTTGGAAGGAGTTGGATATCCCATCTCATGCTATAGGAAGGGTCTCAGGTTGGAATAGAAGGAGTTGGATATCACATCTCATGTTATAGGAAGGGTCTCAGGATTGGAATGGGAAGGACTTGGATATCACATCTCATGTTATAGGAAGGATCTCAGGTTTTGTATTAGAAGCATTGAGATATCACATCTAATGCTATAGGAAGGGTCTCAGGATTGGAATGTGAAGGATTTGGATATCACATCTCATGCTAAAGGAAGGGTCTCAGGTTTGGTATAAGCATTGAGATATCACATCTCTGCTATCGGAAGGGTCTAAGGATTGGATTGGGAAGGAATTGGATATCCCTTCTCATGCTATAGGAACGGTCTCATGTTGGAATGGGTAGGAGTTGGATATCACATCTCATGTTATAGGAAGGGTCTCAAGATTGAAATGGGAAGGATTTGGATATCACATATGTTATAGGACGTATCTCATGTTATAGGACGGGTCCCAGGTTTGGTATTAGAAGCATTGAGATATCACATCTCATGGTATAGGAAGGGTCTCAGGATTGGAATGGGAAGGAGTTGGATCTCCCTTCTCATGCTACAGGAAGGGTCTCAGGTTGGAATGGGAAGGAGTTGGATATCACATCTCGTTATAGGAAGGGTCTCAGGATTGGAATGGGAAGGAATTGGATATCACATCTCTTGCTATAGGAAGGGTCTCAGGTTTGGAAGGGGAAGGATTTGGATATCATATCTCATGTTATAGGACCGGTCCCAGGTCTGGTATTAGAAGCATTGAGATATCACATCTCATGCTATAGGAGGAGTCTCAGGATTGGAATGGGAAGGAGTTGGATATCACGTCTCATGTTATAGGAAGGGTCTCAGGATTGGAATGGGAAGGAGTTGAATATCACATCTCATGCTAAAGGAAGGGTATCAGGTTTGATAGAAGCATTGAGATATCACATCTCATGCTATAGGAAGGAACTCAGGATTGGAATGGGAAGGAGTTGGATATCACATCTAATGCCATAGGAAGGGTCATCAGGTTTGGTATAAGCATTGAGATATCACATCTCTGCTATCGGAAGGGTCTCAGGATAGGAATGGGAAGGACTTAGAATTCACATCTAAGGGTATCAGGATTGGAATGGGAAGGAGTTGGATATCACATCTCATGCTAAAGGGAGGGTCTCAGGTTTGGAATGGGAAGGATTTGGATATCACATTCATGTTATAGGAAAGACTTTAGGTTTGGTATTTGAAGCATTGAGATATCACATCTCATGCTATAGGAAGGGTCTCGGGATTGGAATGGGAAGGAGTTGGATATCACATCTCATGTTATAGGAAGGATCTCAGGTTTGGTATTAGAAGCATTGAGATATCACATCTCATGCTATAGGAAGGGTCTCAGGATTGGAATGGGAAGGAGTTAGATATCACATCTCATGCTATGGGAAGGGTCTCAGGTTTGGTATAAGCATTGAAATATCACATCTCTGCTATCGGAAGGGTCTCAGGATTGGAATGGGAGGAGCTGGATATCACATCTCATGCTAAAGGAAGGATCTCAGGTTTGGAAGGGGAAGGATTTGGATATCACATCTCATGTTATAGGACGGGTCTCAGGTTTGGTATTAGAAGCATTGTGATATCACATCTCATGCTATAGGATGTGTCTCAGGATTGGAATGGGAAGGAGTTGGATATCACATCTCATGCTATAGGAAGGGTTTCAGGTTTGGTAGAAGCATTGAGATATCACATCTCATGCTATAGGAAGGATCTCAGGTTTGGTATTAGAGGGATTGGATATCACATATCATGCTATAGGAAGTGTCTCAGGATTGGAATGGGAAGGACTTGGATATCACATCTCATGCTATAGGGAGGGTCTCAAGTTTGATATTAGAAGCATTGAGATATCACATCTCATGCTATAGGAAGGGTCTGAGGATTGGAATGGGAAGGAGTTGGGTATCACATCTCATGCTATAGGAAGGGTCTCAGGATTGGTATAAGTATTGAGATATAACATCTCATGCTATAGGAAGGGTCTCAGGATTGGAATGGAAGGAGTTGGAATCACATCTCATGTTATAGGAAGGATCTCAGGTTTGGTATTAGAAGCATTGAGACATCACATCTCATGCTATAGGAAGGGTCTCAGGATTGGAATGGGAAGGAGTTGGATATCACATCTCATGCTATAGGAAGGGTCTCAGGTTTGGTATAAGCATTGAGATATCACATCTCATGCTATAGGAAGGGTCTCAGGATTGGAATGGGAAGGAGTTGTATATGACATCTCATGCCGTAGGAAGGGTCTCAGGTTTCGTATAAGCATTGAGATATCACATCTCTGCTATCGGAAGGGTCTCAGGATTGGAATGGGAAGGAGTTGGATATCCCATCTCATGTTATAGGAAGAGTCTCAGGTTTGGTATTAGAAGCATTGGATATCACATATCATGCTATAGGAAGTGTCTCAGGATTGGAATGGGAAGGACTTGGATATCACATCTCATGCTATAGGGAGGGTCTCAAGTTTGATATTAGAAGCATTGAGATATCACATCTCATGCTATAGGAAGGGTCTCAGGATTGGAATGGGAAGGAGTTGGATATCACATCTCATGCTATAGGAAGGGTCTCAGGTTTGGTATAAGCAGTGAGATATCACATCTCATGCTATAGGAAGGGTCTCAGGATTGGAATGGGAAGGAGTTGGATATCACATCTCATGTTATAGGAAGGATCTCAGGTTTGGTAAGAGCATTGAGATATCACATCTCTGCTATCGGAAGGGTCTCAGGATTGGAATGGGAAGGAGTTGGATATTCCCATCTCATGTTATAGGAAGGGTCTCAGGTTTGGTATTAGAAGCATTGAGATATCACATCTCATGCTGTAGGAAGGGTCTCAGGATTGGAATTGGAAGGAGTTGGATATCACATCTCATGCTATAGGAAGGATCACAGGTTTGGTATTAGAAGCATTGAGATATCACATCTCATGCTATCAGAAGGGTCTCAGGATTGGAATGGGAAGAAGTTGGATATCACATCTCATGCTATAGGAAGGGTCTCAGGTTTGGAACGGGAAGGAGTTGGATATCATATCTCATGTTATAGGAAGAGTCTCAGGTTTGGTATAAGCATTGAGATATCAAATCTCTGCTATCGGAGGTGTCTCAGGATTGGGATGGGAAGGAGTTGGATATCACATCTCATGCTATAGGAAGGGTATCAGGTTTGGAACGGGAAGGAGTTGGATATCACATCTCATGTTATAGGACGGGTCTCAGGTTTGGTATTAGAAGCATTGAGATATCACATCGCATGCTGTAGGAAGGATCTCAGGTTTGGAATGGGAAGGAATTGGATATCACATCTCATGTCATAGGAAGTATCTCAGGTTTGGTATTAGAAGCATTGAGATATCACATCTCATGCTATAGGAATGGTCTCAGGATTGGAATGGGTAGGAGTTGGATATTACATTATTGCTATAGGAAGGGTCTCAAATTTGGAATGGGAAGGAGTTGGATATCACCTATGCTATAGGAAGGGTCTCAGGTTTGGAACGGGAAGGAGTTGGATATCACATCTCATGCTATAGGTAGGCTCTCAGGTTTGGTATAAGCATTGAGATATCACATCTAATGCTATAGGAAGGGTCTCAGGATTGGAATGGGAAGGATTTGGATATCACATCTCATGCTATAGGAAGGGTCTCAGGTTTGGTATAAGCATGGAGATATCACTTCTCATGCTATAGGAAGTGTCTCAGGATTGGAATGGGAAGGAGTTGGATATCACATCTCATGTTATAGAAAGGATCTCAGGTTTGGTATTAGAAGCATTGAGACATCACATCTCATGCTATAGGAAGGGTCTCAGGATTGGAATGGGAAGTAGTTGGATATCACATCTCATGCTAAAGGGAGGGTCTCAGGTTTGGAAGGGGAAGGATTTGGATATTACATCTCGTGTTATAGGAATGATCTCAGGTTTGGTATTAGAAGCATTCAGATATCACATCTCATGCTATCGGAAAGATCTCAGGTTTGGTATTAGAAGCATTGAGATATCAAATCTCATGCTATAGGAAGGGTCGCAGGATTGGAATGGGAAGGAGTTCGATATCACATCTCATGCTATGGGAAGGGTCTCAGGATTGGAATGGGAAGGAGTTTTATATGACATCTCATGCCATAGGAAGGATCTCAGGTTTGGTATTAGAAGCATTGAGACATAACATCTCATGTTATAGGAAGGGTCTCAGGATTGGAATGGGAAGGAGTTTGATATCACATATCATGCTATAGGAAGGGTCTCAGGTTTGGTATAAGTATTGAGATATCACATCTCATGCTATAGGAAGGGTCTCAGGATTGGAATGGGAAGGAGTTGGATATCCCATCTTACGTTATAGGAAGGGTCTCAGGTTTGGTATTAGAAGCATTGAGATATCACATCTCATGCTATAGGAAGGGTCTCAGGATTGGAATGGGAAGGACTTGGATATCACATCTCATTCTATAGGGAGGGTCTCACGTTTGGAAAGGGAAGGAGTTTGATATCACATTTCATGTTAGATGTAGGATCTCAGGTTTGGTATTAGAGGCATTGAGATATCACATCTCATGCTATCAGAAGGGTCTCAGGATTGGAATGGGAAGGAGTTGGATATCACATCTCATGCTAAAGGGAGGTTCTCAGGACTGGAAGGGGAAGGATTTGGATATCACATCTCATGCTATCGGAAGGATCTCAGGTTTGGTATTAGAGGCATTGAGATATCACATCTCATGCTAAAGGGAGGGTCTCAGATTTGCAAGGGGAAGGATTTGGATATCACATCTCTTGTTATAGGAAGGATCACAGGTTTGGTATTAGAAGCATTGAGATATCACATCTCATGCTATGGGAAGGGTCTCAGGATTGGAATGGGAAGGAGTTGGATATCGCATCTCATGCTATAGGAAGGGTCTCAGGTTTGGAACGGGAAGGAGTTAGATATCACATCTCATGTTATAGTAAGAGTCTCAGGTTTGGTATAAGCATTGAGATTTCACATCTCTGCTATCGGAGGTGTCTCAGGATTGGGATGGGAAGGAATTGGATATCACATCTCATGCTATAGGAAGGGTATCAGGTTTGGAACGGGAAGGAGTTGGATATCCCATCTCATGTTATAGAACGGGTCTCAGTTTTGATATTAGAAGCATTGAGATATCACATCGCATGCTGTAGGAAGGGTCTCAGGTTTGGAATGAGAAGGATTTAGATATCACATCTCATGTCATAGGAAGGATCTCAGGTTTGGTATAAGCATTGAGATATCACATCTCTGCTATTGGAAAGGTCTCAAGATTGGAATGGGAAGGACTTGGATATCACAATTCATGTTATAGGAAGGGTCTCAGGTTTGGTATTAGAAGCATTGAGATATGACATCTCATGCTATAGGAAGGGTCTCAGGATTGGAATGGGAAGGACTTGGATATCACATCTCATGTTATAGGAAGGGTCTCAGGTTTGGTATTAGAAGCATTGAGATATCACATCTCATGCTATAGGAAGGGTCTCAGGAGTGGAATGGGAAGGAGTTGGATATCACATCTCATGTTATAGGAAGGGTCTCAGGATTGGAATGGGAAGGACTTGGATATCACATCTCATGCTGTAGGAAGGCTCTCAGGTTTGGAAAGGGAAGGAGTTGGATATCACATTTCATGTTAGAGGTAGGATCTCAGGTTTGGTATTAGAGGCATTGAGATATCACATCTCATGCTATCAGAAGGGTATCAGGATTGGAATGGGAAGGAATTGGATATCACATCTCATGCTAAAGGGAGGGTCTCAGGTTTGGTATTAGAAGCATTGAGATATCACATCTCATGCTATCGGAAGGATCTCAGGTTTGGTATTAGAAGCATTGAGATATCACATCTCATGCTATAGGAAGGGTCTCAGGATTGGAATGGGAAGGAGTTGGATATCACATCTCGTGCTATAGGAAGGGTCTCAGGTTTGGTATAAGCATTGAGATATCACATCTCTGCTATCGGAAGGGTCTCAGGATTGGAATGGGAAGGACTTAGATATCACATCTCATGCTATAGGGAGGGTCTCAGTATTGATATTAGAAGCATTGAGATATCACATCTCATGCTATCGGAAGGGTCTCAGGATTGGAATGAAGGAGCTGGATATCACATCTCATGCTAAGACCTGATATACCCTTCCTATAAAATGAGATGGGAATATCCAACTCCTTCCCATTCCAATCCTGAGACCCTTCCGATAGCAGAGATGTGATATGTCAATGCTTATTCCAAACCTGAGATCCTTCCTATAACATGAGGTGTGATATCCAACTCCTTCCCATTCCAATCCTGAGACACTTCCTATAGCATGAGATGTGATATCTCACTGCTTATACCAAACCTGATACCCTTCCTATAGCATGAGATGTGATATCCAACTCCTTCCCATTCCAATCCTGAGTCCCTTCCTATAGCATGAGATGTGATATCTCAATGCTTCTAATATCAAACTTGAGACCCTCCCTATAGCATGAGATGTGATATTCAAGTCCTTCACATTCCAATCCTGAGACACTTCCTATAGCATGAGATGTGATATCTCAATGCTTCTAATACCAAACCTGAGACTCTTCCTATAACACAAGATGGGATATCCAACTCCTTCCCATTCCAATCATGAGACCCTTCCAAAAGCAGAGATGTGATATCTCAATGCTTATACCAAACCTGAGACCCTTCCTATGGCATGAGATGTCATATACATATCCTTCCCATTCCAATCCTGAGACCCTTCCTATAGTATGAGATGTGATATCTCAATGCTTATACCAAACCTGAGACCCTTCCTATAGCATGAGATGTGATATCCAACTCCTTCCCATTCCAATCCTGAGACCCTTCCTATAGCATGAGATGTGATATCTCAATGCCTCTAATACCAAACCTGAGATCCTTCCTCTAACATGAAATGTGATATCCAACACCTTCCCTTTCCAAACCTGAGAGCCTACCTATAGCTTGAGATGTGATATCCAAGTCCTTCCCATTCCAATCCTTAGACCCTTCCTACAGCATGCAATATGATATCTCAATGATTCTAATAACAAACCTGAGACCCGTCCTATAACATGAGATTGGATATCCAACTCCTTCCCATTCCAATCCTGAGACACCTCCGATAGCAGAGATGTGATATCTCAATGCTTATACCAAACCTGAGACCCTTCCTATAACATGAGATGTGATATCCAACTCCTTCCAAATCCAATCCTGATACCCTTCCGATAGCATGAGATGTGATATCCCAATGCTTCTACCAAACCTGAGACCCATACTATGGCATGAGATGTGATATCAAACTCCTTCCCATTCCAATCCTGAGACCCTTCCTATAGCTTGAGATGTGATATCCAACTCCTTCCCATTCCAATTCTGAGACCCTTCCTATACCATGAGACTTGATATCTCAATGCTTCTAATACCAAACCTGAGACCCATCCTATAACATGAGATGTGATATCCAAATCCTTCCCCTTCCAAACCTTAGACCCTTCCTTTATCATGAAATGTGATATCCAACTCCTTCCCATTCCAATCCTGAGACCCTTCCGATATCATGAGATGTGATATCTCAATGCTTCTAATATCAAACTTGAGACCCTCCCTATAGCATGAGATGTGATATCCAAGTCCTTCCCATTCCAATCCTGAGACCCTTCCTATAACATGAGATGGGAATATCCAACTCCTTCCCATTCCAATACTGAGACCCTTCCGAAAACAGAGATGTGATATCTCAATGCTTATACCAAACCTGAGATCCTTCCTATAACATGAGATGTAATATCCAACTTCTTCCCATTCCAATCCTGAGACACTTCCTATAGCATGAGATGTGATATCTCACTGCTTATACCAAACCTGAGACCCTTCCGATAGCATGAGATGTGATATCCAACTCCTTCCCATTCCAATCCTGAGACCCTTCCTATAGCATGAGATGAGATATCTCAATGCTTCTAATACCAAACCTGAGACTCTTCCTATAACATGAGATGGGATATCCAACTCCTTCCCATTCCAATCCTGAGACCCTTCCGATAGTAGGGATGTGATATCTCACTGCTTATACCAAACCTGAGACCCTTCCTATAGCATGAGATGTAATATCCAACTCCTTCCCATTCCAATCCTGAGACCCTTCCTATAGCATGAGATGTGATATCTCAATGCTTATACCAAACCTGAGACCCTTCATATAGCATGAGATGTGA
The DNA here is from genome assembly GCF_040938575.1 of Ambystoma mexicanum. NCBI lineage: Eukaryota > Metazoa > Chordata > Amphibia > Caudata > Ambystomatidae > Ambystoma > Ambystoma mexicanum. The sequence goes on from NC_090923.1 coordinate 1,517,243,047, forward strand.
AATCCAACTCTTTCCCATTACAATCCTGAGACCCTTCCTATAGCATGAGATGTGATGTCTCAATGCTTCTAATACCAAACCTGAGATCCTTCCTATAACATGAGATGTGATATCCAACTCCTTCCATTCCAATCCTGAGACCCTTCCTATAGCATGAGATGTGATATCTCAATGCTTCTAATATCAAACTTGAGACCCTCCCTATAGCATGAGATGTGATATCCAAGTCCTTCCCATTCCAATCCTGAGACACTTCCTATAGCATGAGATGTGATATCTCAATGCTTCTAATACCAAACCTGAGACTCTTCCTATAACATGAGATGGGATATCCAACTCCTTCCCATTCCAATCCTGAGACTCTTCCAAAAGCAGAGATGTGATATCTCAATGCTTATACCAAACCTGAGACCCTTCCTATGGCATGAGATGTCATATACATATCCTTCCCATTCCAATCCTGAGACCCTTCCTATAGCATGAGATGTGATATCTCAATGCTTATACCAAACCTGAGACCCTTCCTATAGCATGAGATGTGATATCCAAGTCCTTCCCATTCCAATCCTTAGACCCGTCCTATAGCATGCAATATGATATCTCAATGAATCTAATACCAAACCTGAGACTCTTCCTATAACATGAGATGGGATATCCAACTCCTTCCCATTCCAATCCTGAGACCCTTCCAAAAGCAGAGATGTGATATCTCAATGCTTATACCAAACCTGAGACTCTTCCTATGGCATGAGATGTCATATAAATATCCTTCCCATTCCAATCCTGAGACCCTTCCTATTGCATGAGATGTGATATCTCAATGCTTATACCAAACCTGAGACCCTTCCTATAGCATGAGATGTGATATCCAAGTCCTTTCCATTCCAATCCTTAGACCCTTCCCATAGCATGAGATGTGATATCTCAATGCTTATACCAAACCTGAGACCCTTCATATAGCATGAGATGTGATATCCAACTCCTTCCCATTCCAATCCTGAGACCCTTCCGATAGCAGAGATGTGATATCTCAATGCTTATACCAAACCTGAGACCCTTCCTACGGCATGAGATGTCATATACAACTCCTTCCCATTCCAATCCTGAGACCCTTCCCATAGCATGAGATGTGATATCTCAATGCTTATACCAAACCTGAGACCCTTCATATAGCATGAGATGTGATATCCAACTCCTTCCCATCACAATCCTGAGTCCCTTCCTATAGCATGAGATGTGATGTCTCAATGCTTCTAATACCAAACCTGAGATCCTTCCTATAACATGAGATGTGATATCCAACTCCTTCCATTCCAATCCTGAGACCCTTCCTATAGCATGAGATGTGATATCTCAATGCTTCTAATATCAAACTTGAGACCCTCCCTATAGCATGAGATGTGATATCCAATTCCTTCCCATTCCAATCCTGAGACACTTCCTATAGCATGAGATGTGATATCTCAATGCTTCTAATACCAAACCTGAGACTCTTCCTATAACATGAGATGGGATATCCAACTCCTTCCCATTCCAATCCTGAGACCCTTCCAAAAGCAGAGATGTGATATCTCAATGCTTATACCAAACCTGAGACCCTTCTTATGTCATGAGATGTCATATACATATCCTTCCCATTCCAATCCTGAGACCCTTCCTATAGCATGAGATGTGATATATCAATGCTTATACCAAACCTGAGACCCTTCCTATAGCATGAGATGTGATATCCAACTCCTTCTCATTCCAATCCTAAGACCCTTCCTATAGCATGAGATGTGATATCTCAATGCCTCTAATACCAAACCTGAGATCCTTCCTCTAACATGAAATGTGATATCCAACTCCTTCCCTTTCCAAACCTGAGAGCCTACCTATAGCATGAGATGTGATATCCAAGTCCTTCCCATTCCAATCCTTAGACCCTTCCTATAGCATGCAATATGATATCTCAATGATTCTAATAACAAACCTGAGACCCGTCCTATAACATGAGATGGGATATCCAACTCCTTCCCATTCCAATCCTGAGACACTTCCGATAGCAGAGATGTGATATCTCAATGCTTATACCAAACCTGAGACCCTTCCTATAACATGAGATGTGATATCCAACTCCTTCCCATTCCAAACCTGAGACCCTTCCTATAGCATATGTGATATCCAACTCCTTCCAATTCCAAACATGAGACCCTTCCCATAGCAAGAATGTAATATCCAACTCCTTCCCATTCCAATCCTGAGACCATACCTATAGCATGAGATGTGATATCTCAATGCTTCTAATACCAAACCTGAGATCCTTCCTATGACATGAGATGTGATATCCAATTCCTTCCCATTCCAAACCTGAGACCCTTCCTACAGCATGCGATGTGATATCTCAATGCTTCTAATACCAAACCTGAGACCAGTCCTATAACATGAGATGGGATATCCAACTCCTTCCCGTTCCAATCCTGAGACACTTCCGATTGCAGAGATGCGATATCTCAATGCTTATACCAAACCTGAGACTCTTCCTATAACATGAGATGTGATATCCAACTCCTTCCCGTTCCAAACCTGAGACCCTTCCTATAGCATGAGATGTGATATCCAACTCCTTCCCATTCCAATCCTGAGACCCTTCCGATAGCATGAGATGTGATATCTCAATGCCTCTAATACCAAACCTGAGATCCTTCCTATAACATGTGATGTGATATTCAATTCCTTCCCCTTCCAAACCTGAGACCCTCCCTTTAGCATGATATGTGATATCCAACTCCTTCCCATTCCAATCCTGAGACCCTTATGATAGCATGAGATGTGATATCTCAATGCCTCTAATACCAAACCTGAGATACTTCCGATAGCATGAGATGTGATATCTCAATGCTTCTAATACCAAACCTGAGATCCTTCCTATAACATGAGATGTGATATCCAACTCCTTCCCATTCCAATCCTGAGACCCTTCTGATAGCATGAGATGTGATATCTCAATGCCTCTAATACCAAACCTGAGATCCTACCTCTAGCATGAAATGTGATATCCAACTCCTTCCCTTTCCAAACCTGAGAGCCTACCTATAGCATGAGATGTGATATCCAAGTCCTTCCCATTCCAATCCTTAGACCCTTCCTACAGCATGCAATATGATATCTCAATGATTCTAATAACAAACCTGAGACCCGTCCTATAGCATGAGATATGATATCCAAGTCCTTCCCATTCCAATCCTAAGACCCTTCCTACAACATGAAATGTGATATCCAACTCCTTCCCATTCCAACCTGAGACCCTTCCTATAGCTTGAGGTGTGATATCCTACTCCATCCCATTCCAATTCTGAGACCCTTCTTATACCATGAGACTTGATATCTCAATGCTTCTAATACCAAACCTGAGACCCGTCCTATAACATGAGATGTGATATCCAAATCCTTCCCCTTCCAAACCTTAGACCCTTCCTTTATCATGAGATGTGATATCCAACTCCTTCCCATTCCAATCCTGAGACCCTTCCGATATCATGAGATGTGATATCTCAAAGCTTCTAATATCAAACTTGAGACCCTCCCTATAGCATGAGATGTGACATCCAAGTCCTTCCCATTCCAATCCTGAGACCCTTCCTATAGCATGAGATGTGATATCTCTATGCTTCTAATACCAAACCTGAGACCCTTCCTATAACATGAGATGGGAATATCCAAATCCTTCCCATTCCAATCCTGAGACCCTTCCGATAGCAGAGATGTGATATCTCACTGCTTATACCAAACCTGAGACCCTTCCCATAGCATGAGATGTGATATCCAACTCCTTCCCATTCCAATCCTCAGACCCTTCCTATAGCATGAGATGTGATATCTCAATGCTTCTAATATCAAACTTGAGACCCTACCTATAGCATGAGATGTGATATCCAAGTCCTTCCCATTCCAATCCTGAGACACTTCCTATAGCATGAGATGTGATATCTCAATGCTTCTAATACCAAACCTGAGACTCTTCCTATAACATGAGATGGGATATCCAACTCCTTCCCATTCCAATCCTGAGACCCTTTCGATAGCAGAGATGTGATATCTCAATGTTTATACCAAACCTGAGACCCTTCCTACGGCATGAAATGTCATATTCAACTCCTTCCCATTCCAATCCTGAGACCCTTCCTATAGCATGAGATATGATATCTCAATACTTCTAATACCAAACGTGAGATCCTTCCGATAACATGAGATGTGATATCCAAATCCTTCCCCTTCCAAACCTGAGACCCTCCCTTTAGCATGAGATGTGATATCCAACTCCTTCCTATTCCAATCCTGAGACTCTTCTGATAGCATGAGATGTGATATCTCAATGCTTCTAATACCAAACCTGAGATCCTTCCGATATCATGAGATGTGATATCTCAATGCTTCTAATACCAAACCTGAGATCCTTCCTATAACATGAGATGTGATATCCAAATCCTTCCCCTTCCAAACCTGAGACCCTCCCTTCAGCATGAGATGTGATATCCAACTCCTTCCCATTCCATTCCTGAGACCCTTCTGATAGCATGAGATGTGATATCTCAATGCCTCTAATACCAAACCTGAGATCCTACCTCTAACATGAAATGTGATATCCAACTCTTTCCCCTTCCAGACCTGAGAGCCTTCCTATAGCATGAGATGTGATATCCAAGTCCTTCCCATTCCAATCCTGAGACCCTTCCTATAGCTTGAGATGTGATATCCAACTCCTTCCCATTCCAATTCTGAGACCCTTCCTATACTCTGAGACTTGATATCTCAATGCTTCTAATACCAAACCTGAGACCCGTAATATAACATGAGATGTGATATCCAAATCCTTCCCCTTCCAAACCTTAGACCCTTCCTTTATCATGAGATGTGATATCCAACTCCTTCCCATTCCAATCCTGAGACCCTTCCTATAGCATGAGATGTGATATCTCAATGCTTCTAATACCAAACCTGAGACCCTTCCTATAACATGAGATGGGAATATCCAAATCCTTCCCATTCCAACCCTGAGACCCTTCCGATAGCAGAGATGTGATATCTCACTGCTTATACCAAACCTGAGACCCTTCCCATAGCATGAGATGTGATATCCAACTCCTTCCCATTCCAATCCTCAGACCCTTCCTATAGCATGAGATGTGATATCTCAATGCTTCTAATATCAAACTTGAGACCCTACCTATAGCATGAGATGTGATATCCAAGTCCTTCCCATTCCAATCCTGAGACACTTCCTATAGCATGAGATGTGATATCTCAATGCTTCTAATACCAAACCTGAGACTCTTCCTATAACATGAGATGGGATATCCAACTCCTTCCCATTCCAATCCTGAGACCCTTTCGATAGCAGAGATGTGATATCTCAATGTTTATACCAAACCTGAGACCCTTCCTACGGCATGAGATGTCATATTCAACTCCTTCCCATTCCAATCCTGAGACCCTTCCTATAGCATGAGATGTGATATCCAACTCCTTCCCATTCCAATCCTGAGACCCTTCCTATAGCATGAGATGTGATGTCTCAATGCTTCTAATACCAAACCTGAGATCCTTCCTATAACATGAGATGTGATATCCAACTCCTTCCATTCCAATCCTGAGACCCTTCCTATAGCATGAGATGTGATATCTCAATGCTTATACCAAACCTGAGACCCTTCCTATAGCATGAGATGTGATATCCAACTCCTTCCCATTCCAATCCTGAGACCCTTCCTATAGCCTGAGATGTGATATCTCAATGCCTCTAATACCAAACCTGAGATCCTTCCTCTAACATGAAATGTGATATCCAACTCCTTCACTTTCCAAACCTGAGAGCCTATCTATAGCATGAGATGTGATATCCAAGTCCTTCCCATTCCAAACCTTAGACCCTTCCTACAGCATGCAATATGATATCTCAATGATTCTAATAAAAAACCTGAGACCCGTCCTATAACATGAGATGGGATATTCAACTCCTTCCCATTCCAATCCTGAGACACTTCCGATAGCAGAGATGTGATATCTCAATGTTTATACCAAACCTGAGACCCTTCCTATAACATGAGATGTGGTATCCAACTCCTTCCCGTTCCAAACCTGAGACCCTTCCTTTAGCATGAGATGTGATATCCAGCTCCTTCCCATTCCAATCCTGAGACACTTCCGATAGCATGAGATGTGATATCTCAATGCTTCTAATATCAAAACTGAGACCCTCCCTATAGCATGATATGTGATATCTAAGTCCTTCCCATTCCAATCCTGAGACCCTCCCTATAGCATGAGATGTGATATCCAACTCCTTCCCATTCCAATCATGAGACTCTTCTGATAGCATGAGATGTGATATCTCAATGCTTCTAATACCAAACTTGAGATCCTTCTGATAGCATGAGATGTGATATCTCAATGCTTCTAATACCAAACCTGAGATCCTTCCTATAACATGAGATGTGATATCCAAATCCTTCCCCTTCCAAACCTGAGACCCTCCCTTTAGCATGAGATGTGATATCCAACTCCTTCCCATTCCATTCCTGAGACCCTTCTGATAGCATGAGATGTGATATCTCAATGCCTCTAATACCAAACCTGAGATCCTTCCTCTAACATGAAATGTGATATCCAACTCTTTCCCCTTCCAAACCTGAGAGCCTTCCTATAGCATGAGATGTGATATCCAAGTCCTTCCCATTCCAATCCTGAGACCCTTCCTATAGCTTGAGATGTGATATCCAACTCCTTCCCATTCAAATTGTGAGACCTTTCCTATACTATGAGACTTGATATCTCAATGCTTCTAATACCAAACGTGAGACCCGTAATATAACATGAGATGTGATATCCAAATCCTTCCCCTTCCAAACCTTAGACCCTTCCTTTATCATGAGATGTGATATCCAACTCCTTCCCATTCCAATCCTGAGACCCTTCCGATATCATGAGATGTGATATCTCAAAGCTTCTAATATCAAACTTGAGACCCTCCCTATAGCATGAGATGTGATATCCAAGTCCTTCCCATTCCAATCCTGAGACCCTTCCTATAGCATGAGATGTGATATCTCAATGCTTCTAATACCAAACCTGAGACCCTTCCTATAACATGAGATGGGAATATCCAACTCCTTCCCATTCCAATCCTGAGACCCTTCCGATAGCAGAGATGTGATATCTCAATGCTTATACCAAACCTGAGATCCTTCCTATAACATGAGATGTGATATCCAACTCCTTCCCATTCCAGTCCTGAGACACTTCCTATAGCATGAGATGTGATATCTCACTGCTTATACCAAACCTGAGACCCTTCCCATAGCATGAGATGTGATATCCAACTCCTTCCCATTCCAATCCTCAGACCCTTCCTATAGCATGAGATGTGATATCTCAATGCTTCTAATATCAAACTTGAGACCCTACCTATAGCATGAGATGTGATATCCAAGTCCTTCCCATTCCAATCCTGAGACACTTCCTATAGCATGAGATGTGATATCCAACTGCTTCCCATTCCAATCCTGAGACCCTTCCTATAGCATGAGATATGATATCTCAATACTTCTAATACCAAACGTGGCGATCCTTCCGATAACATGAGATGTGATATCCAAATCCTTCCCCTTCCAAACCTGAGACCCTCCCTTTAGCATGAGATGTGATATCCAACTCCTTCCCATTCCAATCCTGAGACCCTTCTGATAGCATGAGATGTGATATCTCAATGCTTCTAATACCAAACCTGAGATCCTTCCGATAGCATGAGATGTGATATCTCAATGCTTCTAATACCAAACCTGAGATCCTTCCTATAACATGAGATGTGATATCCAAATCCTTCCCCTTCCAAACCTGAGACCCTCCATTTAGCATGAGATGTGATATCCAACTCCTTCCCATTCCATTCCTGAGACCCTTCTGATAGCATGAGATGTGATATCTCAATGCCTCTAATACCAAACCTGAGATCCTACCTCTAACATGAAATGTGATATCCAACTCTTTCCCCTTCCAAACCTGAGAGCCTTCCTATAGCATGAGATGTGATATCCAAGTCCTTCCCATTCCAATCCTGAGACCCTTCCTATAGCTTGAGATGTGATATCCAACTCCTTCCCATTCCAATTCTGAGACCCTTCCTATACTCTGAGACTTGATATCTCAATGCTTCTAATACCAAACCTGAGACCCGTAATATAACATGAGATGTGATATCCAAATCCTTCCCCTTCCAAACCTTACACCCTTCCTTATCATGAGATGTGATATCCAACTCCTTCCCATTCCAATCCTGAGACCCTTCCGATATCATGAGATGTGATATCTCAAAGCTTCTAATATCAAACGTGAGACCCTCCCTATAGCATGAGATGTGATATCCAAGTCCTTCCCATTCCAATCCTGAGACCCTTCCTATAGCATGAGATGTGATATCTCAATGCTTCTAATACCAAACCTGAGACCCTTCGTATGGCATGAGATGTGATATCCAACTCCTTGCCATTCAAATCCTGAGACCCTTCCTATAGCATGAGAAGGGATATCCAACTCCTTCCCAATCCAATCCTGAGACCCTTCCGATAGCAGAGACGTGATATCTCAATGCTTCTACCAAACCTGAGACCCTTCCTTTAGCATGAGATGTGATATCCAAATCCTTCACATTCCAATCCTGAGACCCTTCCTATAGCATGAGATGTGATATCTCAATGCTTCTAATACCAAACCTGAGATCCTTCCTATAACATGAGATGTGATATCCAATTCCTTCCCATTCCAAACCTGAGACCCTTCCTATTGGATGAGTTGTGATATCCAACTCCTTACCATTCCAACCCTGAGACCCTTCCTATAGCATGAGATGTGATGTCTCAATGCTTCTAATACCAAACCTGAGATCCTTCCTATAACATGAGATGTGATATCCAACTCCTTCCATTCCAATCCTGAGACCCGTCCTATAGCATGAGATGTGATATCGCAATGCTTATACCAAACCTGAGACCCTTCCTATAGCATGAGATGTGATATCCAACTACTTCCCATTCCAATCCTGAGACCCTTCCTATAGCATGAGATGTGATATCTCAATGCTTCTAATACCAAACCTGAGATCCTTCCTCTAACATGAAATGTGATATCCAACTCCTTCCCTTTCCAAACCTAAGAGCCTATCTATAGCACCCTTCCTATAACATGAGATGTGATATCCAAATCCTTCCCGTTCCAAACCTGAGACCCTTCCCATAGCATGAGATGTGATATCCAACTCCTTCCCATTCCAATCCTCAGACCCTTCCTATAGCATGAGATGTGATATCTCAATGCTTCTAATATCAAACTTGAGACCCTACCTATAGCATGAGATGTGATATCCAAGTCCTTCCCATTCCAATCCTGAGACACTTCCTATAGCATGAGATGTGATATCCAACTGCTTCCCATTCCAATCCTGAGACCCTTCCTATAGCATGAGATATGATATCTCAATACTTCTAATACCAAACGTGAGATCCTTCCGATAACATGAGATGTGATATCCAAATCCTTCCCCTTCCAAACCTGAGACCCTCCCTTTAGCATGAGATGTGATATCCAACTCCTTCCCATTCCATTCCTGAGACCCTTCTGATAGCATGAGATGTGATATCTCAATGCTTCTAATACCAAACCTGAGATCCTTCCGATAGCATGAGATGTGATATCTCAATGCTTCTAATACCAAACCTGAGATCCTTCCTATAACATGAGATGTGATATCCAAATCCTTCCCCTTCCAAACCTGAGACCCTCCATTTAGCATGAGATGTGATATCCAACTCCTTCCCATTCCATTCCTGAGACCCTTCTGATAGCATGAGATGTGATATCTCAATGCCTCTAATACCAAACCTGAGATCCTACCTCTAACATGAAATGTGATATCCAACTCTTTCCCCTTCCAAACCTGAGAGCCTTCCTATAGCATGAGATGTGATATCCAAGTCCTTCCCATTCCAATCCTGAGACCCTTCCTATAGCTTGAGATGTGATATCCAACTCCTTCCCATTCCAATTCTGAGACCCTTCCTATACTCTGAGACTTGATATCTCAATGCTTCTAATACCAAACCTGAGACCCGTAATATAACATGAGATGTGATATCCAAATCCTTCCCCTTCCAAACCTTAGACCCTTCCTTTATCATGAGATGTGATATCCAACTCCTTCCCATTCCAATCCTGAGACCCTTCCGATATCATGAGATGTGATATCTCAAAGCTTCTAATATCAAACGTGAGACCCTCCCTATAGCATGAGATGTGATATCCAAGTCCTTCCCATTCCAATCCTGAGACCCTTCCTATAGCATGAGATGTGATATCTCAATGCTTCTAATACCAAACCTGAGACCCTTCGTATGGCATGAGATGCGATATCCAACTCCTTGCCATTCAAATCCTGAGACCCTTCCTATAGCATGAGAAGGGATATCCAACTCCTTCCCAATCCAATCCTGAGACCCTTCCGATAGCAGAGACGTGATATCTCAATGCTTCTACCAAACCTGAGACCCTTCCTTTAGCATGAGATGTGATATCCAAATCCTTCACATTCCAATCCTGAGACCCTTCCTATAGCATGAGATGTGATATCTCAATGCTTCTAATACCAAACCTGAGATCCTTCCTATAACATGAGATGTGATATCCAATTCCTTCCCATTCCAAACCTGAGACCCTTCCTATTGGATGAGTTGTGATATCCAACTCCTTACCATTCCAACCCTGAGACCCTTCCTATAGCATGAGATGTGATGTCTCAATGCTTCTAATACCAAACCTGAGATCCTTCCTATAACATGAGATGTGATATCCAACTCCTTCCATTCCAATCCTGAGACCCGTCCTATAGCATGAGATGTGATATCGCAATGCTTATACCAAACCTGAGACCCTTCCTATAGCATGAGATGTGATATCCAACTACTTCCCATTCCAATCCTGAGACCCTTCCTATAGCATGAGATGTGATATCTCAATGCTTCTAATACCAAACCTGAGATCCTTCCTCTAACATGAAATGTGATATCCAACTCCTTCCCTTTCCAAACCTAAGAGCCTATCTATAGCACCCTTCCTATAACATGAGATGTGATATCCAAATCCTTCCCGTTCCAAACCTGAGACCCTTCCTTTAGCATGAGATGTGATATCCAGCTCCTTCCCATTCCAATCCTGAGACACTTCCGATAGCATGAGATGGGATATCTCAAGGCTTCTAATATCAAAACTGAGACCCTCCCTATAGCATGATATGTGATATCTAAGTCCTTCCCATTCCAATCCTGAGACCCTCCCTATAGCATGAGATGTGATATCCAACTCCTTCTCATTCCAATCCTGAGACCCTTCCTATAGCATGAGATATGATATCTCAATACTTCTAATACCAAACGTGAGATCCTTCCGATAACATGAGATGTGATATCCAAATCCTTCCCCTTCCAAACCTGAGACCCTCCCTTTAGCATGAGATGTGATATCCAACTCCTTCCTATTCCAATCCTGAGACTCTTCTGATAGCATGAGATGTGATATCTCAATGCTTCTAATACCAAACCTGAGATCCTTCCGATAGCATGAGATGTGATATCTCAATGCTTCTAATACCAAACATGAGATCCTTCCTATAACATGAGATGTGATATCCAAATCCTTCCCCTTCCAAACCTGAGACCCTCCCTTTAGCATGAGATGTGATATCCAACTCCTTCCCATTCCAATCCTGAGACCCTTCCTATAGCATGAGATGTGATGTCTCAATGCTTCTAATACCAAACCTGAGATCCTTCCTATAACATGAGATGTGATATCCAACTCCTTCCATTCCAATCCTGAGACCCTTCCTATAGCATGAGATGTGATATCTCAATGCTTATACCAAACCTGAGACCCTTCCTATAGCATGAGATGTGATATCCAACTCCTTCCCATTCCAATCCTGAGACCCTTCCTATAGCCTGAGATGTGATATCTCAATGCCTCTAATACCAAACCTGAGATCCTTCCTCTAACATGAAATGTGATATCCAACTCCTTCACTTTCCAAACCTGAGACCCTATCTATAGCATGAGATGTGATATCCAAGTCCTTCCCATTCCAATCCTTAGACCCTTCCTACAGCATGCAATATGATATCTCAATGATTCTAATAAAAAACCTGAGACCCGTCCTATAACATGAGATGGGATATCCAACTCCTTCCCATTCCAATCCTGAGACACTTCCGATAGCAGAGATGTGATATCTCAATGTTTATACCAAACCTGAGACCCTTCCTATAACATGAGATGTGATATCCAACTCCTTCCCGTTCCAAACCTGAGACCCTTCCTTTAGCATGAGATGTGATATCCAGCTCCTTCCCATTCCAATCCTGAGACACTTCCGATAGCATGAGATGTGATATCTCAATGCTTCTAATATCAAAACTGAGACCCTCCCTATAGCATGATATGTGATATCTAAGTCCTTCCCATTCCAATCCTGAGACCCTCCCTATAGCATGAGATGTGATATCCAACTCCTTCCCATTCCAATCCTGAGACCCTTCCTATAGCATGAGATATGATATCTCAATACTTCTAATACCAAACGTGAGATCCTTCCGATAACATGAGATGTGATATCCAAATCCTTCCCCTTCCAAACCTGAGACCCTCCCTTTAGCATGAGATGTGATATCCAACTCCTTCCTATTCCAATCCTGAGACTCTTCTGATAGCATGAGATGTGATATCTCAATGCTTCTAATACCAAACCTGAGATCCTTCCGATAGCATGAGATGTGATTTCTCAATGCTTCTAATACCAAACCTGAGATCCTTCCTATAACATGAGATGTGATATCCAAATCCTTCCCGTTCCAAACCTGAGACCCTCCCTTTAGCATGAGATGTGATATCCAACTCCTTCCCATTCCATTCCTGAGACCCTTCTGATAGCATGAGATGTGATATCTCAATGCCTCTAATACCAAACCTGAGATCCTACCTCTAACATGAAATGTGATATCCAACTCTTTCCCCTTCCAAACCTGAGAGCCTTCCTATAGCATGAGATGTGATATCCAAGTCCTTCCCATTCCAATCCTGAGACCCTTCCTATAGCTTGAGATGTGATATCCAACTCCTTCCCATTCCAATTCTGAGACCCTTCCTATACTATGAGACTTGATATCTCAATGCTTCTAATACCAAACCTGAGACCCGTAATATAACATGAGATGTGATATCCAAATCCTTCCCCTTCCAAACCTTAGACCCTTCCTTTATCATGAGATGTGATATCCAACTCCTTCCCATTCCAATCCTGAGACCCTTCCGATATCATGAGATGTGATATCTCAAAGCTTCTAATATCAAACTTGAGACCCTCCCTATAGCATGAGATGTGATATCCAAGTCCTTCCCATTCTAATCCTGAGACCCTTCCTATAGCATGAGATGTGATATCTCAATGCTTCTAATACCAAACCTGAGACCCTTCCTATAACATGAGATGGGAATATCCAACTACTTCCCATTCCAATCCTGAGACCCTTCCGATAGCAGAGATGTGATATCTCAATGCTTATACCAAACCTGAGATCCTTCCTATAACATGAGATGTGATATCCAACTCCTTCCCATTCCAATCCTGAGACACTTCCTATAGCATGAGATGTGATATCTCACTGCTTATACCAAACCTGAGACCCTTCCCATAGCATGAGATGTGATATCCAACTCCTTCCCATTCCAATCCTCAGACCCTTCCTATAGCATGAGATGTGATATCTCAATGCTTCTAATATCAAACTTGAGACCCTACCTATAGCATGAGATGTGATATCCAAGTCCTTCCCATTCCAATCCTGAGACACTTCCTATAGCATGAGATGTGATATCTCAATGCTTCTAATACCAAACCTGAGACTCTTCCTATAACATGAGATGGGATATCCAACTCCTTCCCATTCCAATCCTGAGACCCTTTTGATAGCAGAGATGTGATATCTCAATGTTTATACCAAACCTGAGACTCTTCCTACGGCATGAGATGTCATATTCAACTCCTTCCCATTCCAATCATGAGACCCTTCCTATAGCATGAGATGTGATATCCAACTCCTTCCCATTCCAATCCTGAGACCCTTCCTATAGCATGAGATGTGATGTCTCAATGCTTCTAATACCAAACCTGAGATCCTTCCTATAACATGAGATGTGATATCCAACTCCTTCCATTCCAATCCTGAGACCCTTCCTATAGCATGAGATGTGATATCTCAATGCTTATACCAAACCTGAGACCCTTCCTATAGCATGAGATGTGATATCCAACTCCTTCCCATTCCAATCCTGAGACCCTTCCTATAGCCTGAGATGTGATATCTCAATGCCTATAATACCAAACCTGAGATCCTTCCTCTAACATGAAATGTGATATCCAACTCCTTCACTTTCCAAACCTGAGAGCCTATCTATAGCATGAGATGTGATATCCAAGTCCTTCCCATTCCAATCCTTAGACCCTTCCTACAGCATGCAATATGATATCTCAATGATTCTAATAAAAAACCTGAGACCCGTCCTATAACATGAGATGGGATATCCAACTCCTTCCCATTCCAATCCTGAGACACTTCCGATAGCAGAGATGTGATATCTCAATGTTTATACCAAACCTGAGACCCTTCCTATAACATGAGATGTGATATCCAACTCCTTCCCGTTCCAAACCTGAGACCCTTCCTTTAGCATGAGATGTGATATCCAGCTCCTTCCCATTCCAATCCTGAGACACTTCCGATAGCATGAGATGTGATATCTCAATGCTTCTAATATCAAAACTGAGACCCTCCCTATAGCATGATATGTGATATCTAAGTCCTTCCCATTCCAATCCTGAGACCCTCCCTATAGCATGAGATGTGATATCCAAATCCTTCCCCTTCCAAACCTGAGACCCTCCCTTTAGCATGAGATGTGATATCCAACTCCTTCCTATTCCAATCCTGAGACTCTTCTGATAGCATGAGATGTGATATCTCAATGCTTCTAATACCAAACCTGAGATCCTTCCGATAGCATGAGATGTGATATCTCAATGCTTCTAATACCAAACCTGAGATCCTTCCTATAACATGAGATGTGATATCCAAATCCTTCCCCTTCCAAACCTGAGACCCTCCCTTTAGCATGAGATGTGATATCCAACTCCTTCCCATTCCATTCCTGAGACCCTTCTGATAGCATGAGCTGTGATATCTCAATGCCTCTAATACCAAACCTGAGATCCTTCCTATAACATGAGATGTGATATCCAAATCCTTCCCCTTCCAAACCTGAGACCCTCCATTTAGCATGAGATGTGATATCCAACTCCTTCCCATTCCATTCCTGAGACCCTTCTGATAGCATGAGATGTGATATCTCAATGCCTCTAATACCAAACCTGAGATCCTACCTCTAACATGAAATGTGATATCCAACTCTTTCCCCTTCCAAACCTGAGAGCCTTCCTATAGCATGAGATGTGATATCCAAGTCCTTCCCATTCCAATCCTGAGACCCTTCCTATAGCTTGAGATGTGATATCCAACTCCTTCCCATTCCAATTCTGAGACCCTTCCTATACTCTGAGACTTGATATCTCAATGCTTCTAATACCAAACCTGAGACCCGTAATATAACATGAGATGTGATATCCAAATCCTTCCCCTTCCAAACCTTAGACCCTTCCTTTATCATGAGATGTGATATCCAACTCCTTCCCATTCCAATCCTGAGACCCTTCCGATATCATGAGATGTGATATCTCAAAGCTTCTAATATCAAACGTGAGACCCTCCCTATAGCATGAGATGTGATATCCAAGTCCTTCCCATTCCAATCCTGAGACCCTTCCTATAGCATGAGATGTGATATCTCAATGCTTCTAATACCAAACCTGAGACCCTTCGTATGGCATGAGATGCGATATCCAACTCCTTGCCATTCAAATCCTGAGACCCTTCCTATAGCATGAGAAGGGATATCCAACTCCTTCCCAATCCAATCCTGAGACCCTTCCGATAGCAGAGACGTGATATCTCAATGCTTCTACCAAACCTGAGACCCTTCCTTTAGCATGAGATGTGATATCCAAATCCTTCACATTCCAATCCTGAGACCCTTCCTATAGCATGAGATGTGATATCTCAATGCTTCTAATACCAAACCTGAGATCCTTCCTATAACATGAGATGTGATATCCAATTCCTTCCCATTCCAAACCTGAGACCCTTCCTATTGGATGAGTTGTGATATCCAACTCCTTACCATTCCAACCCTGAGACCCTTCCTATAGCATGAGATGTGATGTCTCAATGCTTCTAATACCAAACCTGAGATCCTTCCTATAACATGAGATGTGATATCCAACTCCTTCCATTCCAATCCTGAGACCCGTCCTATAGCATGAGATGTGATATCGCAATGCTTATACCAAACCTGAGACCCTTCCTATAGCATGAGATGTGATATCCAACTACTTCCCATTCCAATCCTGAGACCCTTCCTATAGCATGAGATGTGATATCTCAATGCTTCTAATACCAAACCAGAGATCCTTCCTCTAACATGAAATGTGATATCCAACTCCTTCCCTTTCCAAACCTAAGAGCCTATCTATAGCACCCTTCCTATAACATGAGATGTGATATCCAAATCCTTCCCGTTCCAAACCTGAGACCCTTCCTTTAGCATGAGATGTGATATCCAGCTCCTTCCCATTCCAATCCTGAGACACTTCCGATAGCATGAGATGGGATATCTCAAGGCTTCTAATATCAAAACTGAGACCCTCCCTATAGCATGATATGTGATATCTAAGTCCTTCCCATTCCAATCCTGAGACCCTCCCTATAGCATGAGATGTGATATCCAACTCCTTCTCATTCCAATCCTGAGACCCTTCCTATAGCATGAGATATGATATCTCAATACTTCTAATACCAAACGTGAGATCCTTCCGATAACATGAGATGTGATATCCAAATCCTTCCCCTTCCAAACCTGAGACCCTCCCTTTAGCATGAGATGTGATATCCAACTCCTTCCTATTCCAATCCTGAGACTCTTCTGATAGCATGAGATGTGATATCTCAATGCTTCTAATACCAAACCTGAGATCCTTCCGATAGCATGAGATGTGATATCTCAATGCTTCTAATACCAAACCTGAGATCCTTCCTATAACATGAGATGTGATATCCAAATCCTTCCCCTTCCAAACCTGAGACCCTCCCTTTAGCATGAGATGTGATATCCAACTCCTTCCCATTCCATTCCTGAGACCCTTCTGATAGCATGAGATGTGATATCTCAATGCCTCTAATACCAAACCTGAGATCCTACCTCTAACATGAAATGTGATATCCAACTCTTTCCCCTTCCAAACCTGAGAGCCTTCCTATAGCATGAGATGTGATATCCAAGTCCTTCCCATTCCAATCCTGAGACCCTTCCTATAGCTTGAGATGTGATATCCAACTTCTTCCCATTCCAATTCTGAGACCCTTCCTATACTATGAGACTTGATATCTCAATGCTTCTAATACCAAACCTGAGACCCGTAATATAACATGAGATGTGATATCCAAATCCTTCCCCTTCCAAACCTTAGACCCTTCCTTTATCATGAGATGTGATATCCAACTCCTTCCCATTCCAATCCTGAGACCCTTCCGATATCATGAGATGTGATATCTCAAAGCTTCTAATATCAAACTTGAGACCCTCCCTATAGCATGAGATGTGATATCCAAGTCCTTCCCATTCCAATCCTGAGACCCTTCCTATAGCATGAGATGTGATATCTCAATGCTTCTAATACCAAACCTGAGACCCTTCCTATAACATGAGATGGGAATATCCAAATCCTTCCCATTCCAATCCTGAGACCCTTCCGATAGCAGAGATGTGATATCTCACTGCTTATACCAAACCTGAGACCCTTCCCATAGCATGAGATGTGATATCCAACTCCTTCCCATTCCAATCCTCAGACCCTTCCTATAGCATGAGATGTGATATCTCAATGCTTCTAATATCAAACTTGAGACCCTACCTATAGCATGAGATGTGATATCCAAGTCCTTCCCATTCCAATCCTGAGACACTTCCTATAGCATGAGATGTGATATCTCAATGCTTCTAATACCAAACCTGAGACTCTTCCTATAACATGAGATGGGATATCCAACTCCTTCCCATTCCAATCCTGAGACCCTTTCGATAGCAGAGATGTGATATCTCAATGTTTATACCAAACCTGAGACCCTTCCTACGGCATGAGATGTCATATTCAACTCCTTCCCATTCCAATCCTGAGACCCTTCCTATAGCATGAGATGTGATATCCAACTCCTTCCCATTCCAATCCTGAGACCCTTCCTATAGCATGAGATGTGATGTCTCAATGCTTCTAATACCAAACCTGAGATCCTTCCTATAACATGAGATGTGATATCCAACTCCTTCCATTCCAATCCTGAGACCCTTCCTATAGCATGAGATGTGATATCTCAATGCTTATACCAAACCTGAGACCCTTCCTATAGCATGAGATGTGATATCCAACTCCTTCCCATTCCAATCCTGAGACCCTTCCTATAGCCTGAGATGTGATATCTCAATGCCTCTAATACCAAACCTGAGATCCTTCCTCTAACATGAAATGTGATATCCAACTCCTTCACTTTCCAAACCTGAGACCCTATCTATAGCATGAGATGTGATATCCAAGTCCTTCCCATTCCAATCCTTAGACCCTTCCTACAGCATGCAATATGATATCTCAATGATTCTAATAAAAAACCTGAGACCCGTCCTATAACATGAGATGGGATATCCAACTCCTTCCCATTCCAATCCTGAGACACTTCCGATAGCAGAGATGTGATATCTCAATGTTTATACCAAACCTGAGACCCTTCCTATAACATGAGATGTGATATCCAACTCCTTCCCGTTCCAAACCTGAGACCCTTCCTTTAGCATGAGATGTGATATCCAGCTCCTTCCCATTCCAATCCTGAGACACTTCCGATAGCATGAGATGTGATATCTCAATGCTTCTAATATCAAAACTGAGACCCTCCCTATAGCATGATATGTGATATCTAAGTCCTTCCCATTCCAATCCTGAGACCCTCCCTATAGCATGAGATGTGATATCCAACTCCTTCCCATTCCAATCCTGAGACCCTTCCTATAGCATGAGATATGATATCTCAATACTTCTAATACCAAACGTGAGATCCTTCCGATAACATGAGATGTGATATCCAAATCCTTCCCCTTCCAAACCTGAGACCCTCCCTTTAGCATGAGATGTGATATCCAACTCCTTCCTATTCCAATCCTGAGACTCTTCTGATAGCATGAGATGTGATATCTCAATGCTTCTAATACCAAACCTGAGATCCTTCCGATAGCATGAGATGTGATTTCTCAATGCTTCTAATACCAAACCTGAGATCCTTCCTATAACATGAGATGTGATATCCAAATCCTTCCCGTTCCAAACCTGAGACCCTCCCTTTAGCATGAGATGTGATATCCAACTCCTTCCCATTCCATTCCTGAGACCCTTCTGATAGCATGAGATGTGATATCTCAATGCCTCTAATACCAAACCTGAGATCCTACCTCTAACATGAAATGTGATATCCAACTCTTTCCCCTTCCAAACCTGAGAGCCTTCCTATAGCATGAGATGTGATATCCAAGTCCTTCCCATTCCAATCCTGAGACCCTTCCTATAGCTTGAGATGTGATATCCAACTCCTTCCCATTCCAATTCTGAGACCCTTCCTATACTATGAGACTTGATATCTCAATGCTTCTAATACCAAACCTGAGACCCGTAATATAACATGAGATGTGATATCCAAATCCTTCCCCTTCCAAACCTTAGACCCTTCCTTTATCATGAGATGTGATATCCAACTCCTTCCCATTCCAATCCTGAGACCCTTCCGATATCATGAGATGTGATATCTCAAAGCTTCTAATATCAAACTTGAGACCCTCCCTATAGCATGAGATGTGATATCCAAGTCCTTCCCATTCTAATCCTGAGACCCTTCCTATAGCATGAGATGTGATATCTCAATGCTTCTAATACCAAACCTGAGACCCTTCCTATAACATGAGATGGGAATATCCAACTACTTCCCATTCCAATCCTGAGAGCCTTCCGATAGCAGAGATGTGATATCTCAATGCTTATACCAAACCTGAGATCCTTCCTATAACATGAGATGTGATATCCAACTCCTTCCCATTCCAATCCTGAGACACTTCCTATAGCATGAGATGTGATATCTCACTGCTTATACCAAACCTGAGACCCTTCCCATAGCATGAGATGTGATATCCAACTCCTTCCCATTCCAATCCTCAGACCCTTCCTATAGCATGAGATGTGATATCTCAATGCTTCTAATATCAAACTTGAGACCCTACCTATAGCATGAGATGTGATATCCAAGTCCTTCCCATTCCAATCCTGAGACACTTCCTATAGCATGAGATGTGATATCTCAATGCTTCTAATACCAAACCTGAGACTCTTCCTATAACATGAGATGGGATATCCAACTCCTTCCCATTCCAATCCTGAGACCCTTTTGATAGCAGAGATGTGATATCTCAATGTTTATACCAAACCTGAGACTCTTCCTACGGCATGAGATGTCATATTCAACTCCTTCCCATTCCAATCATGAGACCCTTCCTATAGCATGAGATGTGATATCCAACTCCTTCCCATTCCAATCCTGAGACCCTTCCTATAGCATGAGATGTGATGTCTCAATGCTTCTAATACCAAACCTGAGATCCTTCCTATAACATGAGATGTGATATCCAACTCCTTCCATTCCAATCCTGAGACCCTTCCTATAGCATGAGATGTGATATCTCAATGCTTATACCAAACCTGAGACCCTTCCTATAGCATGAGATGTGATATCCAACTCCTTCCCATTCCAATCCTGAGACCCTTCCTATAGCCTGAGATGTGATATCTCAATGCCTCTAATACCAAACCTGAGATCCTTCCTCTAACATGAAATGTGATATCCAACTCCTTCACTTTCCAAACCTGAGAGCCTATCTATAGCATGAGATGTGATATCCAAGTCCTTCCCATTCCAATCCTTAGACCCTTCCTACAGCATGCAATATGATATCTCAATGATTCTAATAAAAAACCTGAGACCCGTCCTATAACATGAGATGGGATATCCAACTCCTTCCCATTCCAATCCTGAGACACTTCCGATAGCAGAGATGTGATATCTCAATGTTTATACCAAACCTGAGACCCTTCCTATAACATGAGATGTGATATCCATCTCCTTCCCGTTCCAAACCTGAGACCCTTCCTTTAGCATGAGATGTGATATCCAGCTCCTTCCCATTCCAATCCTGAGACACTTCCGATAGCATGAGATGTGATATCTCAATGCTTCTAATATCAAAACTGAGACCCTCCCTATAGCATGATATGTGATATCTAAGTCCTTCCCATTCCAATCCTGAGACCCTCCCTATAGCATGAGATGTGATATCCAAATCCTTCCCCTTCCAAACCTGAGACCCTCCCTTTAGCATGAGATGTGATATCCAACTCCTTCCTATTCCAATCCTGAGACTCTTCTGATAGCATGAGATGTGATATCTCAATGCTTCTAATACCAAACCTGAGATCCTTCCGATAGCATGAGATGTGATATCTCAATGCTTCTAATACCAAACCTGAGATCCTTCCTATAACATGAGATGTGATATCCAAATCCTTCCCCTTCCAAACCTGAGACCCTCCCTTTAGCATGAGATGTGATATCCAACTCCTTCCCATTCCATTCCTGAGACCCTTCTGATAGCATGAGATGTGATATCTCAATGCCTCTAATACCAAACCTGAGATCCTACCTCTAACATGAAATGTGATATCCAACTCTTTCCCCTTCCAAACCTGAGCCCCTTCCAAACCTGAGAGCCTTCCTATAGCATGAGATGTGATATCCAAGTCCTTCCCATTCCAATCCTGAGACCCTTCCTAAAGCTTGAGATGTGATATCCAACTCCTTCCCATTCCAATTCTGAGACCCTTCCTATACTATGAGACTTGATATCTCAATGCTTCTAATACCAAACCTGAGACCCGTTATATAACATGAGATGTGATATCCAAATCCTTCCCATTCCAAACCTTAGACCCTTCCTTTATCATGAGATGTGATATCCAACTCCTTCCCATTCTAATCCTGAGACCCTTCCGATATCATGAGATGTGATATCTCAAAGCTTCTAATATCAAACTTGAGACCCTCCCTATAGCATGAGATGTGATATCCAAGTCCTTCCCATTCCAATCCTGAGACCCTTCCTATAGCATGAGATGTGATATCTCAATGCTTCTAATACCAAACCTGAGACCCTTCCTATAACATGAGATGGGAATATCCAACTCCTTCCAATTCCAATCCTGAGACCCTTCCGATAGCAGAGATGTGATATCTCAATGCTTATACCAAACCTGAGATCCTTCCTATAACATGAGATGTGATATCCAACTCCTTCCCATTCCAATCCTGAGACACTTCCCATAGCATGAGATGTGATATCCAACTCCTTCCCATTCCAATCCTCAGACCCTTCCTATAGCATGAGATGTGATATCTCAATGCTTCTAATACCAAACCTGAGACTCTTCCTATAACATCAGATGGGATATCCAACTCCTTCCCATTCCAATCCTGAGACCCTTTTGATAGCAGAGATGTGATATCTCAATGTTTATACCAAACCTGAGACCCTTCCTACGGCATGAGATGTCGTATTCAACTCCTTCCCATTCCAATCCTGGACCCTTCCTATAGCATGAGATGTGATATCCAACTCTTTCCCATTCCAATCCTGAGACCCTTCCTGTAGCATGAGATGTGATGTCTCAATGCTTCTAATACCAAACCTGAGATCCTTCCTATAACATGAGATGTGATATCCAACTCCTTCCATTCCAATCCTGAGACCCTTCCTATAGCATGAGATGTGATATCTCAATGCTTATACCAAACCTGAGACCCTTCCTATAGCATGAGATGTGATATCCAACTCCTTCCCATTCCAATCCTGAGACCCTTCCTATAGCCTGAGATGTGATATCTCAATGCCTCTAATACCAAACCTGAGATCCTTCCTCTAACATGAAATGTGATATCCAACTCCTTCACTTTCCAAACCTGAGAGCCTATCTATAGCATGAGATGTGATATCCAAGTCCTTCCCATTTCAATCCTTAGACCCTTCCTACAGCATGCAATATGATATCTCAATGATTCTAATAAAAAACCTGAGACCCGTCCTATAACATGAGATGGGATATCCAACTCCTTCCCATTCCAATCCTGAGACACTTCCGATAGCAGAGATGTGATATCTCAATGTTTATACCAAACCTGAGACCCTTCCTATAACATGAGATGTGATATCCAACTCCTTCCCGTTCCAAACCTGAGACCCTTCCTTTAGCATGAGATGTGATATCCAGCTCCTTCCCATTCCAATCCTGAGACACTTCTGATAGCATGAGATGTGATATCTCAATGCTTCTAATATCAAAACTGAGACCCTCCCTATAGCATGATATGTGATATCTAAGACCTTCCCATTCCAATCCTGAGACCCTTCCTATAGCATGAGATGTGATATCTCAATGCTTCTACCAAACCTGAGACCCTTCCTTTAGCATGAGATGTGATATCCAACTCCTTCCCATTCCAATCCTGAGACCCTTCCTATAGCATGAGATGTGATATCTCAATACTTCTAATACCAAACCTGAGATCCTTCCGATAACATGAGATGTGATATCTCAATACTTCTAATACCAAACCTGAGATCCAGCCTATAACATGAGATGTGATATCCAAATCCTTCCCCTTCCAAACCTGAGACCCTCCCTTTAGCATGAGATGTGATATCCAACTCCTTCCCATTCCAATCCCTAGACCCTTCTGATAGCATAAGATATGATATCTCAATGCTTCTATACCAAACCTGAGATCCTTCCGATAGCATGAGATGTGATATCTCAATACTTCTAATACCAAACCTGAGATCCTTCCTATAACATGAGATGTGATATCCAAATCCTTATCTTCCAAACCTGAGACCCTCCCTTTACCATGAGATGTGATATCCAACTCCTTCCCATTCCAATCCTGAGACTCTTCTGATAGCATAAGATATGATATCTCAATGCTTCTATACCAAACCTGAGATCCTTCTGATAGCATGAGATGTACCCTCCCTTTACCATGAGATGTGATATCCAACTCCTTCCCATTCCAATCCTGAGACTCTTCTGATAGCATAAGATATGATATCTCAATACTTCTAATACCAAACCTGAGATCCTACCTCTAACATGAAATGTGATAACCAACTCTTTCCCCTTGCAAACCTGAGAGCCTTCCTATAGCATGAGATGTGATATCCAGGCCCTTTCCATTCCAATCCTGAGACCCTTCCTATAACATGAGATGTGATATCCAACTCCTTCCCATTCCAACCTGAGACCCTTCCTATAGCATGAGATGGGTTATCCAACGCCTTCCAAATCCAATCCCGATACCCTCCCGATAGCATGAGATGTGATATCCCAATGCTTCTACCAAACTTGAGACCCATACTATGGCATGAGATGTGATATCAAACTCCTTCCCATTCTAATCCTGAGACCCTTCCTATAGCTTGAGATGTGATATCCAACTCCTTCCCATTCCAATTCTGAGACCCTTCCTATACCATGAGACTTGATATCTCAATGCTTCCAATACCAAACCTGAGACCCGTCCTATAACATGAGATGTGATATCCAAATCCTTCCCCTTCCAAACCTTAGACCCTTCCTTTATCATGAGATGTGATATCCAACTCCTTCCCATTCCAATCTTGAGACCCTTCCGATATCATGAAATGTGATATGTCAATGCTTCTAATATCAAACTTGAGACCCTCCCTATAGCATGAGATGTGATATCCAAGTCCTTCCCATTCCAATCCTGAGACCCTTCCTATAGCATGAGATGTGATATCTCAATGCTTCTAATACCAAACCTGAGACCCTTCCTATAACATGAGATGGGAATATCCAACTCCTTCCCATTCCAATCCTGAGACCCTTCCGATAGCAGAGATGTGATATCTCAATGCTTATACCAAACCTGAGATCCTTCCTATAACATGAGATGTGATATCCAACTCCTTCCCATTCCAATCCTGAGACACTTCCTATAGCATGAGAGGTGATATCTCACTGCTTATACCAAACCTGAGACCCTTCCTATAGCATGAGATGTGATATCCAACTCCTTCCCATTCCAATCCTGAGACCCTTCCTATAGCATGAGATGTGATATCTCAATGCTTCTAATACCAAACCTGAGACTCTTCCTATAACATCAGATGGGATATCCAACTCCTTCCCATTCCAATCCTGAGACCCTTTTGATAGCAGAGATGTGATATCTCAATGTTTATACCAAACCTGAGACCCTTCCTACGGCATGAGATGTCATATTCAACTCCTTCCCATTCCAATCCTGAGACCCTTCCTATAGCATGAGATGTGATATCCAACTCCTTCCCATTCCAATCCTGAGACCCTTCCTGTAGCATGAGATGTGATGTCTCAATGCTTCTAATACCAAACCTGAGATCCTTCCTATAACATGAGATGTGATATCCAACTCCTTCCATTCCAATCCTGAGACCCTTCCTATAGCATGAGATGTGATAACTCAATGCTTATACCAAACCTGAGACCCTTCCTATAGCATGAGATGTGATATCCAACTCCTTCCCTTTCCAATCCTGAGACCCTTCCTATAGCCTGAGATGTGATATCTCAATGCCTCTAATACCAAACCTGAGATCCTTCCTCTAACATGAAATGTGATATCCAACTCCTTCACTTTCCAAACCTGAGAGCCTATCTATAGCATGAGATGTGATATCCAAGTCCTTCCCATTCCAATCCTTAGACCCTTCCTACAGCATGCAATATGATATCTCAATGATTCTAATAAAAAACCTGAGACCCGTCCTATAACATGAGATGGGATATCCAACTCCTTCCCATTCCAATCCTGAGACACTTCCGATAGCAGAGATGTGATATCTCAATGTTTATACCAAACCTGAGACCCTTCCTATAACATGAGATGTGATATCCAACTCCTTCCCGTTCCAAACCTGAGACCCTTCCTTTAGCATGAGGTGTGATATCCAGCTCCTTCCCATTCCAATCCTGAGACACTTCCGATAGCATGAGATGTGATATCTCAATGCTTCTAATATCAAAACTGAGACCCTCCCTATAGCATGATATGTGATATCTAAGACCTTCCCATTCCAATCCTGAGACCCTTCCTATAGCATGAGATGTGATATCTCAATGCTTCTACCAAACCTGAGACCCTTCCTTTAGCATGAGATGTGATATCCAACTCCTTCCCATTCCAATCCTGAGACCCTTCCTATAGCATGAGATGTGATATCTCAATACTTCTAATACCAAACCTGAGATCCTTCCGATAACATGAGATGTGATATCTCAATACTTCTAATACCAAACCTGAGATCCATCCTATAACATGAGATGTGATATCCAAATCCTTCCCCTTCCAAACCTGAGACCCTCCCTTTAGCATGAGATGTGATATCCAACTCCTTCCCATTCCAATCCTGAGACCCTTCTGATAGCATAAGATATGATATCTCAATGCTTCTATACCAAACCTGAGATCCTTCCGATAGCATGAGATGTGATATCTCAATACTTCTAATACCAAACCTGAGATCCTTCCTATAACATGAGATGTGATATCCAAATCCTTATCTTCCAAACCTGAGACCCTCCCTTTACCATGAGATGTGATATCCAACTCCTTCCCATTCCAATCCTGAGACTCTTCTGATAGCATAAGATATGATATCTCAATGCTTCTATACCAAACCTGAGATCCTTCTGATAGCATGAGATGTACCCTCCCTTTACCATGAGATGTGATATCCAACTCCTTCCCATTCCAATCCTGAGACTCTTCTGATAGCATAAGATATGATATCTCAATACTTCTAATACCAAACCTGAGATCCTACCTCTAACATGAAATGTGATAACCAACTCTTTCCCCTTGCAAACCTGAGAGCCTTCCTATAGCATGAGATGTGATATCCAAGCCCTTCCCATTCCAATCCTGAGACCCTTCCTATAACATGAGATGTGATATCCAACTCCTTCCCATTCCAACCTGAGACCCTTCCTATAGCATGAGATGGGTTATCCAACGCCTTCCAAATCCAATCCCGATACCCTCCCGATAGCATGAGATGTGATATCCCAATGCTTCTACCAAACCTGAGACCCATACTATGGCATGAGATGTGATATCAAACTCCTTCCCATTCTAATCCTGAGACCCTTCCTATAGCTTGAGATGTGATATCCAACTCCTTCCCATTCCAATTCTGAGACCCTTCCTATACCATGAGACTTGATATCTCAATGCTTCTAATACCAAACCTGAGACCCGTCCTATAACATGAGATGTGATATCCAAATCCTTCCCCTTCCAAACCTTAGACCCTTCCTTTAGCATGAGATGTGATATCCAACTCCTTCCCATTCCAATCCTGAGACCCTCCCTTTAGCATGAGATGTGATATCCAACTCCTTCCCATTCCAATCCTGAGACCCTTCTGATAGCATAAGATATATCTCAATGCTTCTATACCAAACCTGAGATCCTTCCGATAGCATGAGATGTGATATCTCAATACTTCTAATACCAAACCTGAGATCCTTCCTATAACATGAGATGTGATATCCAAATCCTTATCTTCCAAACCTGAGACCCTCCCTTTACCATGAGATGTGATATCCAACTCCTTCCCATTCCAATCCTGAGACTCTTCTGATAGCATAAGATATGATATCTCAATACTTCTATACCAAACCTGAGATCCTTCTGATAGCATGAGATGTACCCTCCCTTTACCATGAGATGTGATATCCAACTCCTTCCCATTCCAATCCTGAGACTCTTCTGATAGCATAAGATATGATATCTCAATACTTCTAATACCAAACCTGAGATCCTACCTCTAACATGAAATGTGATAACCAACTCTTTCCCCTTGCAAACCTGAGAGCCTTCCTATAGCATGAGATGTGATATCCAAGCCCTTCCCATTCCAATCCTGAGACCCTTCCTATAACATGAGATGTGATATCCAACTCCTTCCCATTCCAACCTGAGACCCTTCCTATAGCATGAGATGGGTTATCCAACGCCTTCCAAATCCAATCCCGATACCCTCCCGATAGCATGAGATGTGATATCCCAATGCTTCTACCAAACCTGAGACCCATACTATGGCATGAGATGTGATATCAAACTCCTTCCCATTCTAATCCTGAGACCCTTCCTATAGCTTGAGATGTGATATCCAACTCCTTCCCATTCCAATTCTGAGACCCTTCCTATACCATGAGACTTGATATCTCAATGCTTCTAATACCAAACCTGAGACCCGTCCTATAACATGAGATGTGATATCCAACTCCTTCCCATTCCAATCTTGAGACCCTTCCGATATCATGAAATGTGATATGTCAATGCTTCTAATATCAAACTTGAGACCCTCCCTATAGCATGAGATGTGAAATCCAAGTCCTTCCCATTCCAATCCTGAGACCCTTCCTATAGCATGAGATGTGATATCTCAATGCTTCTAATACCAAACCTGAGACCCTTCCTATAACATGAGATGGGAATATCCAACTCCTTCCCATTCCAATCCTGAGACCCTTCCGATAGCAGAGATGTGATATCTCAATGCTTATACCAAACCTGAGATCCTTCCTATAACATGAGATGTGATATCCAACTCCTTCCCATTCCAATCCTGAGACACTTCCTATAGCATGAGAGGTGATATCTCACTGCTTATACCAAACCTGAGACCCTTCCTATAGCATGAGATGTGATATCCAACTCCTTCCCATTCCAATCCTGAGACCCTTCCTATAGCATGAGATGTGATATCTCAATGCTTCTAATATCAAACTTGAGACCCTCCCTATAGCATGAGATGTGATACCCAAGTCCTTCCCATTCCAATCCTGAGACACTTCCTATAGCATGAGATGTGATATCTCAATGCTTCTAATACCAAACCTGAGACTCTTCCTATAACATGAGATGGGATATCCAACTCCTTCCCATTCCAATCCTGAGACCCTTTCGATAGCAGAGATGTGATATCTCAATGTTTATACCAAACCTGAGACCCTCCCTACGGCATGAGATGTCATATACAACTCCTTCCCATTCCAATCCTGAGACCCTTCCTATAGCATTAGATGTGATATCCAACTCCTTCCATTCCAATCCTGAGACCCTTCCTATAGCATGAGATGTGATATCTCAATGCTTATAACAAAACCTGAGACCCTTCCTATAGCATGAGATGTGATATCCAACTCCTTCCCATTCCAATCCTGAGACCCTTCCTATAGCCTGAGATGTGATATCTCAATGCCTCCAATACCAAACCTGAGATCCTTCCTCTAACATGAAATGTGATATCCAAGTCCTTCCCATTCCAATCCTTAGACCCTTCCTACAGCATGCAATATGATATCTCAATGATTTTAATAAAAAACCTGAGACCCGTCCTATAACATGAGATGGGATATCCAACTCCTTCCCATTCCAATCCTGAGACACTTCCGATAGCGGAGATGTGATATCTCAATGTTTATACCAAACCTGAGACCCTTCCTATAACATGAGATGTGATATCCAACTCCTTCCCGTTCCAAACCTGAGACCCTTCCTTTAGCATGAGATGTGATATCCAGCTCCTTACCATTCCAATCCTGAGACACTTCCGATAGCATGATGTGATATCTCAATGCTACTAATATCAACACTGAGACCCTCCCTATAGCATATGTGATATCTAAGTCCTTCCCATTCCAATCCTGAGACCCTTCCTATAGCATGAGATGTGATATCTCAATGCTTATCCTTGATTCCTGTAGTAAATTTATTTCCTTTGCAGGCCGACTCCTGTCACGAATGCCTTTTCTGCATGCATTCTCTCCTGGCCATTCTCTCACCGTGGCTATTTGCCTACCCCCTTCCTCTCTCAGTGGATGGACTTCTCCATCCTAGCCTCCTACCACTCAACTCCGCCTACTTGGAGAATTCAACATGAACCTGTATGCTTCCTGACCTGGACTTTTACGAGATCTGCAACTCTTCATGTCGCTGGCCCTACACACTGCAGGGAATACTCAGGATTTTCTGATCTCAGACCTCCCCCTCTGTAACCCTCTCAACAATCCTCTCCCGTGGTGATCAAGTTCTCATCTCCAAAGAAGGCTAACTGCCAGCTGTTCCTCCTCAGAGGAGTTCTCCCTTTCTGTCCCTGCTCCCTGCACCGTTTCGCGTTGCAAACACTCGCTTCCCTGCTCTCTGGTTTAGACGCTTTTCCTTCTCAGAGGCCTTCTTCCTTTCTGCCCTTTTCGCGTTGCAAGTACTCGCTTCCCAGCTCTCTGGTTTAGACGCGTGTTCCCTGCCTTCTCTCCTCTTCCCGCTGCCTTCAAATCAAAAAATGAGCTCCAAAAGATACACAGTGCTCAGAATGCTCTATAACACCCATTATTCAACATATAGCCGTAACCCGCTAGACGTATTGAAACGTGCTGTAAACTAACAAAAACAGCTAGAAAATGTACTTTCCTCGCGTTTTTGTAAATGCTTATTCTGATGGGTTCCCATGTATGTTTTGTCCGTGCGTTTGTTGTCGAATCCTGAAGTTTTTAACCACTGTTCTCCCATACAAGGGGGGGGTCAACGTCTACTGCTGTTCACAGGCTGAATGTATACGGCTGAAATCTTCAAGGCATTATCAGCTTTCCTGACTGTTTTGGAACGTGTATTTGCCATCTGTTAATGCAGTCGCCCTGTGTTCATCGTCCCTTCTACTTTACAGGCTGCACTCCCCTGGTGATCACATTCACCTCTCCAGAGCAGGCTGACTACCAGCTGCTCCTCCTCATAGGCGTTCATCCTTTCTGTCCCTGCTCCCTGCACCGTTTCGCGTTGCATGTACTCGCTTCCCAGCTCTCTGGTTTAGATGCGTGTTCCCTGCCTTCTCTCCTCTTCCTACAGCCTTCCAATGAGCTCCACAAGATACAGTGTTCAGAATGCTTTATAACACCCATTATTCAACATATAGCTGTAACCCGCTAGACGTATTGAAACGTGCTAAAAACGAGCAGAAACAGCTAGAAAATGTACTTTCCTCGCGTTTTGGTAAATGCGAATTCTGGTGGATTCCCATTTTGTACTCTGTTCGTGCGTTTGTTCAGTCGAATCCTGGTCTTTTGAACCACTCTTCTCTCATACAAGGGAGGGTCAAAATGTGTTGTTCACAGGCTGAATTTATACTGCTGAAATGCTCGCTTCCCTGCTCTCTGGTTTAGACGCGTGTACCCTGCATTTACCAAAACGCGAGGGAAGTACATTTTCTAGCTGTTTTTGCTCGTTTTTAGCACGTTTCAATACGTCTAGCGGGTTACAGCTATATGTTGAATAGTGGGGTTATAAAGCATTCTGAACACTATCTTGTGGAGCTCATTGGAAGGCTGTAGGAAGAGGAGAGAAGGCAGGGAACACGCATCTAAACCAGAGAGCAGGGAAGCGAGCATTTCAGCAGTATAAATTCAGCCTGTGAACAACACATTTTGACCCTCCCTTGTATGGGAGAAGAGTGGTTCAAAAGACCAGGATTCGACTGAACAAACGCACGAACAGAGTACAAAATGGGAATCCACCAGAATTCGCATTTACCAAAACGCGAGGAAAGTACATTTTCTAGCTGTTTCTGCTCGTTTTTAGCACGTTTCAATACGTCTAGCGGGTTACAGCTATATGTTGAATAGTGGGGTTATAAAGCATTCTGAACACTATCTTGTGGAGCTCATTGGAAGGCTGTAGGAAGAGGAGAGAAGGCAGGTAACGCATCTAAACCAGAGAGCTGGGAAGCGAGTACATGCAACGCGAAACGGTGCAGGGAGCAGGGACAGAAAGGATGAACGCCTATGAGGAGGAGCAGCTGGTAGTCAGCCTGCTCTGGAGAGGAGAATGTGATCACCAGGGGAGTGCAGCCTGTAAAGTAGAAGGGACGATGAACACAGGGCGACTGCATTAACAGATGGCAAATACACGTTCCAAAACAGTCAGGAAAGCTGATAATGCCTTGAAGATTTCAGCCGTATACATTCAGCCTGTGAACAGCAGTAGATGTTGACCCCCCCTCCCTAGTATGGGAGAACAGTGGTTACAAATTTCAGGATTCGACAACAAACGCACGGACACTACATACAACATGGGAACCCACCAGAATTCGCATTTACAAAAACGCGAGGGAAGTACATTTTCTAGCTATTTTTGCTAGTTTTTAGCACGTTTCAATACGTCTAGCGGGTTACAGCTATATGTTGAATAATGGGGTTATAAAGCATTCTGAACACTATCTTGTGGAGCTCATTGGAAGGCTGTAGGAAGAGGAGAGAAGGCAGGGAACACGCATCTAAACCAGAGAGCTGGGAAGCGAGTACATGCAACGCGAAGCGGTGCAGGGAGCAGGGACAGAAAGGTGGAACGCCTCTGAGGAGGAGCAGCTGGTAGTTAGCCTGCTCTGGAGAGGAGAATGTGATCACCACGGGAGTGCAGCCTTGAAACAAGAAGGGACGATAAAAACATGCTGACTGGAATAACAGATGGCAAATACACTTTCCAGAACAGTCGGTTTACCCGATAATGCATTGACGATTTCAGCAGTATACATTCAGCCTGTGAACAGTAGATTTTGATCCCCCCCTTGTATGGGTGACGAGTGGTTAAAAACATCAGGATTCGACTGAACAAATGCACGAACAGAGTACAAAATGGGAATCCACCAGAATTCGTATTTACCAAAACGCGAGGAAAGAACATTTTCTAGCTATTTTTGCTAGTTTTTAGCACTTTTCAATACGTCTAGCGGGTTACAGCTATATCTTGAATAATGGGTGTTATAAAGCATTCTGAGCACCGTGTATCTTTTGAAGCTCATTTGTTCATTTGAAGGCAGCGGGAAGAGGAGAGAAGGCAGGGAACACGCGTCTAAACCAGAGAGCTGGGAAGCGAGTTCTTGCAACGCGAAACGATGCAGAGAACAAGCACAGAAAGGAAGAAGGCCTCTGAGAAGGAAAAGCGTCTAAACCAGAGAGCAGGGAAGCGAGTGTTTGCAACGCGAAACGGTGCAGGGAGCAGGGACAGAAAGGGAGAACTCCACTGAGGAGGAACAGCTGGTAGTTAGCCTTCTTTGGAGATGAGAACTTGATCACCACGGGAGAGGATTGTTGAGAGGGTTACATAGGGGGAGGTCTGAGATCAGAAAATCCTGAGTATTCCCTGCAGTGTGTAGGGCCAGAGACATGAAGAGTTGCAGATCTCGTAAAAGTCCAGGTCAGGAAGCATACAGGTTCATTTTGAATTCTCCAAGTAGGCGGAGTTGAGTGGTAGGAGGCTAGGATGGAGAAGTCCATCCACTGAGAGAGGAAGGGGGTAGGCAAATAGCCACGCTGAGAGAATGGCCAGGAAAGAGAGAATGCATGCAGACAAGGCATTCGTGAGAGGAGTCTGCCTGTAAAGGAAAGCAATTTACTACAGGAATCAAGGATACTCCCCCCTCAAGAACGGTTGGATCTGGGCATGGAGAGGAACTTGTCATCAGGGAGGAAAGTGTCAGAGCTCGAGACAGCGCTGGCCGTCATCCATGTCTCGGTTAGACCATGGACATCAAGGTCGGGTTCTTCCAGGAAATGGCAGATGTCAGATGAGTGTTTGAAACTGAGTTGAGAGTGGGGAGGGGTACAAATCAGTAATCCTTGCGGAGGTGTAGAAGGAGCCTGACCTAGGGCACATGAGGAAGGAGAGAGGAAAGGAAGCAGAAGAAGGGAGAGAAAAGACAGCAGGAGTGCATTATCAATCCGGGAGCTAGGAGTGGTGAGAAGGTTAGACGGGGAGGTCTGAGTCTCAGGATTTGAATGGGAAGTTCGATATCACATGTCATGCTATAGGAAGCGTCTCAGGATTGGAATGGGAAGGAGTTGGATATGATATCTCTTGTTATAGGGAGGGTCTCAGGTTTGGTATTAGAAGCACTGAGATATCAAATCACATCCTTTAGGAAGGGACTCGAGTTTGGTATTTTAAGAAGTGAGATAGTAAATCTCATCCTATCGGAAGCGTCTCGGGATTTGGTATTGGAAGAAATGAGATTTCAAATCTCGGGCTGTGGGAATGGTCTCGGGTATGGTATTGGAAGGTGTGAGAAATCACATTCATGCTACAGGAAGGGTCACAAGTTTTGAATGGGAAGGAGTTGGATTTCACATATACTACGGGAAGGGCCTCAGGTTTGGTATTAGAAGCATAGAGATATCACATCTCATGTTATAGGAAAAGTCTCGATTGGAATGGGAAGGAGTTGGATATCACATCTCATGCTATAGGAAGGGTCTCAGGTTGGAATGGGAAGGAGTTGGATATCACATCTCATGTTATAGGAAGGGTCTCAGGATTGGAATGGGAAGGACTTGGATATCACATCTCATGCTATAGGAAGGCTCTCAGGTTTGCAAGGGGAAAGAGTTGGATATCACATTTCATGTTAGAGGTAGGATCTCAGGTTTGGTATTAGAAGTATTGAGATATCACATCTCATGCTATCAGAAGAGTCTCAGGATTGGAATGGGAAGGAGTTGGATATCACATCTCATGGTAAAGGGAGGGTCTCAGGTTTGGAAGATAAGGATTTGGATATCACATCTCATGTTATAGGAAGGATCTCAGGTTTGGTATTAGAAGTATTGAGATATCACATCTCATGCTATCGGAAGGATCTCAGGTTTGGTATAGAAGCATTGAGATATCATATCTTATGCTATCAGAAGGGTCTCAGGATTGGAATGGGAAGGAGTTGGATATCACATCTCATGCTAAAGGGAGGGTCTCAGGTTTGGAAGGGGAAGGATTTGGATATCACATCTCATGTTATAGGATGGATCTCAGGTTTGGTATTAGAAGTATTGAGATATCACATCTCATGTTATCGGAAGGATCTCAGGTTTGGTATTAGAAGTATTGAGATATCACATCTCATGCTATAGGAAGGGTCTCAGGATTGGAATGGGAAGGAGTTGGATATCACATCTCATGCTAAAGGAAGGGTCTCAGGTTTGGAACGGGAAGGAGTTGGATATCACATCTCATGTTATAGGAAGGGTCTCAGGTTTGGTATAAACATTGAGATATCACATCTCTGCTATCGGAAGTGTCTC
Organism: Ambystoma mexicanum; assembly: GCF_040938575.1. Taxonomy (NCBI): domain Eukaryota; kingdom Metazoa; phylum Chordata; class Amphibia; order Caudata; family Ambystomatidae; genus Ambystoma; species Ambystoma mexicanum. The sequence continues at coordinate 1,517,278,622 of NC_090923.1, forward strand.
AGGATTGGAATGGGAAGGAGTTGGATATCCCATCTCATGTTATAGGACGGGTCTCAGGTTTTTTATTAGAATCATTGAGATATCATATTGCATGCTGTAGGAAGGGTCTAAGGATTGGAATGGGAAGGACTTGGATATCACATCTCATGCTATAGATAGGCTCTCAGGTTTGGAAAGTGAAGGAGTTGGATATCACATTTCATGTTAGAGGAAGGATCTCAGGTTTGGTATTAGAGGCATTGAGATATCACATCTCAGACTATAGGAAGGGTCTCAGGATTGGAATGGGAAGGAGTTGGATATCACATCTCATGCTATAGGAAGGGTCTCAGGTTTGGTATAAGCATTGAGATATCACATCTCATGCTATAGGAAGGGTCTCAGGATTGGAATGGAAGGAGTTGGATATCACATCTCATGTTATAGGAAGGATCTCAGGTTTGGTATTAGAAGCATTGAGACATCACATCTCATGCTATAGGAAGGGTCTCAGGATTGGAATGGGAAGGAGTTGGATATCACATCTCATGCTATAGGAAGGGTCTCAGGATTGGAATGGGAAGGAGTTGAATATGACATCTCATGCCGTAGGAAGGGTCTCAGGTTTGGTATAAACATTGAGATATCACATCTCTGCTATCAAAAGGGTCTCAGGATTGGAATGGGAAGGAGTTGGATATCCCATCTCATGTTATAGGAAGAGTCTCAGGTTTGGTATTAGAAGCATTGAGATATCACATCTCATGCTATAGGAAGTGTCTCAGGATTGGAATGGGAAGGACTTGGATATCACATCTCATGCTATAGGTAGGGTCTCAAGTTTGATATTAGAAGCATTGGGATATCACATCTCATGCTATAGGAAGGGTCTGAGGATTGGAATGGGAAGGAGTTGGATATCACATCTCATTCTATGGGAAGGGTCTCAGGTTTGGTATAAGCATTGAGATATCACATCTCTGCTATCGGAAGTGTCTCAGGATTGGAATGGGAAGGAGTTGGATATCCCATCTCATGTTATAGGACGGGTCTCAGGTTTTTTATTAGAATCATTGAGATATCATATTGCATGCTGTAGGAAGGGTCTAAGGATTGGAATGGGAAGGACTTGGATATCACATCTCATGCTATAGATAGGCTCTCAGGTTTGGAAAGTGAAGGAGTTGGATATCACATTTCATGTTAGAGGAAGGATCTCAGGTTTGGTATTAGAGGCATTGAGATATCACATCTCAGGCTATAGGAAGGGTCTCAGGATTGGAATGGGAAGGAGTTGGATATCACATCTCATGCTATAGGAAGGGTCTCAGGTTTGGTATAAGCATTGAGATATCACATCTCATGCTATAGGAAGTGTCTCAGGATTGGAATGGAAGGAGTTGGATATCACATCTCATGTTATAGGAAGGATCTCAGGTTTGGTATTAGAAGCATTGAGACATCACATCTTATGCTATAGGAAGGGTCTCAGGATTGGAATGGGAAGGAGTTGGATATCACATCTCATGCTATAGGAAGGGTCTCAGGATTGGAATGGGAAGGAGTTGAATATGACATCTCATGCCGTAGGAAGGGTCTCGGGTTTGGTATAAACATTGAGATATCACATCTCTGCTATCAAAAGGGTCTCAGGATTGGAATGGGAAGGAGTTGGATATCCCATCTCATGTTATAGGAAGAGTCTCAGGTTTGGTATTAGAAGCATTGAGATATCACATCTCATGCTATAGGAAGTGTCTCAGGATTGGAATGGGAAGGACTTGGATATCACATCTCATGCTATAGGTAGGGTCTCAAGTTTGATATTAGAAGCATTGGGATATCACATCTCATGCTATAGGAAGGGTCTGAGGATTGGAATGGGAAGGAGTTGGATATCACATCTCATTCTATGGGAAGGGTCTCAGGTTTGGTATAAGCAGTGAGATATCACATCTCATGCTATAGGAAGTGTCTCAGGATTGGAATGGGAAGGAGTTGGATATCACATCTCATGTTATAGGAAGGATCTCAGGTTTGGTATAAGCATTGAGATATCACATCTCTGCTATCGGAAGGGTCTCAGGATTGGAATGGGAAGGAGTTGGATATTCCCATCTCATGTTATAGGAAGGGTCTCAGGTTTGGTATTAGAAGCATTGAGATATCACATCTCATGCTATAGGAAGGGTCTCAGGATTGGAATGGGAAGGACTTGGATATCACATCTCATGCTATAGGGAGGGTCTCAAGTTTGATATTAGAAGCTTTGAGATATCACATCTCATGATATCGGAAGGGTATCAGGATTGGAATGGGAAGGAATTGGATATCACATCTCATGATAAAGGAAGGGTCTAAGGTTTGGAAGGGGAAGGATTTGGATATCACATCTCATGTTATATTACGGGTCTCAGGTTTGGTATTAGAAGCATTGAGATATCAAGTCTCATAGTATAGGAAGGGTCTCAGAATTGGAATGGGAAGGAGTTGGATATCACATCTCAAGCTATAGGAAGGGTCTCAGGATTGGAATGGGAAGGACTTGGATATCATATCTAATGCTATAGGAAGGCTCTCAGGTTTGAAAGGGGAAAGAGTTGGATATCACATTTCATGTTAGAGGTAGGATCTCAGGTTTGGTATTAGAGGCATTGAGATATCACATCTCATGCTATCAGAAGGGTCTCAGGAATGGAATGGGAAGGAGTTGGATATCACATCTCATGCTAAAGGGAGGGTCTCAGGTTTGGAAGGGGAAGGATTTTAATATCACATCTCATGTTATAGGAAGGATCTCAGGTTTGGTATTAGAAGCATTGAGCTATCACATCTCATGCTATCGGAAGGATCTCAGGTTTGGTATTAGAAGCATTGAGATATCACATCTCATGCTATCAGAAGAGTCTCAGGATTGGAATAGGAAGGAGTTGGATATCACATCTCATGCTAAAGGGAGGGTCTCAGGTTTGGAAGGGGAAGGATTTGGATATCACATCTCATGTTATCGGAAGGATCTCACGTTTGGTATTAGAAGTATTGAGATATCATATCTCATGCTATAGGAAGGGTCTCAGGATTGGAATGGGAAGGAGTTGGATATCACATCTCATGCTATAGGGAGGGTCTCAGGATTGGAATGGGAAGGACTTAGATATCACATATCATGCTATAGGGAGGGTCTCAGTTTTGATATTAGAAGCATTGAGATATCACATCTCATGCTATCGGAAGTGTCTCAGGATTGGAATGGGAAGGAGCTGGATATCACATCTCATGCTAAAGGAAGGGTCTCAGGTTTGGAACGGGAAGGATTTGGATATCCAGGAAAGAGAGAATGCATGCAGACAAGGCATTCGTGAGAGGAGTCTGCCTGCAAAGGAAAGCAATTTACTACAGGAATCAAGGATACTCCCCCTCAAGAACGGTTGGATCTGGGCATGGAGAGGAACTTGTCATCAGGGAGGAAAGTGTCAGAGCTCGAGACAGCGCTGGCCGTCATCCATGTCTCGGTTAGACCAAGGACATCAAGGTCGGGTTCTTCCAGGAAATGGCAGATGTCAGATGAGTGTTTGAAACTGAGTGAGTTGAGAGTGGGGAGGGGTACAAATCAGTAATCCTTGCGGAGGTGTAGAAGGAGCCTGACCTAGGGCACATGAGGAAGGAGAGAGGAAAGGAAGCAGAAGAAGGGAGAGAAAAGAGCAGGAGTGCATTATCAATCCGGGAGCTAGGAGTGGTGAGAAGGTTAGACGGGGAGGTCTGAGTCTCAGGATTTGAATGGGAAGTTCGATATCACATGTCATGCTATAGGAAGCATCTCAGGATTGGAATGGGAAGGAGTTGGATATGATATCTCTTGTTATAGGGAGGGTCTCAGGTTTGGTATTAGAAGCACTGAGATATCAAATCACATCCTTTAGGAAGGGACTCGAGTTTGGTATTTTAAGAAGTGAGATAGTAAATCTCATCCTATCGGAAGGGTCTCGGGTTTGGTATTGGAAGAAATGAGATTTCAAATCTCGGGCTGTGGGAATGGTCTCGGGTATGGTATTGGAAGGTGTGAGAAATCACATTTCATGCTACAGGAAGGGTCACAAGTTTTGAATGGGACGGAGTTGGATTTCACATATACTACGGGAAGGGCCTCAGGTTTGGTATTAGAAGCATAGAGATATCACATCTCATGTTATAGGAAAAGTCTCGATTGGAATGGGAAGGAGTTGGATATCACATCTCATGCTATAGGAAGGGTCTCAGGTTGGAATGGGAAGGAGTTGGATATCACATCTCATGTTATAGGAAGGGTCTCAGGATTGGAATGGGAAGGACTTGGATATCACATCTCATGCTATAGGAAGGCTCTCAGGTTTGCAAGGGGAAAGAGTTGGATATCACATTTCATGTTAGAGGTAGGATCTCAGGTTTGGTATTAGAAGTATTGAGATATCACATCTCATGCTATCAGAAGGATCTCAGGTTTGGTATAGAAGAATTGAGATATCATATCTTATGCTATCAGAAGAGTCTCAGGATTGGAATGGGAAGGAGTTGGATATCACATCTCATGGTAAAGGGAGGGTCTCAGGTTTGGAAGATAAGGATTTGGATATCAAATCTCATGTTATAGGAAGGATCTCAGGTTTAGTATTAGAAGTATTGAGATATCACATCTCATGCTATCGGAAGGATCTCAGGTTTGGTATAGAAGCATTGAGATATCATATCTTATGCTATCAGAAGGATCTCAGGTTTGGTATAGAAGAATTGAGATTTCATATCTTATGCTATCAGAAGAGTCTCAGGATTGGAATGGGAAGGAGTTGGATATCACATCTCATGCTAAAGGGAGGGTCTCAGGTTTGGAAGGGGAAGGATTTGGATATCACATCTCATGTTATAGGATGGATCTCAGGTTTGGTATTAGAAGTATTGAGATATCACATCTCATGTTATCGGAAGGATCTCAGGTTTGGTATTAGAAGTATTGAGATATCACATCTCATGCTATAGGAAGGGTCTCAGGATTAGAATGGGAAGGAGTTGGATATCACATCTCATGCTAAAGGAAGGGTCTCAGGTTTGGAACGGGAAGGAGTTGGATATCACATCTCATGTTATAGGAAGGGTCTCAGGTTTGGTATAAACATTGAGATATCACATCTCTGCTATCGGAAGTGTCTCAGGATTGGAATGGGAAGGAGTTGGATATCCCATCTCATGTTATAGGACGGGTCTCAGGTTTTTTATTAGAATCATTGAGATATATTGCATGCTGTAGGAAGGGTCTAAGGATTGGAATGGGAAGGACTTGGATATCACATCTCATGCTATAGATAGGCTCTCAGGTTTGGAAAGTGAAGGAGTTGGATATCACATTTCATGTTAGAGGAAGGGTCTCAGGATTGGAATGGGAAGGAGTTGAGTATGACATCTCATGCCGTAGGAAGGGTCTCAGGTTTGGTATAAACATTGAGATATCACATCTCTGCTATCAAAAGGGTCTCAGGATTGGAATGGGAAGGAGTTGGATATCCCATCTCATGTTATAGGAAGAGGCTCAGGTTTGGTATTAGAAGCATTGAGATATCACATCTCATGCTATAGGAAGTGTCTCAGGATTGGAATGGGAAGGACTTGGATATCACATCTCATGCTATAGGTAGGGTCTCAAGTTTGATATTAGAAGCATTGGGATATCACATCTCATGCTATAGGAAGGGTCTGAGGATTGGAATGGGAAGGAGCTGGATATCACATCTCATGCTATGGGAAGGTTCTCAGGTTTGGTATAAGCAGTGAGATATCACATCTCATGCTATAGGAAGTGTCTCAGGATTGGAATGGGAAGGAGTTGGATATTCCCATCTCATGTTATAGGAAGGGTCTCAGGTTTGGTATTAGAAGCATTGAGATATCACATCTCATGCTATAGGAAGGGTCTCAGGATTGGAATGGGAAGGACTTGGATATCACATCTCATGCTATAGGGAGGGTCTCAAGTTTGATATTAGAAGCTTTGAGATATCACATCTCATGATATCGGAAGGGTCTCAGGATTGGAATGGGAAGGAGTTGGATATCACATCTCATGATAAAGGAAGGGTCTAAGGTTTGGAAGGGGAAGGATTTGGATATCACATCTCATGTTATATTACGGGTCTCAGGTTTGGTATTAGAAGCATTGAGATATCAAGTCTCATAGTATAGGAAGGGTCTCAGAATTGGAATGGGAAGGAGTTGGATATCACATCTCAAGCTATAGGAAGGGTCTCAGGATTGGAATGGGAAGGACTTGGATATCACATCTCATGCTATAGGAAGGCTCTCAGGTTTGGAAGGGGAAAGAGTTGGATATCACATTTCATGTTAGAGGTAGGATCTCAGGGTTGGTTTTAGAGGCATTGAGATATCACATCTCATGCTATCAGAAGGGTCTCAGGAATGGAATGGGAAGGAGTTGGATATCACATCTCATGCTAAAGGGAGGGTTTTAGGTTTGGAAGGGGAAGGATTTGGATATCACATCTCATGTTATAGGAAGGATCTCAGGTTTGGTATTAGAAGCATTGAGATATCACATCTCATGCTATCGGAAGGATCTCAGGTTTGGTATTAGAAGCATTGAGATATCACATCTCATGCTATCAGAAGAGTCTCAGGATTGGAATAGGAAGGAGTTGGATATCACATCTCATGCTAAAGGGAGGGTCTCAGGTTTGGAAGGGGAAGGATTTGGATATCACATCTCATGTTATCGGAAGGATCTCACGTTTGGTATTAGAAGTATTGAGATATCATATCTCATGCTATAGGAAGGGTCTCAGGATTGGAATGGGAAGGAGTTGGATATCACATCTCATGCTGTAGGGAGGGTCTCAGGATTGGAATGGGAAGGACATAGATATCACATATCATGCTATAGGGAGGTTCTCAGTTTTGATATTAGAAGCATTGAGATATCACATCTCATGCTATCGGAAGTGTCTCAGGATTGGAATGGGAAGGATCTGGATATCACATCTCATGCTAAAGGAAGGGTCTCAGGTTTGGAACGGGAAGGATTTGGATATCCAGGAAAGAGAGAATGCATGCAGACAAGGCATTCGTGAGAGGAGTCTGCCTGCAAAGGAAAGCAATTTACTACAGGAATCAAGGATACTCCCCCTCAAGAACGGTTGGATCTGGGCATGGAGAGGAACTTGTCATCAGGGAGGAAAGTTTCAGAGCTCGAGACAGCGCTGGCCGTCATCCATGTCTCGGTTAGACCAAGGACATCAAGGTCGGGTTCTTCCAGGAAATGGCAGATGTCAGATGAGTGTTTGAAACTGAGTGAGTTGAGAGTGGGGAGGGGTACAAATCAGTAATCCTTGCGGAGGTGTAGAAGGAGCCTGACCTAGGGCACATGAGGAAGGAGAGAGGAAAGGAAGCAGAAGAAGGGAGAGAAAAGAGCAGGAGTGCATTATCAATCCGGGAGCGAGGAGTGGTGAGAAGGTTAGACGGGGAGGTCTGAGTCTCAGGATTTGAATGGGAAGTTCGATATCACATGTCATGCTATAGGAAGCATCTCAGGATTGGAATGGGAAGGAGTTGGATATGATATCTCTTGTTATAGGGAGGGTCTCAGGTTTGGTATTAGAAGCACTGAGATATCAAATCACATCCTTTAGGAAGGGACTCGAGTTTGGTATTTTAAGGAGTGAGATAGTAAATCTCATCCTATCGGAAGGGTCTCGGGTTTGGTATTGGAAGAAATGAGATTTCAAATCTCGGGCTGTGGGAATGGTCTCGGGTATGGTATTGGAAGGTGTGAGAAATCACATTTCATGCTACAGGAAGGGTCACAAGTTTTGAATGGGAAGGAGTTGGATTTCACATATACTACGGGAAGGGCCTCAGGTTTGGTATTAGAAGCATAGAGATATCACATCTCATGTTATAGGAAAAGTCTTGATTGGAATGGGAAGGAGTTGGATATCACATCTCATGCTATAGGAAGGGTCTCAGGTTGGAATGGGAAGGAGTTGGATATCACATCTCATGTTATAGGAAGGGTCTCAGGATTGGAATGGGAAGGACTTGGATATCACATCTCATGCTATAGGAAGGCTCTCAGGTTTGCAAGGGGAAAGAGTTGGATATCACATTTCATGTTAGAGGTAGGATCTCAGGTTTGGTATTAGAAGTATTGAGATATCACATCTCATGCTATCAGAAGAGTCTCAGGATTGGAATGGGAAGGAGTTGGATATCACATCTCATGGTAAAGGGAGGGTCTCAGGTTTGGAAGATAAGGATTTGGATATCACATCTCATGTTATAGGAAGGATCTCAGGTTTGGTATTAGAAGTATTGAGATATCACATCTCATGCTATCGGAAGGATCTCAGGTTTGGTATAGAAGCATTGAGATATCATATCTTATGCTATCAGAAGGGTCTCAGGATTGGAATGGGAAGGAGTTGGATATCACATCTCATGCTAAAGGGAGGGTCTCAGGTTTGGAAGGGGAAGGATTTGGATATCACATCTCATGTTATAGGATGGATCTCAGGTTTGGTATTAGAAGTATTGAGATATCACATCTCATGTTATCGGAAGGATCTCAGGTTTGGTATTAGAAGTATTGAGATATCACATCTCATGCTATAGGAAGGGTCTCAGGATTGGAATGGGAAGGAGTTGGATATCACATCTCATGCTAAATGAAGGGTCTCAGGTTTGGAACGGGAAGGAGTTGGATATCACATCTCATGTTATAGGAAGGGTCTCAGGTTTGGTATAAACATTGAGATATCACATCTCTGCTATCGGAAGTGTCTCAGGATTGGAATGGGAAGGAGTTGGATATCCCATCTCATGTTATAGGATGGGTCTCAGGTTTTTTATTAGAATCATTGAGATATCATATTGCATGCTGTAGGAAGGGTCTAAGGATTGGAATGGGAAGGACTTGGATATCACATCTCATGCTATAGATAGGCTCTCAGGTTTGGAAAGTGAAGGAGTTGGATATCACATTTCATGTTAGAGGAAGGATCTCAGGTTTGGTATTAGAGGCATTGAGATATCACATCTCAGGCTATAGGAAGGGTCTCAGGATTGGAATGGGAAGGAGTTGGATATCACATCTCATGCTATAGGAAGGGTCTCAGGTTTGGTATAAGCATTGAGATATCACATCTCATGCTATAGGAAGGGTCTCAGGATTGGAATGGAAGGAGTTGGATATCACATCTCATGTTATAGGAAGGATCTCAGGTTTGGTATTAGAAGCATTGAGACATCACATCTCATGCTATAGGAAGGGTCTCAGGATTGGAATGGGAAGGAGTTGGATATCACATCTCATGCTATAGGAAGGGTCTCAGGATTGGAATGGGAAGGAGTTGAATATGACATCTCATGCCGTAGGAAGGGTCTCAGGTTTGGTATAAACATTGAGATATCACATCTCTGCTATCAAAAGGGTCTCAGGATTGGAATGGGAAGGAGTTGGATATCCCATATCATGTTATAGGAAGAGTCTCAGGTTTGGTATTAGAAGCATTGAGATATCACATCTCATGCTATAGGAAGTGTCTCAGGATTGGAATGGGAAGGATTGGATATCACATCTCATGCTATAGGTAGGGTCTCAAGTTTGATATTAGAAGCATTGAGATATCACATCCCATGCTATAGGAAGGGTCTGAGGATTGGAATGGGAAGGAGTTGGATATCACATCTCATGCTATGGGAAGGGTCTCAGGTTTGGTATAAGCAGTGAGATATCACATCTCATGCTATAGGAAGTGTCTCAGGATTGGAATGGGAAGGAGTTGGATATCACATCTCATGTTATAGGAAGGATCTCAGGTTTGGTATAAGCATTGAGATATCACATCTCTGCTCTCGGAAGGGTCTCAGGATTGGAATGGGAAGGAGTTGGATATTCCCATCTCATGTTATAGGAAGGGTCTCAGGTTTGGTATTAGAAGCATTGAGATATCACATCTCATGCTATAGGAAGGGTCTCAGGATTGGAATGGGAAGGACTTGGATATCACATCTCATGCTATAGGGAGGGTCTCAAGTTTGATATTAGAAGCTTTGAGATATCACATCTCATGATATCGGAAGGGTCTCAGGATTGGAATGGGAAGGAGTTGGATATCACATCTCATGATAAAGGAAGGGTCTAAGGTTTGGAAGGGGAAGGATTTGGATATCACATCTCATGTTATATTACGGGTCTCAGGTTTGGTATTAGAAGCATTGAGATATCAAGTCTCATAGTATAGGAAGGGTCTCAGAATTGGAATGGGAAGGAGTTGGATATCACATCTCATGCTATAGGAAGGGTCTCAGGTTTGGTATAAGCATTGAGATATCACATCTCATGCTATAGGAAGGGTCTCAGGATTGGAATGGAAGGAGTTGGATATCACATCTCATGTTATAGGAAGGATCTCAGGTTTGGTATTAGAAGCATTGAGACATCACATCTCATGCTATAGGAAGGGTCTCAGGATTGGAATGGGAAGGAGTTGGATATCACATCTCATGCTATAGGAAGGGTCTCAGGATTGGAATGGGAAGGAGTTGAATATGACATCTCATGTCGTAGGAAGGGTCTCAGGTTTGGTATAAACATTGAGATATCACATCTCTGCTATCAAAAGGGTCTCAGGATTGGAATGGGAAGGAGTTGGATATCCCATCTCATGTTATAGGAAGAGTCTCAGGTTTGGTATTAGAAGCATTGAGATATCACATCTCATGCTATAGGAAGTGTCTCAGGATTGGAATGGGAAGGACTTGGATATCACATCTCATGCTATAGGTAGGGTCTCAAGTTTGATATTAGAAGCATTGGGATATCACATCTCATGCTATAGGAAGGGTCTTAGGATTGGAATGGGAAGGAGCTGGATATCACATCTCATGCTATGGGAAGGTTCTCAGGTTTGGTATAAGCAGTGAGATATCACATCTCATGCTATAGGAAGTGTCTCAGGATTGGAATGGGAAGGAGTTGGATATCACATCTCATGGTAAAGGGAGGGTCTCAGGTTTGGAAGATAAGGATTTGGATATCACATCTCATGTTATAGGAAGGATCTCAGGTTTGGTATTAGAAGTATTGAGATATCATATCTTATGCTATCAGAAGGGTCTCAGGATTGGAATGGGAAGGAGTTGGATATCACATCTCATGCTAAAGGGAGGGTCTCAGGTTTGGAAGGGGAAGGATTTGGATATCACATCTCATGTTATAGGATGGATCTCAGGTTTGGTATTAGAAGTATTGAGATATCACATCTCATGTTATCGGAAGGATCTCAGGTTTGGTATTAGAAGTATTGAGATATCACATCTCATGCTATAGGAAGGGTCTCAGGATTGGAATGGGAAAGAGTTGGATATCACATCTCATGTTAAAGGAAGGGTCTCAGGTTTGGAACGGGAAGGAGTTGGATATCACATCTCATGTTATAGGAAGGGTCTCAGGTTTGGTATAAACATTGAGATATCACATCTCTGCTATCGGAAGTGTCTCAGGATTGGAATGGGAAGGAGTTGGATATCCCATCTCATGTTATAGGACGGGTCTCAGGTTTTTTATTAGAATCATTGAGATATCATATTGCATGCTGTAGGAAGGGTCTAAGGATTGGAATGGGAAGGACTTGGATATCACATCTCATGCTATAGATAGGCTCTCAGGTTTGGAAAGTGAAGGAGTTGGATATCACATTTCATGTTAGAGGAAGGATCTCAGGTTTGGTATTAGAGGCATTGAGATATCACATCTCAGGCTATTGGAAGGGTCTCAGGATTGGAATGGGAAGGAGTTGGATATCACATCTCATGCTATAGGAAGGGTCTCAGCTTTGGTATAAGCATTGAGATATCACATCTCATGCTATAGGAAGGGTCTCAGGATTGGAATGGAAGGAGTTGGATATCACATCTCATGTTATAGGAAGGATCTCAGGTTTGGTATTAGAAGCATTGAGACATCACATCTCATGCTATAGGAAGGGTCTCAGGATTGGAATGGGAAGGAGTTGAATATGACATCTCATGCCGTAGGAAGGGTCTCAGGTTTGGTATAAACATTGAGATATCACATCTCTGCTATCAAAAGGGTCTCAGGATTGGAATGGGAAGGAGTTGGATATCCCATCTCATGTTATAGGAAGAGTCTCAGGTTTGGTATTAGAAGCATTGAGATATCACATCTCATGCTATAGGAAGTGTCTCAGGATTGGAATGGGAAGGACTTGGATATCACATCTCATACTATAGGTAGGGTCTCAAGTTTGATATTAGAAGCATTGGGATATCACATCTCATGCTATAGGAAGGGTCTGAGGATTGGAATGGGAAGGAGCTGGATATCACATCTCATGCTATGGGAAGGTTCTCAGGTTTGGTATAAGCAGTGAGATATCACATCTCATGCTATAGGAAGTGTCTCAGGATTGGAATGGGAAGGAGTTGGATATTCCCATCTCATGTTATAGGAAGGGTCTCAGGTTTGGTATTAGAAGCATTGAGATATCACATCTCATGCTATAGGAAGGGTCTCAGGATTGGAATGGGAAGGACTTGGATATCACATCTCATGCTATAGGGAGGGTCTCAAGTTTGATATTAGAAGCTTTGAGATATCACATCTCATGATATCGGAAGGGTCTCAGGATTGGAATGGGAAGGAGTTGGATATCACATCTCATGATAAAGGAAGGGTCTAAGGTTTGGAAGGGGAAGGATTTGGATATCACATCTCATGTTATATTACGGGTCTCAGGTTTGGTATTAGAAGCATTGAGATATCAAGTCTCATAGTATAGGAAGGGTCTCAGAATTGGAATGGGAAGGAGTTGGATATCACATCTCAAGCTATAGGAAGGGTCTCAGGATTGGAATGGGAAGGACTTGGATATCACATCTCATGCTATAGGAAGGCTCTCAGGTTTGGAAGGGGAAAGAGTTGGATATCACATTTCATGTTAGAGGTAGGATCTCAGGTTTGGTATTAGAGGCATTGAGATATCACATCTCATGCTATCAGAAGGGTCTCAGGAATGGAATGGGAAGGAGTTGGATATCACATCTCATGCTAAAGGGAGGGTTTTAGGTTTGGAAGGGGAAGGATTTGGATATCACATCTCATGTTATAGGAAGGATCTCAGGTTTGGTATTAGAAGCATTGAGATATCACATCTCATGCTATCGGAAGGATCTCAGGTTTGGTATTAGAAGCATTGAGATATCACATCTCATGCTATCAGAAGAGTCTCAGGATTGGAATAGGAAGGAGTTGGATATCACATCTCATGCTAAAGGGAGGGTCTCAGGTTTGGAAGGGGAAGGATTTGGATATCACATCTCATGTTATCGGAAGGATCTCACGTTTGGTATTAGAAGTATTGAGATATCATATCTCATGCTATAGGAAGGGTCTCAGGATTGGAATGGGAAGGAGTTGGATATCACATCTCATGCTATAGGGAGGGTCTCAGGATTGGAATGGGAAGGACTTAGATATCACATATCATGCTATAGGGAGGGTCTCAGTTTTGATATTAGAAGCATTGAGATATCACATCTCATGCTATCGGAAGTGTCTCAGAATTGGAATGGGAAGGAGCTGGATATCACATTTCATGCTAAAGGAAGGGTCTCAGGTTTGGAACGGGAAGGATTTGGATATCCAGGAAAGAGAGAATGCATGCAGACAAGGCATTCGTGAGAGGAGTCTGCCTGCAAAGGAAAGCAATTTACTACAGGAATCAAGGATACTCCCCCTCAAGAACGGTTGGATCTGGGCATGGAGAGGAACTTGTCATCAGGGAGGAAAGTTTCAGAGCTCGAGACAGCGCTGGCCGTCATCCATGTCTCGGTTAGACCAAGGACATCAAGGTCGGGTTCTTCCAGGAAATGGCAGATGTCAGATGAGTGTTTGAAACTGAGTGAGTTGAGAGTGGGGAGGGGTACAAATCAGTAATCCTTGCGGAGGTGTAGAAGGAGCCTGACCTAGGGCACATGAGGAAGGAGAGAGGAAAGGAAGCAGAAGAAGGGAGAGAAAAGAGCAGGAGTGCATTATCAATCCGGGAGCGAGGAGTGGTGAGAAGGTTAGACGGGGAGGTCTGAGTCTCAGGATTTGAATGGGAAGTTCGATATCACATGTCATGCTATAGGAAGCGTCTCAGGATTGGAATGGGAAGGAGTTGGATATGATATCTCTTGTTATAGGGAGGGTCTCAGGTTTGGTATTAGAAGCACTGAGATATCAAATCACATCCTTTAGGAAGGGACTCGAGTTTGGTATTTTAAGGAGTGAGATAGTAAATCTCATCCTATCGGAAGGGTCTCGGGTATGGTATTGGAAGGTGTGAGAAATCACATTTCATGCTACAGGAAGGGTCACAAGTTTTGAATGGGAAGGAGTTGGATTTCACATATACTACGGGAAGGGCCTCAGGTTTGGTATTAGAAGCATAGAGATATCACATCTCATGTTATAGGAAAAGTCTTGATTGGAATGGGAAGGAGTTGGATATCACATCTCATGTTATAGGAAGGGTCTCAGGATTGGAATGGGAAGGACTTGGATATCACATCTCATGCTATAGGAAGGCTCTCAGGTTTGCAAGGGGAAAGAGTTGGATATCACATTTCATGTTAGAGGTAGGATCTCAGGTTTGGTATTAGAAGTATTGAGATATCACATCTCATGCTATCAGAAGGATCTCAGGTTTGGTATAGAAGCATTGAGATATCATATCTTATGCTATCAGAAGAGTCTCAGGATTGGAATGGGAAGGAGTTGGATATCACATCTCATGGTAAAGGGAGGGTCTCAGGTTTGGAAGATAAGGATTTGGATATCACATCTCATGTTATAGGAAGGATCTCAGGTTTGGTATTAGAAGTATTGAGATATCACATCTCATGCTATCGGAAGGATCTCAGGTTTGGTATAGAAGCATTGAGATATCATATCTTATGCTATCAGAAGGGTCTCAGGATTGGAATGGGAAGGAGTTGGATATCACATCTCATGCTAAAGGGAGGGTCTCAGGTTTGGAAGGGGAAGGATTTGGATATCACATCTCATGTTATAGGATGGATCTCAGGTTTGGTATTAGAAGTATTGAGATATCACATCTCATGTTATCGGAAGGATCTCAGGTTTGGTATTAGAAGTATTGAGATATCACATCTCATGCTATAGGAAGGGTCTCAGGATTGGAATGGGAAGGAGTTGGATATCACATCTCATGCTAAATGAAGGGTCTCAGGTTTGAAACGGGAAGGAGTTGGATATCACATCTCATGTTATAGGAAGGGTCTCAGGTTTGGTATAAACATTGAGATATCACATCTCTGCTATCGGAAGTGTCTCAGGATTGGAATGGGAAGGAGTTGGATATCCCATCTCATGTTATAGGATGGGTCTCAGGTTTTTTATTAGAATCATTGAGATATCATATTGCATGCTGTAGGAAGGGTCTAAGGATTGGAATGGGAAGGACTTGGATATCACATCTCATGCTATAGATAGGCTCTCAGGTTTGGAAAGTGAAGGAGTTTGATATCACATTTCATGTTAGAGGAAGGATCTCAGGTTTGGTATTAGAGGCATTGAGATATCACATCTCAGGCTATAGGAAGGGTCTCAGGATTGGAATGGGAAGGAGTTGGATATCTCATCTCATGCTATAGGAAGGGTCTCAGGTTTGGCATAAGCATTGAGATATCACATCTCATGCTATAGGAAGGGTCTCAGGATTGGAATGGAAGGAGTTGGATATCACATCTCATGTTATAGGAAGGATCTCAGGTTTGGTATTAGAAGCATTGAGACATCACATCTCATACTATAGGAAGGGTCTCAGGATTGGAATGGGAAGGAGTTGGATATCACATCTCATGCTATAGGAAGGGTCTCAGGATTGGAATGGGAAGGAGTTGAATATGACATCTCATGCCGTAGGAAGGGTCTCAGGTTTGGTATAAACATTGAGATATCACATCTCTGCTATCAAAAGGGTCTCAGGATTGGAATGGGAAGGAGTTGGATATCCCATCTCATGTTATAGGAAGAGTCTCAGGTTTGGTATTAGAAGCATTGAGTTATCACATCTCATGCTATAGGAAGTGTCTCAGGATTGGAATGGGAAGGATTGGATATCACATCTCATGCTATAGGTAGGGTCTCAAGTTTGATATTAGAAGCATTGAGATATCACATCTCATGCTATAGGAAGGGTCTGAGGATTGGAATGGGAAGGAGTTGGATTTCACATCTCATGCTATGGGAAGGGTCTCAGGTTTGGTATAAGCAGTGAGATATCACATCTCATGCTATAGGAAGTGTCTCAGGATTGGAATGGGAAGGAGTTGGATATCACATCTCATGTTATAGGAAGGATCTCAGGTTTGGTATAAGCATTGAGATATCACATCTCTGCTATCGGAAGGGTCTCAGGATTGGAATGGGAAGGAGTTGGATATTCCCATCTCATGTTATAGGAAGGGTCTCAGGTTTGGTATTAGAAGCATTGAGATATCACATCTCATGCTATAGGAAGGGTCTGAGGATTGGAATGGGAAGGAGTTGGATTTCACATCTCATGCTATGGGAAGGGTCTCAGGTTTGGTATAAGCAGTGAGATATCACATCTCATGCTATAGGAAGTGTCTCAGGATTGGAATGGGAAGGAGTTGGATATCACATCTCATGTTATAGGAAGGATCTCAGGTTTGGTATAAGCTTTGAGATATCACATCTCATGATATCGGAAGGGTCTCAGGATTGGAATGGGAAGGAGTTGGATATCACATCTCATGATAAAGGAAGGGTCTAAGGTTTGGAAGGGGAAGGATTTGGATATCACATCTCATGTTATAGGAAGGATCTCAGGTTTGGTATTAGAAGCATTGAGACATCACATCTCATGCTATAGGAAGGGTCTCAGGATTGGAATGGGAAGGAGTTGGATATCACATCTCATGCTATAGGAAGGGTCTCAGGATTGGAATGGGAAGGAGTTGAATATGACATCTCATGCCATAGGAAGGGTCTCAGGTTTGGTATAAACATTGAGATATCACATCTCTGCTATCAAAAGGGTCTCAGGATTGGAATGGGAAGGAGTTGGATATCCCATCTCATGTTATAGGAAGAGTCTCAGGTTTGGTATTAGAAGCATTGAGATATCACATCTCATGCTATAGGAAGTGTCTCAGGATTGGAATGGGAAGGACTTGGATATCACATCTCATGCTATAGGTAGGGTCTCAAGTTTGATATTAGAAGCATTGGGATATCACATCTCATGCTATAGGAAGGGTCTGAGGATTGGAATGGGAAGGAGCTGGATATCACATCTCATGCTATGGGAAGGTTCTCAGGTTTGGTATAAGCAGTGAGATATCACATCTCATGCTATAGGAAGTGTCTCAGGATTGGAATGGGAAGGAGTTGGATATTCCCATCTCATGTTATAGGTAGGGTCTCAAGTTTGATATTAGAAGCATTGGGATATCACATCTCATGCTATAGGAAGGGTCTGAGGATTGGAATGGGAAGGAGCTGGATATCACATCTCATGCTATGGGAAGGTTCTCAGGTTTGGTATAAGCAGTGAGATATCACATCTCATGCTATAGGAAGGGTCTCAGGTTTGGTATTAGAAGCATTGAGATATCACATCTCATGCTATAGGAAGGGTCTCAGGATTGGAATGGGAAGGACTTGGATATCACATCTCATGCTATAGGGAGGGTCTCAAGTTTGATATTAGAAGCTTTGAGATATCACATCTCATGATATCGGAAGGGTCTCAGGATTGGAATGGGAAGGAGTTGGATATCACATCTCATGATAAAGGAAGGGTCTAAGGTTTGGAAGGGGAAGGATTTGGATATCACATCTCATGTTATATTACGGGTCTCAGGTTTGGTATTAGAAGCATTGAGATATCAAGTCTCATAGTATAGGAAGGGTCTCAGAATTGGAATGGGAAGGAGTTGGATATCACATCTCAAGCTATAGGAAGGGTCTCAGGATTGGAATGGGAAGGACTTGGATATCACATCTCATGCTATAGGAAGGCTCTCAGGTTTGGAAGGGGAAAGAGTTGGATATCACATTTCATGTTAGAGGTAGGATCTCAGGTTTGGTATTAGAGGCATTGAGATATCACATCTCATGCTATCAGAAGGGTCTCAGGAATGGAATGGGAAGGAGTTGGATATCACATCTCATGCTAAAGGGAGGGTTTTAGGTTTGGAAGGGGAAGGATTTGGATATCACATCTCATGTTATAGGAAGGATCTCAGGTTTGGTATTAGAAGCATTGAGATATCACATCTCATGCTATCGGAAGGATCTCAGGTTTGGTATTAGAAGCATTGAGATATCACATCTCATGCTATCAGAAGAGTCTCAGGATTGGAATAGGAAGGAGTTGGATATCACATCTCATGCTAAAGGGAGGGTCTCAGGTTTGGAAGGGGAAGGATTCGGATATCACATCTCATGTTATCGGAAGGATCTCACGTTTGGTATTAGAAGTATTGAGATATCATATCTCATGCTATAGGAAGGGTCTCAGGATTGGAATGGGAAGGAGTTGGATATCACATCTCATGCTATAGGGAGGGTCTCAGGATTGGAATGGGAAGGACTTAGATATCACATATCATGCTATAGGGAGGGTCTCAGTTTTGATATTAGAAGCATTGAGATATCACATCTCATGCTATCGGAAGTGTCTCAGAATTGGAATGGGAAGGAGCTGGATATCACATTTCATGCTAAAGGAAGGGTCTCAGGTTTGGAACGGGAAGGATTTGGATATCCAGGAAAGAGAGAATGCATGCAGACAAGGCATTCGTGAGAGGAGTCTGCCTGCAAAGGAAAGCAATTTACTACAGGAATCAAGGATACTCCCCCTCAAGAACGGTTGGATCTGGGCATGGAGAGGAACTTGTCATCAGGGAGGAAAGTTTCAGAGCTCGAGACAGCGCTGGCCGTCATCCATGTCTCGGTTAGACCAAGGACATCAAGGTCGGGTTCTTCCAGGAAATGGCAGATGTCAGATGAGTGTTTGAAACTGAGTGAGTTGAGAGTGGGGAGGGGTACAAATCAGTAATCCTTGCGGAGGTGTAGAAGGAGCCTGACCTAGGGCACATGAGGAAGGAGAGAGGAAAGGAAGCAGAAGAAGGGAGAGAAAAGAGCAGGAGTGCATTATCAATCCGGGAGCGAGGAGTGGTGAGAAGGTTAGACGGGGAGGTCTGAGTCTCAGGATTTGAATGGGAAGTTCGATATCACATGTCATGCTATAGGAAGCGTCTCAGGATTGGAATGGGAAGGAGTTGGATATGATATCTCTTGTTATAGGGAGGGTCTCAGGTTTGGTATTAGAAGCACTGAGATATCAAATCACATCCTTTAGGAAGGGACTCGAGTTTGGTATTTTAAGGAGTGAGATAGTAAATCTCATCCTATCGGAAGGGTCTCGGGTATGGTATTGGAAGGTGTGAGAAATCACATTTCATGCTACAGGAAGGGTCACAAGTTTTGAATGGGAAGGAGTTGGATTTCACATATACTACGGGAAGGGCCTCAGGTTTGGTATTAGAAGCATAGAGATATCACATCTCATGTTATAGGAAAAGTCTTGATTGGAATGGGAAGGAGTTGGATATCACATCTCATGTTATAGGAAGGGTCTCAGGATTGGAATGGGAAGGACTTGGATATCACATCTCATGCTATAGGAAGGCTCTCAGGTTTGCAAGGGGAAAGAGTTGGATATCACATTTCATGTTAGAGGTAGGATCTCAGGTTTGGTATTAGAAGTATTGAGATATCACATCTCATGCTATCAGAAGGATCTCAGGTTTGGTATAGAAGCATTGAGATATCATATCTTATGCTATCAGAAGAGTCTCAGGATTGGAATGGGAAGGAGTTGGATATCACATCTCATGGTAAAGGGAGGGTCTCAGGTTTGGAAGATAAGGATTTGGATATCACATCTCATGTTATAGGAAGGATCTCAGGTTTGGTATTAGAAGTATTGAGATATCACATCTCATGCTATCGGAAGGATCTCAGGTTTGGTATAGAAGCATTGAGATATCATATCTTATGCTATCAGAAGGGTCTCAGGATTGGAATGGGAAGGAGTTGGATATCACATCTCATGCTAAAGGGAGGGTCTCAGGTTTGGAAGGGGAAGGATTTGGATATCACATCTCATGTTATAGGATGGATCTCAGGTTTGGTATTAGAAGTATTGAGATATCACATCTCATGTTATCGGAAGGATCTCAGGTTTGGTATTAGAAGTATTGAGATATCACATCTCATGCTATAGGAAGGGTCTCAGGATTGGAATGGGAAGGAGTTGGATATCACATCTCATGCTAAATGAAGGGTCTCAGGTTTGAAACGGGAAGGAGTTGGATATCACATCTCATGTTATAGGAAGGGTCTCAGGTTTGGTATAAACATTGAGATATCACATCTCTGCTATCGGAAGTGTCTCAGGATTGGAATGGGAAGGAGTTGGATATCCCATCTCATGTTATAGGATGGGTCTCAGGTTTTTTATTAGAATCATTGAGATATCATATTGCATGCTGTAGGAAGGGTCTAAGGATTGGAATGGGAAGGACTTGGATATCACATCTCATGCTATAGATAGGCTCTCAGGTTTGGAAAGTGAAGGAGTTTGATATCACATTTCATGTTAGAGGAAGGATCTCAGGTTTGGTATTAGAGGCATTGAGATATCACATCTCAGGCTATAGGAAGGGTCTCAGGATTGGAATGGGAAGGAGTTGGATATCTCATCTCATGCTATAGGAAGGGTCTCAGGTTTGGTATAAGCATTGAGATATCACATCTCATGCTATAGGAAGGGTCTCAGGATTGGAATGGAAGGAGTTGGATATCACATCTCATGTTATAGGAAGGATCTCAGGTTTGGTATTAGAAGCATTGAGACATCACATCTCATACTATAGGAAGGGTCTCAGGATTGGAATGGGAAGGAGTTGGATATCACATCTCATGCTATAGGAAGGGTCTCAGGATTGGAATGGGAAGGAGTTGAATATGACATCTCATGCCGTAGGAAGGGTCTCAGGTTTGGTATAAACATTGAGATATCACATCTCTGCTATCAAAAGGGTCTCAGGATTGGAATGGGAAGGAGTTGGATATCCCATCTCATGTTATAGGAAGAGTCTCAGGTTTGGTATTAGAAGCATTGAGTTATCACATCTCATGCTATAGGAAGTGTCTCAGGATTGGAATGGGAAGGATTGGATATCACATCTCATGCTATAGGTAGGGTCTCAAGTTTGATATTAGAAGCATTGAGATATCACATCTCATGCTATAGGAAGGGTCTGAGGATTGGAATGGGAAGGAGTTGGATTTCACATCTCATGCTATGGGAAGGGTCTCAGGTTTGGTATAAGCAGTGAGATATCACATCTCATGCTATAGGAAGTGTCTCAGGATTGGAATGGGAAGGAGTTGGATATCACATCTCATGTTATAGGAAGGATCTCAGGTTTGGTATAAGCATTGAGATATCACATCTCTGCTATCGGAAGGGTCTCAGGATTGGAATGGGAAGGAGTTGGATATTCCCATCTCATGTTATAGGAAGGGTCTCAGGTTTGGTATTAGAAGCATTGAGATATCACATCTCATGCTATAGGAAGGGTCTGAGGATTGGAATGGGAAGGAGTTGGATTTCACATCTCATGCTATGGGAAGGGTCTCAGGTTTGGTATAAGCAGTGAGATATCACATCTCATGCTATAGGAAGTGTCTCAGGATTGGAATGGGAAGGAGTTGGATATCACATCTCATGTTATAGGAAGGATCTCAGGTTTGGTATAAGCTTTGAGATATCACATCTCATGATATCGGAAGGGTCTCAGGATTGGAATGGGAAGGAGTTGGATATCACATCTCATGATAAAGGAAGGGTCTAAGGTTTGGAAGGGGAAGGATTTGGATATCACATCTCATGTTATAGGAAGGATCTCAGGTTTGGTATTAGAAGCATTGAGACATCACATCTCATGCTATATGAAGGGTCTCAGGATTGGAATGGGAAGGAGTTGGATATCACATCTCATGCTATAGGAAGGGTCTCAGGATTGGAATGGGAAGGAGTTGAATATGACATCTCATGCCATAGGAAGGGTCTCAGGTTTGGTATAAACATTGAGATATCACATCTCTGCTATCAAAAGGGTCTCAGGATTGGAATGGGAAGGAGTTGGATATCCCATCTCATGTTATAGGAAGAGTCTCAGGTTTGGTATTAGAAGCATTGAGATATCACATCTCATGCTATAGGAAGTGTCTCAGGATTGGAATGGGAAGGACTTGGATATCACATCTCATGCTATAGGTAGGGTCTCAAGTTTGATATTAGAAGCATTGGGATATCACATCTCATGCTATAGGAAGGGTCTGAGGATTGGAATGGGAAGGAGCTGGATATCACATCTCATGCTATGGGAAGGTTCTCAGGTTTGGTATAAGCAGTGAGATATCACATCTCATGCTATAGGAAGTGTCTCAGGATTGGAATGGGAAGGAGTTGGATATTCCCATCTCATGTTATAGGTAGGGTCTCAAGTTTGATATTAGAAGCATTGGGATATCACATCTCATGCTATAGGAAGGGTCTGAGGATTGGAATGGGAAGGAGCTGGATATCACATCTCATGCTATGGGAAGGTTCTCAGGTTTGGTATAAGCAGTGAGATATCACATCTCATGCTATAGGAAGGGTCTCAGGTTTGGTATTAGAAGCATTGAGATATCACATCTCATGCTATAGGAAGGGTCTCAGGATTGGAATGGGAAGGACTTGGATATCACATCTCATGCTATAGGGAGGGTCTCAAGTTTGATATTAGAAGCTTTGAGATATCACATCTCATGATATCGGAAGGGTCTCAGGATTGGAATGGGAAGGAGTTGGATATCACATCTCATGATAAAGGAAGGGTCTAAGGTTTGGAAGGGGAAGGATTTGGATATCACATCTCATGTTATATTACGGGTCTCAGGTTTGGTATTAGAAGCATTGAGATATCAAGTCTCATAGTATAGGAAGGGTCTCAGAATTGGAATGGGAAGGAGTTGGATATCACATCTCAAGCTATAGGAAGGGTCTCAGGATTGGAATGGGAAGGACTTGGATATCACATCTCATGCTATAGGAAGGCTCTCAGGTTTGGAAGGGGAAAGAGTTGGATATCACATTTCATGTTAGAGGTAGGATCTCAGGTTTGGTATTAGAGGCATTGAGATATCACATCTCATGCTATCAGAAGGGTCTCAGGAATGGAATGGGAAGGAGTTGGATATCACATCTCATGCTAAAGGGAGGGTTTTAGGTTTGGAAGGGGAAGGATTTGGATATCACATCTCATGTTATAGGAAGGATCTCAGGTTTGGTATTAGAAGCATTGAGATATCACATCTCATGCTATCGGAAGGATCTCAGGTTTGGTATTAGAAGCATTGAGATATCACATCTCATGCTATCAGAAGAGTCTCAGGATTGGAATAGGAAGGAGTTGGATATCACATCTCATGCTAAAGGGAGGGTCTCAGGTTTGGAAGGGGAAGGATTCGGATATCACATCTCATGTTATCGGAAGGATCTCACGTTTGGTATTAGAAGTATTGAGATATCATATCTCATGCTATAGGAAGGGTCTCAGGATTGGAATGGGAAGGAGTTGGATATCACATCTCATGCTATAGGGAGGGTCTCAGGATTGGAATGGGAAGGACTTAGATATCACATATCATGCTATAGGGAGGGTCTCAGTTTTGATATTAGAAGCATTGAGATATCACATCTCATGCTATCGGAAGTGTCTCAGAATTGGAATGGGAAGGAGCTGGATATCACATTTCATGCTAAAGGAAGGGTCTCAGGTTTGGAACGGGAAGGATTTGGATATCCAGGAAAGAGAGAATGCATGCAGACAAGGCATTCGTGAGAGGAGTCTGCCTGCAAAGGAAAGCAATTTACTACAGGAATCAAGGATACTCCCCCTCAAGAACGGTTGGATCTGGGCATGGAGAGGAACTTGTCATCAGGGAGGAAAGTTTCAGAGCTCGAGACAGCGCTGGCCGTCATCCATGTCTCGGTTAGACCAAGGACATCAAGGTCGGGTTCTTCCAGGAAATGGCAGATGTCAGATGAGTGTTTGAAACTGAGTGAGTTGAGAGTGGGGAGGGGTACAAATCAGTAATCCTTGCGGAGGTGTAGAAGGAGCCTGACCTAGGGCACATGAGGAAGGAGAGAGGAAAGGAAGCAGAAGAAGGGAGAGAAAAGAGCAGGAGTGCATTATCAATCCGGGAGCGAGGAGTGGTGAGAAGGTTAGACGGGGAGGTCTGAGTCTCAGGATTTGAATGGGAAGTTCGATATCACATGTCATGCTATAGGAAGCGTCTCAGGATTGGAATGGGAAGGAGTTGGATATGATATCTCTTGTTATAGGGAGGGTCTCAGGTTTGGTATTAGAAGCACTGAGATATCAAATCACATCCTTTAGGAAGGGACTCGAGTTTGGTATTTTAAGGAGTGAGATAGTAAATCTCATCCTATCGGAAGGGTCTCGGGTATGGTATTGGAAGGTGTGAGAAATCACATTTCATGCTACAGGAAGGGTCACAAGTTTTGAATGGGAAGGAGTTGGATTTCACATATACTACGGGAAGGGCCTCAGGTTTGGTATTAGAAGCATAGAGATATCACATCTCATGTTATAGGAAAAGTCTTGATTGGAATGGGAAGGAGTTGGATATCACATCTCATGTTATAGGAAGGGTCTCAGGATTGGAATGGGAAGGACTTGGATATCACATCTCATGCTATAGGAAGGCTCTCAGGTTTGCAAGGGGAAAGAGTTGGATATCACATTTCATGTTAGAGGTAGGATCTCAGGTTTGGTATTAGAAGTATTGAGATATCACATCTCATGCTATCAGAAGGATCTCAGGTTTGGTATAGAAGCATTGAGATATCATATCTTATGCTATCAGAAGAGTCTCAGGATTGGAATGGGAAGGAGTTGGATATCACATCTCATGGTAAAGGGAGGGTCTCAGGTTTGGAAGATAAGGATTTGGATATCACATCTCATGTTATAGGAAGGATCTCAGGTTTGGTATTAGAAGTATTGAGATATCACATCTCATGCTATCGGAAGGATCTCAGGTTTGGTATAGAAGCATTGAGATATCATATCTTATGCTATCAGAAGGGTCTCAGGATTGGAATGGGAAGGAGTTGGATATCACATCTCATGCTAAAGGGAGGGTCTCAGGTTTGGAAGGGGAAGGATTTGGATATCACATCTCATGTTATAGGATGGATCTCAGGTTTGGTATTAGAAGTATTGAGATATCACATCTCATGTTATCGGAAGGATCTCAGGTTTGGTATTAGAAGTATTGAGATATCACATCTCATGCTATAGGAAGGGTCTCAGGATTGGAATGGGAAGGAGTTGGATATCACATCTCATGCTAAATGAAGGGTCTCAGGTTTGAAACGGGAAGGAGTTGGATATCACATCTCATGTTATAGGAAGGGTCTCAGGTTTGGTATAAACATTGAGATATCACATCTCTGCTATCGGAAGTGTCTCAGGATTGGAATGGGAAGGAGTTGGATATCCCATCTCATGTTATAGGATGGGTCTCAGGTTTTTTATTAGAATCATTGAGATATCATATTGCATGCTGTAGGAAGGGTCTAAGGATTGGAATGGGAAGGACTTGGATATCACATCTCATGCTATAGATAGGCTCTCAGGTTTGGAAAGTGAAGGAGTTTGATATCACATTTCATGTTAGAGGAAGGATCTCAGGTTTGGTATTAGAGGCATTGAGATATCACATCTCAGGCTATAGGAAGGGTCTCAGGATTGGAATGGGAAGGAGTTGGATATCTCATCTCATGCTATAGGAAGGGTCTCAGGTTTGGTATAAGCATTGAGATATCACATCTCATGCTATAGGAAGGGTCTCAGGATTGGAATGGAAGGAGTTGGATATCACATCTCATGTTATAGGAAGGATCTCAGGTTTGGTATTAGAAGCATTGAGACATCACATCTCATACTATAGGAAGGGTCTCAGGATTGGAATGGGAAGGAGTTGGATATCACATCTCATGCTATAGGAAGGGTCTCAGGATTGGAATGGGAAGGAGTTGAATATGACATCTCATGCCGTAGGAAGGGTCTCAGGTTTGGTATAAACATTGA
The DNA here is from genome assembly GCF_040938575.1 of Ambystoma mexicanum. Lineage (NCBI taxonomy): Eukaryota > Metazoa > Chordata > Amphibia > Caudata > Ambystomatidae > Ambystoma > Ambystoma mexicanum. The sequence goes on from NC_090923.1 coordinate 1,517,304,935, forward strand.
GATATCACATCTCTGCTATCAAAAGGGTCTCAGGATTGGAATGGGAAGGAGTTGGATATCCCATCTCATGTTATAGGAAGAGTCTCAGGTTTGGTATTAGAAGCATTGAGTTATCACATCTCATGCTATAGGAAGTGTCTCAGGATTGGAATGGGAAGGATTGGATATCACATCTCATGCTATAGGTAGGGTCTCAAGTTTGATATTAGAAGCATTGAGATATCACATCTCATGCTATAGGAAGGGTCTGAGGATTGGAATGGGAAGGAGTTGGATTTCACATCTCATGCTATGGGAAGGGTCTCAGGTTTGGTATAAGCAGTGAGATATCACATCTCATGCTATAGGAAGTGTCTCAGGATTGGAATGGGAAGGAGTTGGATATCACATCTCATGTTATAGGAAGGATCTCAGGTTTGGTATAAGCATTGAGATATCACATCTCTGCTATCGGAAGGGTCTCAGGATTGGAATGGGAAGGAGTTGGATATTCCCATCTCATGTTATAGGAAGGGTCTCAGGTTTGGTATTAGAAGCATTGAGATATCACATCTCATACTATAGGAAGGGTCTGAGGATTGGAATGGGAAGGAGTTGGATTTCACATCTCATGCTATGGGAAGGGTCTCAGGTTTGGTATAAGCAGTGAGATATCACATCTCATGCTATAGGAAGTGTCTCAGGATTGGAATGGGAAGGAGTTGGATATCACATCTCATGTTATAGGAAGGATCTCAGGTTTGGTATAAGCTTTGAGATATCACATCTCATGATATCGGAAGGGTCTCAGGATTGGAATGGGAAGGAGTTGGATATCACATCTCATGATAAAGGAAGGGTCTAAGGTTTGGAAGGGGAAGGATTTGGATATCACATCTCATGTTATAGGAAGGATCTCAGGTTTGGTATTAGAAGCATTGAGACATCACATCTCATGCTATAGGAAGGGTCTCAGGATTGGAATGGGAAGGAGTTGGATATCACATCTCATGCTATAGGAAGGGTCTCAGGATTGGAATGGGAAGGAGTTGAATATGACATCTCATGCCATAGGAAGGGTCTCAGGTTTGGTATAAACATTGAGATATCACATCTCTGCTATCAAAAGGGTCTCAGGATTGGAATGGGAAGGAGTTGGATATCCCATCTCATGTTATAGGAAGAGTCTCAGGTTTGGTATTAGAAGCATTGAGATATCACATCTCATGCTATAGGAAGTGTCTCAGGATTGGAATGGGAAGGACTTGGATATCACATCTCATGCTATAGGTAGGGTCTCAAGTTTGATATTAGAAGCATTGGGATATCACATCTCATGCTATAGGAAGGGTCTGAGGATTGGAATGGGAAGGAGCTGGATATCACATCTCATGCTATGGGAAGGTTCTCAGGTTTGGTATAAGCAGTGAGATATCACATCTCATGCTATAGGAAGTGTCTCAGGATTGGAATGGGAAGGAGTTGGATATTCCCATCTCATGTTATAGGTAGGGTCTCAAGTTTGATATTAGAAGCATTGGGATATCACATCTCATGCTATAGGAAGGGTCTGAGGATTGGAATGGGAAGGAGCTGGATATCACATCTCATGCTATGGGAAGGTTCTCAGGTTTGGTATAAGCAGTGAGATATCACATCTCATGCTATAGGAAGGGTCTCAGGTTTGGTATTAGAAGCATTGAGATATCACATCTCATGCTATAGGAAGGGTCTCAGGATTGGAATGGGAAGGACTTGGATATCACATCTCATGCTATAGGGAGGGTCTCAAGTTTGATATTAGAAGCTTTGAGATATCACATCTCATGATATCGGAAGGGTCTCAGGATTGGAATGGGAAGGAGTTGGATATCACATCTCATGATAAAGGAAGGGTCTAAGGTTTGGAAGGGGAAGGATTTGGATATCACATCTCATGTTATATTACGGGTCTCAGGTTTGGTATTAGAAGCATTGAGATATCAAGTCTCATAGTATAGGAAGGGTCTCAGAATTGGAATGGGAAGGAGTTGGATATCACATCTCAAGCTATAGGAAGGGTCTCAGGATTGGAATGGGAAGGACTTGGATATCACATCTCATGCTATAGGAAGGCTCTCAGGTTTGGAAGGGGAAAGAGTTGGATATCACATTTCATGTTAGAGGTAGGATCTCAGGTTTGGTATTAGAGGCATTGAGATATCACATCTCATGCTATCAGAAGGGTCTCAGGAATGGAATGGGAAGGAGTTGGATATCACATCTCATGCTAAAGGGAGGGTTTTAGGTTTGGAAGGGGAAGGATTTGGATATCACATCTCATGTTATAGGAAGGATCTCAGGTTTGGTATTAGAAGCATTGAGATATCACATCTCATGCTATCGGAAGGATCTCAGGTTTGGTATTAGAAGCATTGAGATATCACATCTCATGCTATCAGAAGAGTCTCAGGATTGGAATAGGAAGGAGTTGGATATCACATCTCATGCTAAAGGGAGGGTCTCAGGTTTGGAAGGGGAAGGATTCGGATATCACATCTCATGTTATCGGAAGGATCTCACGTTTGGTATTAGAAGTATTGAGATATCATATCTCATGCTATAGGAAGGGTCTCAGGATTGGAATGGGAAGGAGTTGGATATCACATCTCATGCTATAGGGAGGGTCTCAGGATTGGAATGGGAAGGACTTAGATATCACATATCATGCTATAGGGAGGGTCTCAGTTTTGATATTAGAAGCATTGAGATATCACATCTCATGCTATCGGAAGTGTCTCAGGATTGGAATGGGAAGGAGCTGGATATCACATCTCATGCTAAAGGAAGGGTCTCAGGTTTGGAACGGGAAGGATTTGGATATCCAGGAAAGAGAGAATGCATGCAGACAAGGCATTCGTGAGAGGAGTCTGCCTGCAAAGGAAAGCAATTTACTACAGGAATCAAGGATGCTCCCCCTCAAGAACGGTTGGATCTGGGCATGGAGAGGAACTTGTCATCAGGGAGGAAAGTTTCAGAGCTCGAGACAGCGCTGGCCGTCATCCATGTCTCGGTTAGACCAAGGACATCAAGGTCGGGTTCTTCCAGGAAATGGCAGATGTCAGATGAGTGTTTGAAACTGAGTGAGTTGAGAGTGGGGAGGGGTACAAATCAGTAATCCTTGCGGAGGTGTAGAAGGAGCCTGACCTAGGGCACATGAGGAAGGAGAGAGGAAAGGAAGCAGAAGAAAGGAGAGAAAAGAGCAGGAGTGCATTATCAATCCGGGAGCGAGGAGTGGTGAGAAGGTTAGACGGGGAGGTCTGAGTCTCAGGATTTGAATGGGAAGTTCGATATCACATGTCATGCTATAGGAAGCGTCTCAGGATTGGAATGGGAAGGAGTTGGATATGATATCTCTTGTTATAGGGAGGGTCTCAGGTTTGGTATTAGAAGCACTGAGATATCAAATCACATCCTTTAGGAAGGGACTCGAGTTTGGTATTTTAAGGAGTGAGATAGTAAATCTCATCCTATCGGAAGGGTCTCGGGTTTGGTATTGGAAGAAATGAGATTTCAAATCTCGGGCTGTGGGAATGGTCTCGGGTATGGTATTGGAAGGTGTGAGAAATCACATTTCATGCTACAGGAAGGGTCACAAGTTTTGAATGGGAAGGAGTTGGATTTCACATATACTACGGGAAGGGCCTCAGGTTTGGTATTAGAAGCATAGAGATATCACATCTCATGTTATAGGAAAAGTCTTGATTGGAATGGGAAGGAGTTGGATATCACATCTCATGCTATAGGAAGGGTCTCAGGTTGGAATGGGAAGGAGTTGGATATCACATCTCATGTTATAGGAAGGGTCTCAGGATTGGAATGGGAAGGACTTGGATATCACATCTCATGCTATAGGAAGGCTCTCAGGTTTGCAAGGGGAAAGAGTTGGATATCACATTTCATGTTAGAGGTAGGATCTCAGGTTTGGTATTAGAAGTATTGAGATATCACATCTCATGCTATCAGAAGAGTCTCAGGATTGGAATGGGAAGGAGTTGGATATCACATCTCATGGTAAAGGGAGGGTCTCAGGTTTGGAAGATAAGGATTTGGATATCACATCTCATGTTATAGGAAGGATCTCAGGTTTGGTATTAGAAGTATTGAGATATCACATCTCATGCTATCGGAAGGATCTCAGGTTTGGTATAGAAGCATTGAGATATCATATCTTATGCTATCAGAAGGGTCTCAGGATTGGAATGGGAAGGAGTTGGATATCACATCTCATGCTAAAGGGAGGGTCTCAGGTTTGGAAGGGGAAGGATTTGGATATCACATCTCATGTTATAGGATGGATCTCAGGTTTGGTATTAGAAGTATTGAGATATCACATCTCATGTTATCGGAAGGATCTCAGGTTTGGTATTAGAAGTATTGAGATATCACATCTCATGCTATAGGAAGGGTCTCAGGATTGGAATGGGAAGGAGTTGGATATCACATCTCATGCTAAATGAAGGGTCTCAGGTTTGGAACGGGAAGGAGTTGGATATCACATCTCATGTTATAGGAAGGGTCTCAGGTTTGGTATAAACATTGAGATATCACATCTCTGCTATCGGAAGTGTCTCAGGATTGGAATGGGAAGGAGTTGGATATCCCATCTCATGTTATAGGATGGGTCTCAGGTTTTTTTATTAGAATCATTGAGATATCATATTGCATGCTGTAGGAAGGGTCTAAGGATTGGAATGGGAAGGACTTGGATATCACATCTCATGCTATAGATAGGCTCTCAGGTTTGGAAAGTGAAGGAGTTGGATATCACATTTCATGTTAGAGGAAGGATCTCAGGTTTGGTATTAGAGGCATTGAGATATCACATCTCAGGCTATAGGAAGGGTCTCAGGATTGGAATGGGAAGGAGTTGGATATCACATCTCATGCTATAGGAAGGGTCTCAGGTTTGGTATAAGCATTGAGATATCACATCTCATGCTATAGGAAGGGTCTCAGGATTGGAATGGAAGGAGTTGGATATCACATCTCATGTTATAGGAAGGATCTCAGGTTTGGTATTAGAAGCATTGAGACATCACATCTCATGCTATAGGAAGGGTCTCAGGATTGGAATGGGAAGGAGTTGGATATCACATCTCATGCTATAGGAAGGGTCTCAGGATTGGAATGGGAAGGAGTTGAATATGACATCTCATGCCGTAGGAAGGGTCTCAGGTTTGGTATAAACATTGAGATATCACATCTCTGCTATCAGAAGTGTCTCAGGATTGGAATGGGAAGGAGTTGGATATCCCATCTTATGTTATAGGAAGAGTCTCAGGTTTGGTATTAGAAGCATTGAGATATCACATCTCATGCTATAGGAAGTGTCTCAGGATTGGAATGGGAAGGATTGGATATCACATCTCATGCTATAGGTAGGGTCTCAAGTTTGATATTAGAAGCATTGAGATATCACATCCCATGCTATAGGAAGGGTCTGAGGATTGGAATGGGAAGGAGTTGGATATCACATCTCATGCTATGGGAAGGGTCTCAGGTTTGGTATAAGCAGTGAGATATCACATATCATGCTATAGGAAGTGTCTCAGGATTGGAATGGGAAGGAGTTGGATATCACATCTCATGTTATAGGAAGGATCTCAGGTTTGGTATAAGCATTGAGATATCACATCTCTGCTCTCGGAAGGGTCTCAGGATTGGAATGGGAAGGAGTTGGATATCCCCATCTCATGTTATAGGAAGGGTCTCAAGTTTGGTATTAGAAGCATTGAGATATCACATCTCATGCTATAGGAAGGGTCTCAGGATTGGAATGGGAAGGACTTGGATATCACATCTCATGCTATAGGGAGGGTCTCAAGTTTGATATTAGAAGCTTTGAGATATCACATCTCATGATATCGGAAGGGTCTCAGGATTGGAATGGGAAGGAGTTGGATATCACATCTCATGATAAAGGAAGGGTCTAAGGTTTGGAAGGGGAAGGATTTGGATATCACATCTCATGTTATATTACGGGTCTCAGGTTTGGTATTAGAAGCATTGAGATATCAAGTCTCATAGTATAGGAAGGGTCTCAGAATTGGAATGGGAAGGAGTTGGATATCACATCTCATGCTATAGGAAGGGTCTCAGGTTTGGTATAAGCATTGAGATATCACATCTCATGCTATAGGAACGGTCTCAGGATTGGAATGGAAGGAGTTGGATATCACATCTCATGTTATAGGAAGGATCTCAGGTTTGGTATTAGAAGCATTGAGACATCACATCTCATGCTATAGGAAGGGTCTCAGGATTGGAATGGGAAGGAGTTGGATATCACATCTCATGCTATAGGAAGGGTCTCAGGATTGGAATGGGAAGGAGTTGAATATGACATCTCATGCCGTAGGAAGGGTCTCAGGTTTGGTATAAACATTGAGATATCACATCTCTGCTATCAAAAGGGTCTCAGGATTGGAATGGGAAGGAGTTGGATATCCCATCTCATGTTATAGGAAGAGTCTCAGGTTTGGTATTAGAAGCATTGAGATATCACATCTCATGCTATAGGACGTGTCTCAGGATTGGAATGGGAAGGACTTGGATATCACATCTCATGCTATAGGTAGGGTCTCAAGTTTGATATTAGAAGCATTGGGATATCACATCTCATGCTATAGGAAGGGTCTGAGGATTGGAATGGGAAGGAGCTGGATATCACATCTCATGCTATGGGAAGGTTCTCAGGTTTGGTATAAGCAGTGAGATATCACATCTCATGCTATAGGAAGTGTCTCAGGATTGGAATGGGAAGGAGTTGGATATCACATCTCATGGTAAAGGGAGGGTCTCAGGTTTGGAAGATAAGGATTTGGATATCACATCTCATGTTATAGGAAGGATCTCAGGTTTGGTATTAGAAGTATTGAGATATCACATCTCATGCTATCGGAAGGATCTCAGGTTTGGTATAGAAGCATTGAGATATCATATCTTATGCTATCAGAAGGGTCTCAGGATTGGAATGGGAAGGAGTTGGATATCACATCTCATGCTAAAGGGAGGGTCTCAGGTTTGGAAGGGGAAGGATTTGGATATCACATCTCATGTTATAGGATGGATCTCAGGTTTGGTATTAGAAGTATTGAGATATCACATCTCATGTTATCGGAAGGATCTCAGGTTTGGTATTAGAAGTATTGAGATATCACATCTCATGCTATAGGAAGGGTCTCAGGATTGGAATGGGAAGGAGTTGGATATCACATCTCATGCTAAAGGAAGGGTCTCAGGTTTGGAACGGGAAGGAGTTGGATATCACATCTCATGTTATAGGAAGGGTCTCAGGTTTGGTATAAACATTGAGATATCACATCTCTGCTATCGGAAGTGTCTCAGGATTGGAATGGGAAGGAGTTGGATATCCCATCTCATGTTATAGGACGGGTCTCAGGTTTTTTATTAGAATCAGTGAGATATCATATTGCATGCTGTAGGAAGGGTCTAAGGATTGGAATGGGAAGGACTTGGATATCACATCTCATGCTATAGATAGGCTCTCAGGTTTGGAAAGTGAAGGAGTTGGATATCACATTTCATGTTAGAGGAAGGATCTCAGGTTTGGTATTAGAGGCATTGAGATATCACATCTCAGGCTATAGGAAGGGTCTCAGGTTTGGAATGGGAAGGAGTTGGATATCACATCTCATGCTATAGGAAGGGTCTCAGGTTTGGTATAAGCATTGAGATATCACATCTCATGCTATAGGAAGGGTCTCAGGATTGGAATGGAAGGAGTTGGATATCACATCTCATGTTATAGGAAGGATCTCAGGTTTGGTATTAGAAGCATTGAGACATCACATCTCATGCTATAGGAAGGGTCTCAGGATTGGAATGGGAAGGAGTTGAATATGACATCTCATGCCGTAGGAAGGGTCTCAGGTTTGGTATAAACATTGAGATATCACATCTCTGCTATCAAAAGGGTCTCAGGATTGGAATGGGAAGGAGTTGGATATCCCATCTCATGTTATAGGAAGAGTCTCAGGTTTGGTATTAGAAGCATTGAGATATCACATCTCATGCTATAGGAAGTGTCTCAGGATTGGAATGGGAAGGACTTGGATATCACATCTCATACTATAGGTAGGGTCTCAAGTTTGATATTAGAAGCATTGGGATATCACATCTCATGCTATAGGAAGGGTCTGAGGATTGGAATGGGAAGGAGCTGGATATCACATCTCATGCTATGGGAAGGTTCTCAGGTTTGGTATAAGCAGTGAGATATCACATCTCATGCTATAAGAAGTGTCTCAGGATTGGAATGGGAAGGAGTTGGATATTCCCATCTCATGTTATAGGAAGGGTCTCAGGTTTGGTATTAGAAGCATTGAGATATCACATCTCATGCTATAGGAAGGGTCTCAGGATTGGAATGGGAAGGACTTGGATATCACATCTCATGCTATAGGGAGGGTCTCAAGTTTGATATTAGAAGCTTTGAGATATCACATCTCATGATATCGGAAGGGTCTCAGGATTGGAATGGGAAGGAGTTGGATATCACATCTCATGATAAAGGAAGGGTCTAAGGTTTGGAAGGGGAAGGATTTGGATATCACATCTCATGTTATATTACGGGTCTCAGGTTTGGTATTAGAAGCATTGAGATATCAAGTCTCATAGTATAGGAAGGGTCTCAGAATTGGAATGGGAAGGAGTTGGATATCACATCTCAAGCTATAGGAAGGGTCTCAGGATTGGAATGGGAAGGACTTGGATATCACATCTCATGCTATAGGAAGGCTCTCAGGTTTGGAAGGGGAAAGAGTTGGATATCACATTTCATGTTAGAGGTAGGATCTCAGGTTTGGTATTAGAGGCATTGAGATATCACATCTCATGCTATCGGAAGGATCTCAGGTTTGGTATTAGAAGCATTGAGATATCACATCTCATGCTATCAGAAGAGTCTCAGGATTGGAATAGGAAGGAGTTGGATATCACATCTCATGCTAAAGGGAGGGTCTCAGGTTTGGAAGGGGAAGGATTTGGATATCACATCTCATGTTATCGGAAGGATCTCACGTTTGGTATTAGAAGTATTGAGATATCATATCTCATGCTATAGGAAGGGTCTCAGGATTGGAATGGGAAGGAGTTGGATATCACATCTCATGCTATAGGGAGGGTGTCAGGATTGGAATGGGAAGGACTTAGATATCACATATCATGCTATAGGGAGGGTCTCAGTTTTGATATTAGAAGCATTGAGATATCACATCTCATGCTATCGGAAGTGTCTCAGGATTGGAATGGGAAGGAGCTGGATATCACATCTCATGCTAAAGGAAGGGTCTCAGGTTTGGAACGGGAAGGATTTGGATATCCAGGAAAGAGAGAATGCATGCAGACAAGGCATTCGTGAGAGGAGTCTGCCTGCAAAGGAAAGCAATTTACTACAGGAATCAAGGATACTCCCCCTCAAGAACGGTTGGATCTGGGCATGGAGAGGAACTTGTCATCAGGGAGGAAAGTTTCAGAGCTCGAGACAGCGCTGGCCGTCATCCATGTCTCGGTTAGACCAAGGACATCAAGGTCGGGTTCTTCCAGGAAATAGCAGATGTCAGATGAGTGTTTGAAACTGAGTGAGTTGAGAGTGGGGAGGGGTACAAATCAGTAATCCTTGCGGAGGTGTAGAAGGAGCCTGACCTAGGGCACATGAGGAAGGAGAGAGGAAAGGAAGCAGAAGAAGGGAGAGAAAAGAGCAGGAGTGCATTATCAATCCGGGAGCGAGGAGTGGTGAGAAGGTTAGACGGGGAGGTCTGAGTCTCAGGATTTGAATGGGAAGTTCGATATCACATGTCATGCTATAGGAAGCGTCTCAGGATTGGAATGGGAAGGAGTTGGATATGATATCTCTTGTTATAGGGAGGGTCTCAGGTTTGGTATTAGAAGCACTGAGATATCAAATCACATCCTTTAGGAAGGGACTCGAGTTTGGTATTTTAAGGAGTGAGATAGTAAATCTCATCCTATCGGAAGGGTCTCGGGTTTGGTATTGGAAGAAATGAGATTTCAAATCTCGGGCTGTGGGAATGGTCTCGGGTATGGTATTGGAAGGTGTGAGAAATCACATTTCATGCTACAGGAAGGGTCACAAGTTTTGAATGGGAAGGAGTTGGATTTCACATATACTACGGGAAGGGCCTCAGGTTTGGTATTAGAAGCCTAGAGATATCACATCTCATGTTATAGGAAAAGTCTTGATTGGAATGGGAAGGAGTTGGATATCACATCTCAATTCCACTGGGAAATGAGTCTGAGGAGAAGGATGCTCCTGTAATCTCTTCTTCCTCGTAGGAGGAGAAGGCCAGATTAGCGGAGTGGACCCCCAAAGGTCTAACCTTACGACGGGGATCCCCCTTCACGTGGTCAGTTGCTCCACAAGAAAAACAAGCCCCAGTGGGTCTGTTTACGTAGGGAGGCTTATTGTAACCAGGGTTCTGTTTCGGAGGCGGACCTCCACTACCCTGTGAGTTCTCTTGTGTCTCACCCTTGTTTTTCTTTTTGTGGCCCTTATGGGAAGAAGATTTAGCAGATTCCCCACCCTCCATATCTTTGGACTTTTTCCCTTCCTCCTGCTTACCAGGATGAGTTTTGTCCTTATGGGACACTCGATGTGACACCCATAAGTCTGCTGCAATGGCCAGCTTCTTAGGATCTATCTCCTTTGAATCGGCCAAATGCTGCTTAAGCTCCGGGGAAGAAGAAGCAAAAATGTGTTCCAGCATGACAAGATTTATCATGCCTTCGAAGGTAGAAACCTTATAACCTTCGACCCAGCCAGTTAAGTTTTCAAAGATTCAGCGACATAAGATACCCAAGTACCACCTTCCTTTTTCTTATACTCTCGAAAACGCTTTAAATATTGGGCCGGAGTCTTCCCAAACTTTAAAATGAGAGTTTGCTTTAACATTGCGAAATCAGCTCGCTCAGCCTTCGACATTTCCATAATGGCACTACAGCCAGAATGGGGCAGTCTACTGAGCAACCACGCAATCTTATCAGCATTGTCAACTTCTTGAACTTCGCATGCATACTCAAACGCATTCAGCCAGTCCATAATGTCATTCCTTTCTTCATACACACTGAGCAGATCTTTCGGAAACCGTGGATGAGAGGAAGCCCCAGACCCATGTCCAGGACCCTTGGACCCATTTGCAACCTGAAGCTTGGCCAGTTCCAACTGGTGATCCCTGTCTTTCTGTTTTTCTGCCTGTTCGATTTTTAGTTTGGCTATGCTGAATTCAAGCTCCTGCTGCCTAAACCGCAGCTCTTGCTTCTTGAATTCAAGCATAGCCTCCCCATCAACACTGGCAGAGGAAACATTAGACATCACATCCTCCCTGTCCTCGTGGTCGCGATGGATCAGTGCAGTGGCAGAACCGTCGGTTCTACCAGTGAGAGCAGCCCCACCACCTTCTGCACTGTCCTCAGAAGTTATAGCGTCAAGCTGCGCTTCTTGCCACGCCACGATTCTTTGGATCATTTCCAATTTTGTGCCTTGAGAGGAAACACCTCTCTCCGCACACATCTTTTTCAGCGTTTCTGATTTGGAAGCATTTAAAGTTAACAAGGTATTTGTTTCCATACTGTTAGATAGGACTATGGCCTTTTTAAAGTTATACTACAACAATTCACTACGTGTACTGGTTGGAATAACCTGAAATGCCTTAGTTCGAGCGCAACACTGGATACCTTCAGTCGTATCCCACCGCTGTACACCAATTTGTTAAGACGGATTTCTGAACTCTGTCCTGGTGGCGCAGAAGTTCAGAAGGCCAACCTAATTACTTGGAACAGGGTAACCTCTGGACAAGCCAGACCAATCAAGGTAGCGATCGCGGCGGTCAAGACTAGGTCTCAAGAGGGGTGAGGGTGACTGAAAGCCCGCAGTGAGCACACAAAGCAAGAGCGCTTACAAACTACTCCAAACAGTTGTTATATCAAAAATAGATACACATTTATTTTAAGGCCTTTAAAACAATGACCGTAGCGAGAAAATCACAATATCACAATATTAAACCAACACATACCATATCAACACAATATATACACCAATACACAGTCGCAAGCGTTTAAAGCACGAAATATGTAGTCCACCTGAAAGGAAAGGAAAACAGGCAGTGCGATAACGCTTTAGACTCAGTTCGCCTTCAGAGGCACCTAACTAGATGGAAGTCCGAGCCCTGCGAAGAGTGGAGCCTTGTGCTCAAAGTACCTGCCACGCCGGTGCCAACGGGCAAAAGGGGAAGCTCTTCGGAGGAAGTCAGGCAGTTCGGGTTAGTGCACAGCAGAAGGAGAACAGGTTCCGCAACTCAACCGCAGCCTCCACAGCGGGCAGAAGCAGAGCGCGAGTACGGCCAAAAGGGTGCTCTTTTTACACAGCAGGGAAAAGCAATGGGATACTGCAGGAGGGCGACCAGATCCTAGCTAAACTACTCACCGGTCCCCGAAGCAAGCAGACCCAGGCTTCTCCACGTTAGTTTCAGCAGCTGGCAGGTTCAGAAGAGCAGGGAACGCCTCGTAGTCGTGTAGAGCAAAAAGACGTCCCAATCGACGAAACCAGCACAGTTTGTTGCCGCAGCAGGACAACGGAGCGGCCGTGTGTATTCGAGCCAAATGTACACTCCTCCCTTCAGACTTGGGAACGCCAAGTGTACGAAGCGTGGGAGAGTGACCAGGACTCGAAATACAACACAACCTGGCGGTGGTTACAGAGCAGGACTCCCTTGTAAGCTGGTCAGTCAACTGGATGGCCCAGAGACACTTCCGAAGGCTTACTTGGCAGGAGTTGATGAAGTCGCCGGGAATAGCTGTTCCTGCTATTCCAAAGGTCGAAGCACCAGTACAGGCCTTCTGGTTCGATCCAAGGAGGAAAGGGTTTCAAAGGACGACAGCAGTGCAAAGGAGGATTCCTTCAGCGGGTCACCAGCGATTCCTCGGTCCAGCCTCGTAGTTGCAGGATACTTGGCTCCTGTATTCCTTCGTTCGTGAGAACTCAGGAGATCGACATGGTAGTGGTGTTTCCAGCCTCCTCTTATCCACGGTTCCCTTCGCGCCACAACGGAGGGGAGCCAATGGGAGATCCGCTCATCAACACACATACCATACGTGGACCAATCACGGACCACGGTGGTCCCAGGCATTCACACCACCCTAGACTCTCTGGCACCCAGGATGTGTATTGGGACCAGACATCCCAGCCCACACCCTGGAGGCACACAAAAGACATGTAGAAGCCCGCGAAAGCAACCACGTTTCGCGGGAAAGTACATGCCCAAATAAGGAAGGCCCCGGGTCGCTCGACCTGGGGAAGGTGAAGGGAGCAAGACGGTCAGTGGACAGGACAAAGGAGCCTCGTGGTCTGGCCATTTTGGGAGCCAGGCCACCATTTTGGGTTCAGTGCGAAAAACGTGCTCAGAACGCCAAAAGGAGCTCAAAATAAACAAAACGATCGCTGCCACCATTCCAGTCCCTGAATGACTTGCACCGATCAAATACCATCCTAAAAGAGTATCTAGGGCCTGTAGAAGGCTAGAGACCCAAGAGAGCTGTAACTTAGCTTACAGTGCCCTCTTGTGTCATGTTGCACTAAAGCCGCAACACGATAAAAGAAACTACGGGAAACAGCGTTCCCCGGTACTGACTGTCTTAAGGGCATGTCAGTTTCCCCGTAAGAAAGCAGCGAAAGCCCAGAGGAGTGCGGCAGAAGGCTGCACTTCTCTGGCAAAGTCAAGAACAAGGTGAAAACAACAGCAAAAAGTTTAGGGGTTGCCACATGGAAGGAAAATTCACTACAATTACGAAATCTTTCCTAACAATGCTATAGGAAGGCTCTCAGGTTTGGAAGGAGAAGGAGTTGGATATCACATTTCATGTTAGAGGAAGGATCTCAGGTTTGGTATTAGAGGCCTTGAGATATCACATCTCATGCTATAGGAAGGGTCTCAGGATTGGAATGGGAAGGAGTTGGATATCACATCTCAAGCTATAGGAAGGGTCTCAGGTTTGGTATAAGCATTGAGATATCACATCTCATGCTATAGGAAGGGTCTCAGGATTGGAATGGGAAGGAGTTGGATATCACATCTCATGTTATAGGAAATATCTCAGGTTTGGTATTAGAAGCATTGAGACATCACATCTCATGTTATAGGAAGGGTCTCAGGATTGGAATGGGAAGAAGTTGGATATCACATCTCATGCTATAGGAAGGGTCTCAGGTTTGGTATAAGCATTGAGATATCACATCTCATGCTATAGGAAGGGTCTCAGGATTGGAATGGGAAGGAGTTGTATATGACATCTCATGCCATAGGAAGGGTCTCAGGTTTGGTATAAGCATTGAGATATCACATCTCATGCTATAGGAAGGGTCTCAGGATTGGAATGGGAAGGAGTTGGATATCACATCTCATGTTATAGGCAGGGCCTCAGGTTTGGAAAGGGAAGGAGATGGATATCACATTTCATGTTAGAGATAGGATCTCAGGTTTGGTATTAGAGGCATTGAGATATCACATCTCATGCTATCAGAAGGGTCTCAGGATTGGAATGGGAAGGAGTTGTATATCACATCTCATGCTAAATGGAGGGTCTCAGGTTTGGAAGGGGAAGGATTTGGAAATCACATCTCATGTTATTGGAAGGATCTCAGGTTTGGTATTAGAAGCATTGAGATATCACATCTCATGCTATCGGAAGTATCTCAGGTTTGGTATTAGAGGCATTGAGATATCACATCTCATGCTATCATAAGGGTCTCAGGATTGGAATGGGAAGGAGTTGGATATCACATCTCATGTTATTGGAAGGATCTCAGGTTTGGTATTAGAAGCATTGAGACATCACATCTCATGCTATAGGAAGGGTCTCAGGATTGGAATGGAAAGGAGTTGGATATCACATCTCATGCTATAGGAAGGGTCTCAGATTTGGTATAAGCATTGAGATATCACATCTCATGCTATAGGAAGGGTCTCAGGATTGGATTGGGAAGGAGTTGTATATGACATCTCATGTTATAGGAAGGGTCTCAGGTTTGGTATTAGAAGCATTGAGATATCACATCTCATGCTATAGGAAGGGTCTCAGGATTGGAATGGGGAGGACTTGGATGTCACATCTCATGCTATAGGGAGGGTCTCAAGTTTGATATTAGAAGCATTGAGATAACAAATCTCATGATATCGGAAGGGTCTCAGGATTGGAATGGGAAGGAGTTGGATATCACATCTCATGATAAAGGAAGGGTCTAAGGTTTGGAAGGGGAAAGATTTGGATATCATATCTCATGTTATAGGACGGGTCTCAGGTTTGGTATTAGAAGCATTGAGATATCAAGTCTCATGGCATAGGAAGGGTCTCAGAATTGGAATGGGAAGGAGTTGGATATCACATCTCAAGCTATAGGAAGAGTCTCAGGATTGGAATGGGAATGAGTTTGATATCACATCTCATGCCATAGTATGGGTCTCAGGTTTGGTAGAAGCATTGGGATATCACAATTCATGCTATTGGAAGGGTATCAGTATTGGATTTGGAAGGAGTTGGATATCCCATCTCATGCTATAGGAAGGGTCTCAGGTTGGAATGGGAAGGAGTTGGATATCACATTTCATGTTATAGGAAGGGTCTCAGGATTGGAATGGGAAGGACTTGGATATCATATCTCATGCTATAGGAAGGCTCTCAGGTTTGGAAGGGGAAGGAGTTGGATATCACATTTCATGTTAGAGGAAGGATCTCAGGTTTGGTATTAGAGGCCTTGAGATATCACATCTCATGCTATAGGAAGGGTCTCAGGATTGGAATGGGAAGGAGTTGGATATCACATCTCAAGCTTTAGGAAGGGTCTCAGGTTTGGTATAAGCATTGAGATAGCACATCTCATGCTATAGGAAGGGTCTCAGGATTGGAATGGGAAGGAGTTGGATATCACATCTCATGTTATAGGAAAGATCTCAGGTTTGGTATTAGAAGCATTGAGACATCACATCTCATGTTATAGGAAGGGTCTCAGGATTGGAATGGGAAGAAGTTGGATATCACATCTCATGCTATAGGAAGGGTCTCAGGTTTGGAAGGGGAAGGAGTTGGATATCCAATCTCATGTTATAGGACTGGTCTCAGGTTTGGTATTTGAAGCATTGAGATATCACATCGCATGCTGTAGGAAGGTTCTCAGGTTTGGTATTAGAAGCATTGAGACATCACATCTCATGCTATAGGAAGGGTCTCAGGATTGGAATGGGAAGGAGTTAGATATCACATCTCATGTTATAGGAAGGATCTCAGGTTTGGTATTAGAAGCATTGAGACATCACATCTCATGCTATAGGAAGGGTCTCAGGATTGGAATGGGAAGGAGTTGGATATCACATCTCATGCTATAGGAAGGGTCTCACATTTGGTATAAGCATTGAGATATCACATCTCATGCTATAGGAAGGGTCTCAGGATTGGATTGGGAAGGAGTTGTATATGACATCTCAGGCCATAGGAAGGGTCTCAGGATTGGTATAAGCATTGAGATATCACATCTCTGCTATCGGAAGGGTCTCAGGATTGGAATGGGAAGGAGTTGGATATCCCATCTCATGTTATAGGAAGGGTCTCAGGTTTTGTATTAGAAGCATTGAGACATCACATCTCATGTTATAGGAAGGGTCTCAGGATTGGAATGGGAAGAAGTTAGATATCACATCTCATGCTATAGGAAGGGTCTCAGGTTTGGAAGGGGAAGGAGTTGGATATCCAATCTCATGTTATAGGACTGGTCTCAGGTTTGGTATTAGAAGCATTGAGATATCACATCGCATGCTGTAGGAAGGTTCTCAGGTTTGGAATGGGGAGGAATTGGATATCACATCTCATGTCATAGGAAGGATCTCAGGTTTGGTATTAGAAGCATTGAGATATCACATCTCATGCTATAGGAATGGTCTCAGGATTGGAATGGGAAGGATTTGGATATTACATTCCTGCTATAGGAAGGGTCTCATGTTTGGAATGGGAATGTGTTGGATATCACATATGCTAAAGGAAGGGTCTCAGGTTTGGAACGGGAAGGAGTTGGATATCACATCTCATGTTATAGGAAGGGTCTCAGGTTTGGTATAAGCATTGAGATATCACATCTCTTCTATCGGAAGTGTCTCAGGATTGGAATGGGAAGGTGTTGGATATCCCATCTCATGTTATAGGACGGGTCTCAGGTTTGTTATTAGAATCATTGAGATATCATATTGCATGCTGTAGGAAGGGTCTAAAGATTGGAATGGGAAGGAGTTGGATATCCCATCTCATGTTATAGGAAGAGTCTCAAGTTTGGTATTAGAAGCATTTAGATATCACATCTCATGCTATAGGAAGTGTCTCAGGATTGGAATGGGAAGGAGTTGGATATCACATTTCATGTTAGAGGAAGGATCTCAGGTTTGGTATTAGATGCATTGAGATATCACATGCTATAGGAAGGGTCTCAGGATTGGAATGGGAAGGAGTTGGATATCACATCTCATGCTATAGGAAGGGTCTCAGGTTTGGTATAAGCATTGAGATATCACATCTCATGCTATAGGAAGGGTCTCAGGATTGGAATGGGAAGAAGTTGGATATCACATCTCATGTTATAGGAAGGATCTCAGGTTTGGTATTAGAAGCATTGAGACATCACATCACATGCTATAGGAAGGGTCTCAGGATTGGAATGGGAAGGAGTTGGATATCACATCTCATGCTATAGGAAGGGTCTCAGGTTTGGTATAAGCATTGAGATATCACATCTCATGCTATACGAAGGGTCTCAGGATTGGAATGGGAAGGAGTTGGATATCACATCTCATGCTATAGGAAGGGTCTCAGGTTTGGTATAAGCAGTGAGATATCACATCTCATTCTATAGGAAGTGTCTCAGGATTGGAATGGGAAGGAGTTGGATATCACATCTCATGTTATAGGAAGGATCTCAGGTTTGGTATAAGCATTGAGATATCACATCTCTACTATCGGAAGGGTCTCAGGATTGGAATGGGAAGGAGTTGGATATTCCCTTCTCATGTTATAGGAAGGGTCTCAGGTTTGGTATTAGAAGCATTGAGATATCACATCTCATGCTATAGGAAGGGTCTCAGGATTGGAATGGGAAGGACTTGGATATCACATCTCATGCTATAAGGAGGGTCTCAAGTTTGATATTAGAAGCATTGAGATATCACATCTCATGATATCGGAAGGGTCTCAGGGATGGAATGGGAAGGAGTTGGATATCACATCTCATGATAAAGGAAGTGTCTAAGGTTTGGAAGGGGAAGGAGTTTGATATCACATCTCATGCCATAGTATGGGTCTCAGGTTTGGTAGAAGCATTGGGATATCACATCTCATGCTATCAGAAGGGTATCAGGATTGGATTTGGAAGGAGTTGGATATCCCATCTCATGCTATAGGAAGGGTCTCAGGTTGGAATTGGAAGGAGTTGGATATCACATCTCATGTTATAGGAAGGGTCTCAGGATTGGAATTAGAAGGACTTGGATATCACATCTCATGCTATAGGAAGGCTCTCAGGTTTGGAAGGGGAAAGAGTTGGATATCACATTTCATGTTAGAGGTAGGATCTCAGGTTTGGTATTAGAGGCATTGAGATATCACATCTCATGCTATCAGAAGAGTCTCAGGATTGGAATGGGAAGGAGTTGGATATCACATCTCATGCTAAAGGGAGGGTCTCAGGTTTGGAAGGGGAAGGATTTGGATATCACATCTCATGTTATAGGAAGGATCTCAGGTTTGGTATTAGAAGCATTGAGATATCACATCTCATGCTATCGGAAGGATCTCAGGTTTGGTATAGAAGCATTGAGATATCACATCTCATGCTATCAGAAGGTTCTCAGGATTGGAATGGGAAGGAGTTGGATATCACATCTCATGCTAAAGGGAGGGTCTCAGGTTTGGAAGGGGAAGGATTTGGATATCACATCTCATGTTATCGGAAGGATCTCAGGTTTGGTATTAGAAGTATTGAGATATCACATCTCATGCTATAGGAAGGGTCTCAGGATTGGAATGGGAAGGAGTTGGTTATCACATCTCATGCTAAAGGAAGGGTCTCAGGTTTGGTAGAAGCATTGAGATATCACATCTCATGCTATAGGAAGGGTCTCAGGATTGGAATGGGAAGGACTTAGATATCACATATCATGCTATAGGGAGGTTCTCAGTTTTGATATTAGAAGCATTGAGATATCACATCTCATGCTATCGGAAGTGTCTCAGGATTGGAATGGGAAGGAGCTGGATATCACATCTCATGCTAAAGGAAGGGTCTCAGGTTTGGAACGGGAAGGAGTTGGATATCACATCTCATGTTATAGGAAGGGTCTCAGGTTTGGTATAAGCATTGAGATATCACATCTCTTCTATCGGAAGTGTCTCAGGATTGGAATGGGAAGGACTTGGATATCACATCTCATGCTATAGATAGGCTCTCAGGTTTGGAAAGGGAAGGAGTTGAATATCACATCTCATGCTAGAGGAAGGGTCTCAGGTTTGGTATAAGCATTGAGATATCACATCTCGTGCTATAGGAAGGGCCTCAGGATTGGAATGGGAAGGAGTTGTATATGACATCTCATGCCGTAGGAAGGGTCTCAGGTTTGGTATAAGCATTGAGATATCCCATCTCATGATATAGGAAGGGTCTCAGGTTGGAATGGGAAGGAGTTGGATATCACATTTCATGTTATAGGAAGGGTCTCAGGATTGGAATGGGAAGGACTTGGATATCATATCCCATGCTATAGGAAGGCTCTCAGGTTTGGAAGGGGAAGGAGTTGGATATCACATTTCATGTTAGAGGAAGGATCTCAGGTTTGGTATTAGAGGCCTTGAGATATCACATCTCATGCTATAGGAAGGGTCTCAGGATTGGAATGGGAAGGAGTTGGATATCACATCTCATGCTATAGGAAGGGTCTCAGATTTGGTATAAGCATTGAGATATCACATCTCATGCTATAGGAAGGTTCTCAGGATTGGAATGGGAAGGAGTTGTATATGACATCTCAGGCCATAGGAAGGGTCTCAGGTTTGGTATAAGCATTGAGATATCACATCTCTGCTATCGGAAGGGTCTCAGGATTGGAATGGGAATGAGTTGGATATCCCATCTCATGTTATAGGAAGAGTCTCAGGTTTGGTATTAGAAGCATTGAGATATCCCATCTCATGCTATAGGAAGGGTCTCAGGTTGGAATGGGAAGGAGTTGGATATCACATTTCATGTTATAGGAAGGGTCTCAGGATTGGAATTGGAAGGACTTGGCTATCATATCTCATGCTATAGGAAGGCTCTCAGGTTTGGAAGGGGAAGGAGTTGCATATCACATCTCATGCTATAGGAAGGGTCTCAGGTTTGGTATAAGCATTGTGATATCACATCTCATGCTATAGGAAGGGTCTCAGGATTATAATGGGAAGGAGTTGGATATCACATCTCATGTTATAGGAAAGATCTCAGGTTTGGTATTAGAAGCATTGAGACATCACATCTCATGTTATAGGAAGTGTCTCAGGATTGGAATGGGAAGAAGTTGGATATCACATCTCTTGCTATAGGAAAGGTCTCAGATTTGGTATAAGCATTGAGATATCACATCTCATGCTATAGGAAGGGTCTCAGGATTGGAATGGGAAGGAGTTGTATATGACATCTCATGCCATAGGAAGGGTCTCAGGTTTGGTATAAGCATTGAGATATCACATCACATGCTATAGGAAGGGTCTCAGGATTGGAATGGGAATGAGATGGATATCACATTTCATGTTAGAGGTAGGATCTCAGGTTTGGTATTAGAGGCATTGAGATATCACATCTCATGCTATCAGAAGGGTCTCAGGATTGGAATGGGAAGTAGTTGGATATCACATCTCATGCTAAAGGGAGGGTCTCAGGTTTGGAAGGGGAAGGATTTGGAAATCACATCTCATGTTATAGGAAGGACCTCAGGTTTGGTATTAGAAGCATTGAGATATCACATCACATGCTATAGGAAGGGTCTCAGGTTTGGAAAGGGAATGAGATGGATATCACATTTCATGTTAGAGGTAGGATCTCAGGTTTGGTATTAGAGGCATTGAGATATCACATCTCATGCTATCAGAAGGGTCTCAGGATTGGAATGGGAAGGAGTTGGATATCACATCTCATGCTAAAGGGAGGGTCTCAGGTTTGGGGGGGGAAGGATTTGGAAATCACATCTCATGTTATAGGAAGGATCTCAGGTTTGGTATTAGAAGCATTGAGATATCACATCTCATGCTTTAATAAGGGTCTCAGGATTGGAATGGGAAGGAGTTGGATATCACATCTCATGTTATAGGAAGGATCTCAGGTTTGGTATTAGAAGCATTGAGACATCACATCTCATGCTATAGGAAGGGTCTCAGGATTGGAATGGGAAGGAGTTGGATATCACATCTCATGCTATAGGAAGGGTCTCAGATTTGGTATAAGCATTGAGATATCACATCTCATACTATAGGAAGGGTCTCAGGATTGGAATGGGAAGGAGTTGTATATGACATCTCAGGCCATAGGAAGGGTCTCAGGTTTGGTATAAGCATTGAGATATCACATCTCTGCTATCGGAAGGGTCTCAGGATTGGAATGGGAAGGAATTGGATATCACATCTCATGTTATAGGAAGGATCTCAGGTTTGGTATTAGAAGCATTGAGATATCCCTTCTCATGCTATAGGAAGGGTCTCAGGATTGGAATGTGAAGGATTTGGATATCACATCTCATGCTATAGGAAGGGTCTCAGATTTGGTATAAGCATTGAGATATCACATCTCATACTATAGGAAGGGTCTCAGGATTGGAATGGGAAGGAGTTGTATATGACATCTCAGGCCATAGGAAGGGTCTCAGGTTTGGTAGAAGCATTGAGATATCACATCTCTGCTATCGGAAGGGTCTCAGGATTGGATTGGGAAGGAGTTGGATATCCCTTCTCATGCTATAGGAAGGGTCTCAGGTTTGGTATAAGCATTGAGATATCACATCTCTGCTATCGGAAGGGTCTCAGGATTGGATTGGGAAGGAGTTGGATATCCCTTCTCATGCTATAGGAAGTGTCTCAGGTTGGAATGGGAAGGAGTTGGATATCACATCTCATGTTATAGGAAGGGTCTCAGGATTGGAATGGGAAGGATTTGGATATCACATCTCTTGCTATAGGAAGGGTCTCAGGATTGGAATGGGTAGGAGTTGGATATTACTTTCTTGCTATAGGAAGGGTCTCATGTTTGGAATGGGAAGGAGTTGGATATCACATATGCTATAGTTAGTGTCTCAGGTTTGGAACGGGAAGGAGTTGGATATCACATCTCATGTTATAGGAAGGGTCTCAGGTTTGGTATAAGCATTGAGATATCACATCTCTGCTATCGGAAGTGGCTCAGGATTGGAATGGGAAGGAGTTGGATAT
This sequence comes from Ambystoma mexicanum, assembly GCF_040938575.1. Taxonomy (NCBI): domain Eukaryota; kingdom Metazoa; phylum Chordata; class Amphibia; order Caudata; family Ambystomatidae; genus Ambystoma; species Ambystoma mexicanum. The sequence continues at coordinate 1,517,327,474 of NC_090923.1, forward strand.
CCCATCTCATGTTATAGGACGAGTCTCTGGTTTGCTATTAGAATCATTGAGATATCACATCGCATGCTGTAGGAAGGGTCAAAGGATTGAAATGGGATGGACTTGCATATCACATCTCATGCTATAGGTAGGCTCTCAGGTTTGGTATAAGCATTCAGATATCACATCTCATGCTATAGGAAGGGTCTCAGGATTGGAATGGGAAGGAATTGGATATCACATCTCATGCTATAGGAAGGGTCTCAGATTTGGTATAAGCATTGAGATATCACATCTCATGCTATAGGAAGGGTCTCAGGATTGGAATGGGAAGGAGTTGTATATGACATCCCAGGCCATAGGAAGGGTCTCAGGTTTGGTATAAGCATTGAGATATCACATCTCTGCTATCGGAAGGGTCTCAGGATTGGAATGGGAAGGAGTTGGATATCCCATCTCATGTTATAGGAAGGGTCTCAGGTTTGGTATTAGATGCATAGAGATATCACATCTCATGCTATAGGAAGGGTCTCAGGATTGGAATGGGAAGGACTTGGATGTCACATCTCATGCTATAGGGCGGGTCTCAAGTTTGATATTAGAAGCATTGAGATATCACATCTCATGCTATCGGAAGTGTCTCAGGATTGGAATGGGAAGGAGCTGGATATCACATCTCATGCTAAAGGAAGGGTCTCAGGTTTGGAACGGGAAGGAGTTGGATATCACATCTCATGTTATAGGAAGGGTCTCAGGTTTGGTATAAGCATTGAGATATCACATCTCTGCTATCGGAAGTGTCTCAGGATTGGAATGGGAAGGACTTGGATATCACATCTCATGCTATAGATAGGCTCTCAAGTTTGGAAAGGGAAGGAGTTGGATATCACATTTCATGTTAGAGGAAGGATCTCAGGTTTGGTATTAGAAGCATTGAGATATCAGATCTCAGGCTATAGGAAGGGTCTCAGGATTGGAATGGGAAGTAGTTGGATATCACATCTCATGCTATAGGAAGGGTCTCAGGATTGGAATGGGAAGGAGTTGGATATCACATCTCATGCTAGAGGAAGGGTCTCAGGTTTGGTATAAGCATTGAGATATCACATCTCGTGCTATAGGAAGGGCCTCAGGATTGGAATGGGAAGGAGTTGTATATGACATCTCATGCCGTAGGAAGGGTCTCAGGTTTGGTATAAGCATTGAGATATCACATCTCTGCTATCGAAAGGGTCTTAGGATTGGAATGGGAAGGAGTTGGATATCCCATCTCATGTTATAGGAAGAGTCTCAGGTTTGGTATTAGAAGCATTGAGATATCCCATCTCATGATATAGGAAGGGTCTCAGGTTGGAATGGGAAGGAGTTGGATATCACATTTCATGTTATAGGAAGGGTCTCAGGATTGGAATGGGAAGGAGTTGGATATCACATTTCATGTTAGAGGAAGGATCTCAGGTTTGGTATTAGAGGCCTTGAGATATCACATCTCATGCTATAGGAAGGGTCTCAGGATTGGAATGGGAAGGAGTTGGATATCACATCTCAAGCTATAGGAACGGTCTCAGGTTTGGTATAAGCATTGTGATATCACATCTCATGCTATAGGAAGGGTCTCAGGATTGGAATGGGAAGGAGTTGGATATCACATCTCATGTTATAGGAAAGATCTCAGGTTTGGTATTAGAAGCATTGAGACATCACATCTCATGTTATAGGAAGGGTCTCAGGATTGGAATGGGAAGAAGTTGGATATCACATCTCTTGCTATATGAAGGGTCTCAGATTTGGTATAAGCATTGAGATATCACATCTCATGCTATAGGAAGGGTCCCAGGATTGGAATGGGAAGGAGTTGTATATGACATCTCATGCCATAGGAAGGGTCTCAGGTTTGGTATAAGCATTGAGATATCACATCACATGCTATAGGAAGGGTCTCAGGATTGGAATGGGTAGGAGTTGGATATTACTTTCTTGCTATAGGAAGGGTCTCATGTTTGGAATGGGAAGGAGTTGGATATCACATATGCTATAGTTAGTGTCTCAGGTTTGGAACGGGAAGGAGTTGGATATCACATCTCATGTTATAGGAAGGGTCTCAGGTTTGGTATAAGCATTGAGATATCACATCTCTGCTATCGGAAGTGGCTCAGGATTGGAATGGGAAGGAGTTGGATATCCCATCTCATGTTATAGGACGAGTCTCTGGTTTGCTATTAGAATCATTGAGATATAACATCGCATGCTGTAGGAAGGGTCAAAGGATTGAAATGGGATGGACTTGCATATCACATCTCATGCTATAGGTAGGCTCTCAGGTTTGGTATAAGCATTCAGATATCACATCTCATGCTATAGGAAGGGTCTCAGGATTGGAATGGGAAGGAATTGGATATCACATCTCATGCTATAGGAAGGGTCTCAGATTTGGTATAAGCATTGAGATATCACATCTCATGCTATAGGAAGGGTCTCAGGATTGGAATGGGAAGGAGTTGTATATGACATCCCAGGCCATAGGAAGGGTCTCAGGTTTGGTATAAGCATTGAGATATCACATCTCTGCTATCGGAAGGGTCTCAGGATTGGAATGGGAAGGAGTTGGATATCCCATCTCATGTTATAGGAAGGGTCTCAGGTTTGGTATTAGATGCATAGAGATATCACATCTCATGCTATAGGAAGGGTCTCAGGATTGGAATGGGAAGGACTTGGATGTCACATCTCATGCTATAGGGCGGGTCTCAAGTTTGATATTAGAAGCATTGAGATATCACATCTCATGCTATCGGAAGTGTCTCAGGATTGGAATGGGAAGGAGCTGGATATCACATCTCATGCTAAAGGAAGGGTCTCAGGTTTGGAACGGGAAGGAGTTGGATATCACATCTCATGTTATAGGAAGGGTCTCAGGTTTGGTATAAGCATTGAGATATCACATCTCTGCTATCGGAAGTGTCTCAGGATTGGAATGGGAAGGACTTGGATATCACATCTCATGCTATAGATAGGCTCTCAAGTTTGGAAAGGGAAGGAGTTGGATATCACATTTCATGTTAGAGGAAGGATCTCAGGTTTGGTATTAGAGGCATTGAGATATCAGATCTCAGGCTATAGGAAGGGTCTCAGGATTGGAATGGGAAGTAGTTGGATATCACATCTCATGCTATAGGAAGGGTCTCAGGATTGGAATGGGAAGGAGTTGGATATCACATCTCATGCTAGAGGAAGGGTCTCAGGTTTGGTATAAGCATTGAGATATCACATCTCGTGCTATAGGAAGGGCCTCAGGATTGGAATGGGAAGGAGTTGTATATGACATCTCATGCCGTAGGAAGGGTCTCAGGTTTGGTATAAGCATTGAGATATCACATCTCTGCTATCGAAAGGGTCTTAGGATTGGAATGGGAAGGAGTTGGATATCCCATCTCATGTTATAGGAAGAGTCTCAGGTTTGGTATTAGAAGCATTGAGATATCCCATCTCATGATATAGGAAGGGTCTCAGGTTGGAATGGGAAGGAGTTGGATATCACATTTCATGTTATAGGAAGGGTCTCAGGATTGGAATGGGAAGGAGTTGGATATCACATTTCATGTTAGAGGAAGGATCTCAGGTTTGGTATTAGAGGCCTTGAGATATCACATCTCATGCTATAGGAAGGGTCTCAGGATTGGAATGGGAAGGAGTTGGATATCACATCTCAAGCTATAGGAACGGTCTCAGGTTTGGTATAAGCATTGTGATATCACATCTCATGCTATAGGAAGGGTCTCAGGATTGGAATGGGAAGGAGTTGGATATCACATCTCATGTTATAGGAAAGATCTCAGGTTTGGTATTAGAAGCATTGAGACATCACATCTCATGTTATAGGAAGGGTCTCAGGATTGGAATGGGAAGAAGTTGGATATCACATCTCTTGCTATAGGAAGGGTCTCAGATTTGATATAAGCATTGAGATATCACATCTCATGCTATAGGAAGGGTCCCAGGATTGGAATGGGAAGGAGTTGTATATGACATCTCATGCCATAGGAAGGGTCTCAGGTTTGGTATAAGCATTGAGATATCACATCACATGCTATAGGAAGGGTCTCAGGATTGGAATGGGAAGGACTTGGATATCACATCTCATGCTATAGGCAGGGTCTCAGGTTTGGAAAGGGAATGAGATGGATATCACATTTCATGTTAGAGGTAGGATCTCAGGTTTGGTATTAGAGGCATTGAGATATCACATCTCATGCTATCAGAAGGGTCTCAGGATTGGAATGGGAAGGAGTTGGATATCACATCTCATGCTAAAGGGAGGGTCTCAGGTTTGGAAGGGGAAGGATTTGTAAATCACATCTCATGTTATAGGAAAGATCTCAGGTTTGGTATTAGAAGCATTGAGATATCACATCTCATGCTTTCATAAGGGTCTCAGGATTGGAATGGGAAGGAGTTGGATATCACATCTCATGTTATAGGAAGGATCTCAGGTTTGGTATTAGAAGCATTGAGACATCACATCTCATGCTATAGGAAGGGTCTCAGGATTGGAATGGGAAGGAGTTGGATATCCCATCTCATGCTATAGGAAGGGTCTCAGATTTGGTATAAGCATTGAGATATCACATCTCATGCTATAGGAAGGGTCTCAGGATTGGAATGGGAAGGAGTTGTATATGACATCTCAGGCCATAGGAAGGGTCTCAGGTTTGGTAGAAGCATTGAGATATCACGTCTCTGCTATCGGAAGGGTCTCAGGATTGGATTGGGAAGGAGTTGGATATCCCTTCTCATGCTATAGGAAGGGTCTCAGGTTTGGTATAAGCATTGAGATATCACATCTCTGCTATCGGAAGGGTCTCAGGATTGGATTGGGAAGGAGTTGGATATCCCTTCTCATGCTATAGGAAGTGTCTCAGGTTGGAATGGGAAGGAGTTGGATATCACATCTCATGTTATAGGAAGGGTCTCAGGATTGGAATGGGAAGGATTTGGATATCACATCTCTTGCTATAGGAAGGGTCTCAGGATTGGAATGGGTAGGAGTTGGATATTACTTTCTTGCTATAGGAAGGGTCTCATGTTTGGAATGGGAAGGAGTTGGATATCACATATGCTATAGTTAGTGTCTCAGGTTTGGAACGGGAAGGAGTTGGATATCACATCTCATGTTATAGGAAGGGTCTCAGGTTTGGTATAAGCATTGAGATATCACATCTCTGCTATCGGAAGTGGCTCAGGATTGGAATGGGAAGGAGTTGGATATCCCATCTCATGTTATAGGACGAGTCTCTGGTTTGCTATTAGAATCATTGAGATATCACATCGCATGCTGTAGGAAGGGTCTAAGGATTGAAATGGGATGGACTTGCATATCACATCTCATGCTATAGGTAGGCTCTCAGGTTTGGTAAAAGCATTGAGATATCACATCTCATGCTATAGGAAGGGTCTCAGGATTGGAATGGGAAGGAATTGGATATCACATCTCATGCTATAGGAAGGGTCTCAGATTTGGTATAAGCATTGAGATATCACATCTCATGCTATAGGAAGGGTCTCAGGATTGGAATGGGAAGGAGTTGTATATGACATCCCAGGCCATAGGAAGGGTCTCAGGTTTGGTATAAGCATTGAGATATCACATCTCTGCTATCGGAAGGGTCTCAGGATTGGAATGGGAAGGAGTTGGATATCCCATCTCATGTTATAGGAAGGGTCTCAGGTTTGGTATTAGAAGCATAGAGATATCACATCTCATGCTATAGGAAGGGTCTCAGGATTGGAATGGGAAGGACTTGGATGTCACATCTCATGCTATAGGGAGGGTCTCAAGTTTGATATTAGAAGCATTGAGATATCACATCTCATGCTATCGGAAGTGTCTCAGGATTGGAATGGGAAGGAGCAGGATATCACATCTCATGCTAAAGGAAGGGTCTCAGGTTTGGAACGGGAAGGAGTTGGATATCACATCTCATGTTATAGGAAGGGTCTCAGGTTTGGTATAAGCATTGAGATATCACATCTCTGCTATCGGAAGTGTCTCGGGATTGGAATGGGAAGGACTTGGATGGATATCACATCTCATGCTATAGATAGGCTCTCAGGTTTGGAAAGGGAAGGAGTTGGATATCACATTTCATGTTAGAGGAAGGATCTCAGGTTTGGTATTAGAGGCATTGAGATATCAGATCTCAGGCTATAGGAAGGGTCTCAGGATTGTAATGGGAAGGAGTTGGATATCACATCTCATGCTATAGGAAGGGTCTCAGGATTGGAATGGGAAGGAGTTGGATATCACATCTCATGCTAGAGGAAGGGTCTCAGGTTTGGTATAAGCATTGAGATATCACATCTCGTGCTATAGGAAGGGCCTCAGGATTGGAATGGGAAGGAGTTGTATATGACATCTCATGCCGTAGGAAGGGTCTCAGGTTTGGTATAAGCATTGAGATATCAGATCTCTGCTATCGAAAGGGTCTTAGGATTGGAATGGGAAGGAGTTGGATATCCCATCTCATGTTATAGGAAGAGTCTCAGGTTTGGTATTAGAAGCATTGAGATATCCCATCTCATGATATAGGAAGGGTCTCAGGTTGGAATGGGAAGGAGTTGGATATCACATTTCATGTTATAGGAAGGGTCTCAGGATTGGAATGGGAAGGACTTGGATATCATATCCCATGCTATAGGAAGGCTCTCAGGTTTGGAAGGGGAAGGAGTTGGATATCACATTTCATGTTAGAGGAAGGATCTCAGGTTTGGTATTAGAGGCCTTGAGATATCACATCTCATGCTATAGGAAGGGTCTCAGGATTGGAATGGGAAGAAGTTGGATATCACATCTCATGTTATAGGAAAGATCTCAGGTTTGGTATTAGAAGCATTGAGACATCACATCTCATGTTATAGGAAGGGTCTCAGGATTGGAATGGGAAGAAGTTGGATATCACATCTCTTGCTATAGGAAGGGTCTCAGATTTGGTATAAGCATTGAGATATCACATCTCATGCTATAGGAAGGGTCTCAGGATTGGAATGGGAAGGAGTTGTATATGACATCTCATGCCATAGGAAGGGTCTCAGGTTTGGTATAAGCATTGAGATATCACATCACATGCTATAGGAAGGGTCTCGGGATTGGAATGGGAAGGACTTGGATATCACATCTCATGCTATAGATAGGCTCTCAGGTTTGGAAAGGGAAGGAGTTGGATATCACATTTCATGTTAGAGGAAGGATCTCAGGTTTGGTATTAGAGGCATTGAGATATCGGATCTCAGGCTATAGGAAGGGTCTCAGGATTGTAATGGGAAGGAGTTGGATATCACATCTCATGCTATAGGAAGGGTCTCAGGATTGGAATGGGAAGGAGTTGGATATCACATCTCATGCTAGAGGAAGGGTCTCAGGTTTGGTATAAGCATTGAGATATCACATCTCGTGCTATAGGAAGGACCTCAGGATTGGAATGGGAAGGAGTTGTATATGACATCTCATGCCGTAGGAAGGGTCTCAGGTTTGGTATAAGCATTGAGATATCACATCTCTGCTATCGAAAGGGTCTTAGGATTGGAATGGGAAGGAGTTGGATATCCCATCTCATGTTATAGGAAGAGTCTCAGGTTTGGTATTAGAAGCATTGAGATATCCCATCTCATGATATAGGAAGGGTCTCAGGTTGGAATGGTAAGGAGTTGGATATCACATTTCATGTTATAGGAAGGGTCTCAGGATTGGAATGGGAAGGACTTGGATATCATATCCCATGCTATAGGAAGGCTCTCAAGTTTGGAAGGGGAAGGAGTTGGATATCACATTTCATGTTAGAGGAAGGATCTCAGGTTTGGTATTAGAGGCCTTGAGATATCACATCTCATGCTATAGGAAGGGTCTCAGGATTGGAATGGGAAGAAGTTGGATATCACATCTCATGTTATAGGAAAGATCTCAGGTTTGGTATTAGAAGCATTGAGACATCACATCTCATGTTATAGGAAGGGTCTCAGGATTGGAATGGGAAGAAGTTGGATATCACATCTCTTGCTATAGGAAGGGTCTCAGATTTGGTATAAGCATTGAGATATCACATCTCATGCTATAGGAAGGGTCTCAGGATTGGAATGGGAAGGAGTTGTATATGACATCTCATGCCATAGGAAGGGTCTCAGGTTTGGTATAAGCATTGAGATATCACATCACATGCTATAGGAAGGGTCTCAGGACTGGAATGGGAAGGACTTGGATATCACATCTCATGCTATAGGCAGGGTCTCAGGTTTCAAAAGGGAATGAGATGGATATCACATTTCATGTAAGAGGTAGGATCTCAGGTTTGGTATTAGAGGCATTGAGATATCACATCTCATGCTATCAGAAGGGTCTCAGGATTGGAATGGGAAGGAGTTGGATATCACATCTCATGCTAAAGGGAGGGTCTCAGGTTTGGAAGGGGAAGGATTTGGAAATCACATCTCATGTTATAGGAAGGATCTCAGGTTCGGTATTAGAAGCATTGAGATATCACATCTCATGCTTTCATAAGGGTCTCAGGATTGGAATGGGAAGGAGTTGGATATCAAATCTCATGTTATAGGAAGGATCTCAGGTTTGGTATTAGAAGCATTGAGACATCACATCTCATGCTATAGGAAGGGTCTCAGGATTGGAATGGGAAGGAGTTGGATATCACATCTCATGCTATAGGAAGGGTCTCAGATTTGGTATAAGCATTGAGATATCACATCTCTGCTATCGGAAGTGTCTCAGGATTGGAATGGGAAGGAATTGGATATCACATCTCATGTTATAGGAAGGATCTCAGGTTTGGTATTAGAAGCATTGAGATATCCCTTCTCATGCTATAGGAAGGGTCTCAGGATTGGAATGTGAAGGATTTGGATATCACATCTCATGCTAAAGGAAGGGTCTCAGGTTTGGTAGAAGCATTGAGATATCACGTCTCTGCTATCGGAAGGGTCTCAGGATTGGATTGGGAAGGAGTTGGATATCCCTTCTCATGCTATAGGAAGGGTCTCAGGTTTGGTATAAGCATTGAGATATCACATCTCTGCTATCGGAAGGGTCTCAGGATTGGATTGGGAAGGAGTTGGATATCCCTTCTCATGCTATAGGACGTGTCTCAGGTTGGAATGGGAAGGAGTTGGATATCACATCTCATGTTATAGGAAGGGTCTCAGGATTGGAATGGGAAGGATTTGGATATCACATCTCTTGCTATAGGAAGGGTCTCAGGATTGGAATGGGTAGGAGTTGGATATTACTTTCTTGCTATAGGAAGGGTCTCATGTTTGGAATGGGAAGGAGTTGGATATCACATATGCTATAGTTAGTGTCTCAGGTTTGGAACGGGAAGGAGTTGGATATCACATCTCATGTTATAGGAAGGGTCTCAGGTTTGGTATAAGCATTGAGATATCACATCTCTGCTATCGGAAGTGGCTCAGGATTGGAATGGGAAGGAGTTGGATATCCAATCTCATGTTATAGGACGAGTCTCAGATTTGGTATAAGCATTGAGATATCACATCTCATGCTATAGGAAGGGTCTCAGGATTGGAATGGGAAGGAGTTGTATATGACATCCCAGGCCATAGGAAGGGTCTCAGGTTTGGTATAAGCATTGAGATATCACATCGCATGCTGTAGGAAGGGTCTAAGGATTGGAATGGGATGGACTTGGATATCACATCTCATGCTATAGCTAGGCTCTCAGGTTTGGTATAAGCATTGAGATATCACATCTCATGCTATAGGAAGGGTCTCAGGATTGGAATGGGAAGGAATTGGATATCACATCTCATGCTATAGGAAGGGTCTCAGATTTGGTATAAGCATTGAGATATCACATCTCATGCTATAGGAAGGGTCTCAGGATTGGAATGGGAAGGAGTTGTATATGACATCCCAGGCCATAGGAAGGGTCTCAGGTTTGGTATAAGCATTGAGATATCACATCTCTGCTATCGGAAGGGTCTCAGGATTGGAATGGGAAGGAGTTGGATATCCCATCTCATGTTATAGGAAGGGTCTCAGGTTTGGTATTAGAAGCATAGAGATATCACATCTCATGCTATAGGAAGGGTCTCAGGATTGGAATGGGAAGCACTTGGATGTCAAATCTCATGCTATAGGGAGGGTCTCAAGTTTGATATTAGAAGCATTGAGATAACAAATCTCATGATATCGGAAGGGTCTCAGGATTGGAATGGGAAGGAGTTGGATATCACATCTCATGATAAAGGAAGGGTCTGAGGTTTGGAAGGGGAAGGATTTGGATATCACATCTCATGTTATAGGACGGGTCTCAGGTTTGGTATTAGAAGCATTGAGATATCAAGTCTCATGGTATAAGAAGGGTCTCAGAATTGGAATGGGAAGGAGTTGGATATCACATCTCAAGCTATAGGAAGGGTCTCAGGATTGGAATGGGAAGGAGTTTGATATCACATCTCATGCCATAGTATGGGTCTCAGGTTTGGTAGAAGCATTGGGATATCACATCTCATGCTATCGGAAGGGTATCAGTATTGGATTTGGAAGGAGTTGGATATCCCATCTCATGCTATAGGAAGGGTCTCAGGTTGGAATGGGAAGGAGTTGGATATCACATTTCATGTTATAGAAAGGGTCTCAAGATTGGAATGGGAAGGACTTGGATATCACATCTCAAGCTATAGGAAGGGTCTCAGGTTTGGTATAAGCATTGAGATATCACATCTCATGCTATAGGAAGGGTCTCAGGATTGGAATGGGAAGGAGTTGGATATCACATCTCATATTGTAGGAAATATCTCAGGTTTGGTATTAGAAGCATTGAGACATCACATCTCATGTTATAGGAAGGGTCTCAGGATTGGAATGGGAAGAAGTTGGATATCACATCTCATGCTATAGGAAGGGTCTCAGGTTTGGTATATGCATTGAGATATCACATCTCATGCTATAGGAAGGGTCTCAGGATTGGAATGGGAAGGAGTTGTATATGACATCTCATGCCATAGGAAGGGTCTCAGGTTTGGTATAAGCATTGAGATATCACATCACATGCTATAGGAAGGGTCTCAGGATTGGAATGGGAAGGACTTGGATATCACATCTCATGCTATAGGCAGGGTCTCAGGTTTGGAAAGGGAAGGAGATGGATATCACATTTCATGTTAGAGATAGGATCTCAGGTTTGGTATTAGAGGCATTGAGATATCACATCTCATGCTATCAGAAGGGTCTCAGGATTGGAATGGGAAGGAGTTGTATATCACATCTCATGCTAAAGGGAGGGTCTCAGGTTTGGAAGGGGAAGGATTTGGAAATCACATCTCATGTTATTGGAAGGGTCTCAGGTTTGGTATTAGAAGCATTGAGATATCACATCTCATGCTATAGGAAGGGTCTCAGGATTGGAATGGGAATGAGTTTGATATCACATCTCATGCCATAGTATGGGTCTCAGGTTTGGTAGAAGCATTGGGATATCACATCACATGCTATTGGAAGGGTATCAGTATTGGATTTGGAAGGAGTTGGATATCCCATCTCATGCTATAGTATGGGTCTCAGGTTTGGTAGAAGCATTGGGATATCACATCTCATGCTATTGGAAGGGTATCAGTATTGGATTTGGAAGGAGTTGGATATCCCATCTCATGCTATAGGAAGGGTCTCAGATTTGGTATAAGCATTGAGATATCACATCTCATGCTATAGGAAGGGTCTCAGGATTGGATTGGGAAGGAGTTGTATATGACATCTCAGGTCAAAGGAAGGGTCTCAGGATTGGTATAAGCATTGAGATATCACATCTCTGCTATCGGAAGGGTCTCAGGATTGGAATGGGAAGGAGTTGGATATCCCATCTCATGTTATAGGAAGGGTCTCAGGTTTGGTATTAGAAGCATTGAGATATCACATCTCATGCTATAGGAAGGGTCTCAGGATTGGAATGGGGAGGACTTGGATGTCACATCTCATGCTATAGGGAGGGTCTCAAGTTTGATATTAGAAGCATTGAGATAACAAATCTCATGATATCGGAAGGGTCTCAGGATTGGAATGGGAAGGAGTTGGATATCACATCTCATGATAAAGGAAGGGTCTAAGGTTTGGAAGGGGAAAGATTTGGATACCACATCTCATGTTATAGGACGGGCCTCAGGTTTGGTATTAGAAGCATTGAGATATCAAGTCTCATGGCATAGGAAGGGTCTCAGAATTGGAATGGGAAGGAGTTGGATATCACATCTCAAGCTATAGGAAGAGTCTCAGGATTGGAATGGGAAGGAGTTTGATATCACATCTCATGCCATAGTATGGGTCTCAGGTTTGGTAGAAGCATTGGGATATCACATCTCATGCTATTGGAAGGGTATCAGTATTGGATTTGGAAGGAGTTGGATATCCCATCTCATGCTATAGGAAGGGTCTCAGGTTGGAATGGGAAGGAGTTGGATATCACATCTCATGCTATAGGAAGGGTCTCAGATTTGGTATAAGCATTGAGATATCACATCTCATGCTATAGGAAGGGTCTCAGGATTGGATTGGGAAGGAGTTGTATATGACATCTCAGGCCATAGGAAGGGTCTCAGGATTGGTATAAGCATTGAGATATCACATCTCTGCTATCGGAAGGGTCTCAGGATTGGAATGGGAAGGAGTTGGATATCCCATCTCATGTTATAGGAAGGGTCTCAGGTTTGGTATTAGAAGCATTGAGATATCACATCTCATGCTATAGGAAGGGTCTCAGGATTGGAATGGGGAGGACTTGGATGTCACATCTCATGCTATAGGGAGGGTCTCAATTTTGATATTAGAAGCATTGAGATAACAAATCTCATGATATCGGAAGGGTCTCAGGATTGGAATGGGAAGGAGTTGGATATCACATCTCATGATAAAGGAAGGGTCTAAGGTTTGGAAGGGGAAAGATTTAGATATCACATCTCATGATATAGGACGGGTCTCAGGTTTGGTATTAGAAGCATTGAGATATCAAGTCTCATGGCATAGGAAGGGTCTCAGAATTGGAATGGGAAGGAGTTGGATATCACATCTCAAGCTATAGGAAGAGTCTCAAGATTGGAATGGGAAGGAGTTTGATATCACATCTCATGCCATAGTATGGGTCTCAGGTTTGGTAGAAGCATTGGGATATCACATCTCATGCTATTGGAAGGGTATCAGTATTGGATTTGGAAGGAGTTGGATATCCCATCTCATGCTATAGGAAGGGTCTCAGGTTGGAATGGGAAGGAGTTGGATATCACATTTCATGTTATAGGAAGGGTCTCAGGATTGGAATGGGAAGGACTTGGATATCATATCTCATGCTATAGGAAGGCTCTCAGGTTTGGAAGGGGAAGGAGTTGGATATCACATTTCATGTTAGACGAAGGATCTCAGGTTTGGTATTAGAGGCCTTAACATATCACATATCATGCTATAGGAAGGGTCTCAGGATTGGAATGGGAAGGAGTTGGGTATCACATCTCAGGCTTTAGGAAGGGTCTCAGGTTTGGTATAAGCATTGAGATAGCACATCTCATGCTATAGGAAGGGTCTCAGGATTGGAATGGGAAGGAGTTGGATATTACATCTCATGTTATAGGAAAGATCTCAGGTTTGGGATTAGAAGCATTGAGACATCACATCTCATGTTATAGGAAGGGTCTCACGATTGGAATGGGAAGAAGTTGGATATCACATCTCATGCTATAGGAAGGGTCTCAGGTTTGGAAAGGGAAGGAGTTGGATATCCAATCTCATGTTATAGGACTGGTCTCAGGTTTGGTATTAGAAGCATTGAGATATCACATCACATGCTGCAGGAAGGTTCTCAGGTTTGGTATTAGAAGCATTGAGACATCACATCTCATGCTATAGGAAGGGTCTCAGGATTGGAATGGGAAGGAGTTGGATATCACATCTCATGTTATAGGAAGGATCTCAGGTTTGGTATTAGAAGCATTGAGACATCACATCTCATGCTTTAGGAAGGGTCTCAGGATTGGAATGGGAAGGAGTTGGATATCACATCTCATGCTATAGGAAGGGTCTCAGATTTGGTATAAGCATTGAGATATCACATCTCATGCTATAGGAAGGGTCTCAGGATTGGATTGGGAAGGAGTTGTATATGACATCTCAGGCCATAGGAAGGGTCTCAGGATTGGTATAAGCATTGAGATATCACATCTCTGCTATCGGAAGGGTCTCAGGATTGGAATGGGAAGGAGTTGGATATCCCATCTCATGATAAAGGAAGGGTCTAAGGTTTGGAAGGGGAAAGATTTGGATATCACATCTCATGTTATAGGACGGGTCTCAATTTTGATATTAGAAGCATTGAGATAACAAATCTCATGATATCGGAAGGGTCTCAGGATTGGAATGGGAAGGAGTTGGATATCACATCTCATGATAAAGGAAGGGTCTAAGGTTTGGAAGGGGAAAGATTTGGATATCACATCTCATGTTATAGGACGGGTCTCAGGTTTGGTATTAGAAGCATTGAGATATCAAGTATCATGGTATAGGAAGGGTCTCAGAATTGGAATGGGAAGGATTTCGGATATCACATCTCAAGCTATAGGAAGAGTCTCAGGATTGGAATGGGAAGGAGTTTGATATCACATCTCATGCCATAGTATGGTTCTCAGGTTTGGTAGAAGCATTGGGATATCACATCTCATGCTATTGGAAGGGTATCAGTATTGGATTTGGAAGGAGTTGGATATCCCATCTCATGCTATAGGAAGGGTCTCAGGTTGGAATGGGAAGGAGTTGGATATCACATTTCATGTTATAGGAAGGGTCTCAGGATTGGAATGGGAAGGAGTTGGATATCACATCTCAAGCTTTAGGAAGGGTCTCAGGTTTGGTATAAGCATTGAGATAGCACATCTCATGCTATAGGAAGGGTCTCAGGATTGGAATGGGAAGGAGTTGGATATCACATCTCATGCTATAGGAAGGGTCTCAGGTTTGGAAGGGGAAGGAGTTGGATATCCAATCTCATGTTATAGGACTGGTCTCATGTTTGGTATTAAAAGCATTGAGATATCACATTGCATGCTGTAGGAAGGTTCTCAGGTTTGGAATGGGGAGGAATTGGATATCACATCTCATGTCATAGGAAGGATCTCAGGTTTGGTATTAGAAGCATTGAGATATCACATCTCATGCTATAGGAATGGTCTGAGGATTGGAATGGGAAGGAGTTGGATATTACATTCTTGCTATAGGAAGGGTCTCATGTTTGGAATGGGAAGGAGTTGGATATCACATATGCTATAGGAAGGGTCTCAGGTTGGAAACGGGAAGGAGTTGGATATCACATCTCATGTTATAGGAAGGGTCTCAGGTTTGTTATAAGCATTGAGATATCACATCTCTGCTATCAGAAGTGTCTGAGGATTGGAATGGGAAGGTGTTGGATATCCCATCTCATGTTATAGGACGGGTCTCAGGTTTGTTATTAGAATCATTGAGATATCATATTGCATGCTGTAGGAAGGGTCTAAGGATTGGAATGGGGAGGACTTGGATATCACATCTCATGCTATAGGTAGGCTATCAGGTTTGGAAAGGGAAGGAGTTCGATATCACATTTCATGTTAGAGGAAGGATCTCAGGTTTGGTATTAGAGGCATTGAGATATCACATATCAAGCTATAGGAAGGGTCTCAGGATTGGAATGGGAAGGAGTTGGATATCACATCTCAAGCTTTAGGAAGGGTCTCAGGTTTGGTGTAAGCATTGCGATAGCACATCTCATGCTATAGGAAGGGTCTCAGGATTGGAATGGGAAGGAGTTGGATATTACATCTCATGTTATAGGAAAGATCTCAGGTTTGGTATTAGAAGCATTGAGACATCACATCTCATGTTATAGGAAGGGTCTCAGGATTGGAATGGGAAGAAGTTGGATATCACATCTCATGCTATAGGAAGGGTCTCAGGTTTGGAAGGGGAAGGAGTTGGATATCCAATCTCATGTTATAGGACTGGTCTCAGGTTTGGTATTAGAAGCATTGAGACATCACATCTCCTGCTATAGGAAGGGTCTCAGGATTGGAATGGGAAGGAGTTGGATATCACATCTCATGTTATAGGAAGGATCTCAGGTTTGGTATTAGAAGCATTGAGACATCACATCTCATGCTATAGGAAGGGTCTCAGGATTGGAATGGGAAGGAGTTGGATATCACATCTCATGCTATAGGAAGGGTCTCAGATTTGGTATAAGCATTGAGATATCACATCTCATGATATAGGAAGGGTCTCAGGATTGGATTGGGAAGGAGTTGTATATGACATCTCAGGCCATAGGAAGGGTCTCAGGATTGGTATAAGCATTGAGATATCACATCTCTGCTATCGGAAGGGTCTCAGGATTGGAATGGGAAGGAGTTTGATATCCCATCTCATGATAAAGGAAGGGTCTAAGGTTTGGAAGGGGAAAGATTTGGATATCACATCTCATGTTATAGGACAGGTCTCAATTTTGATATTAGAAGCATTGAGATAACAAATCTCATGATATCGGAAGGGTCTCAGGATTGGAATGGGAAGGAGTTGGATATCACATCTCATGATAAAGGAAGGGTCTTAGGTTTGGAAGGGGAAAGATTTGGATATCACATCTCATGTTATAGGACGGGTCTCAATTTTGATATTAGAAGCATTGAGATAACAAATCTCATGATATCGGAAGGGTCTCAGGATTGGAATGGGAAGGAGTTGGATATCACATCTCATGATAAAGGAAGGGTCTCAGAATTGGAATGGGAAGGATTTGGATATCACATCTCAAGCTATAGGAAGAGTCTCAGGATTGGAATGGGAAGGAGTTTGATATCACATCTCATGCCATAGTATGGTTCTCAGGTTTGGTAGAAGCATTGGGATATCACATCTCATGCTATTGGAAGGGTATCAGTATTGGATTTGGAAGGAGTTGGATATCCCATCTCATGCTATAGGAAGGGTCTCAGGTTGGAATGGGAAGGAGTTGGATATCACATTTCATGTTATAGGAAGGGTCTCAGGATTGGAATGGGAAGGAGTTGGATATCACATCTCAAGCTTTAGGAAGGGTCTCAGGTTTGGTATAAGCATTGAGATAGCACATCTCATGCTATAGGAAGGGTCTCAGGATTGGAATGGGAAGGAGTTGGATATCACATCTCATGTTATAGGAAAGATCTCCGGTTTGGTATTAGAAGCATTGAGACATCACATCTCATGCTATAGGAAGGGTCCCACGTTTGGAAGGGGAAGGAGTTGGATATCCAATCTCATGTTATAGGACTGGTCTCAGGTTTGGTATTAGAAGCATTGAGATATCACATCGCATGCTGTAGGAAGGTTCTCAGGTTTGGAATGGGGAGGAATTGGATATCACATCTCATGTCATAGGAAGGATCTCAGGTTTGGTATTAGAAGCATTGAGATATCACATCTCATGCTATAGGAATGGTCTCAGGATTGGAATGGGAAGGAGTTGGATATTACATTCTTGCTATAGGAAGGGTCTCATGTTTGGAATGGGAAGGAGTTGGATATCACATATGCTATAGGAAGGGTCTCAGGTTTGAAACGGGAAGGAGTTGGATATCACATCTCATGTTATAGGAAGGGTCTCAGGTTTGGTATAAGCATTGAGATATCACATCTCTGCTATCGGAAGTGTCTCAGGATTGGAATGGGAAGGTGTTGGATATCCCATCTCATGTTATAGGACGGGTCTCAGGTTTGTTATTAGAATCATTGAGATATCATATTGCATGCTGTAGGAAGGGTCTAAGGATTGGAATGGGAAGGACTTGGATATCACATCTCATGCTATAGGTAGGCTCTCAGGTTTGGAAATGGAAGGAGTTCGATATCACATTTCATGTTAGAGGAAGGATCTCAGGTTTGGTATTAGAGGCATTGAGATATCACATCTCATGCTATAGGAAGGGTCTCAGGATTGGAATGGGAAGGAGTTGGATATCACATCTCACGCTATAGGAAGGGTCTCAGGTTTGGTATAAGCATTGAGATATCACATCTCATGCTATAGGAAGGGTCTCAGGATTGGAATGGGAAGGAGTTGGATATCACATCTCATGTTATAGGAAGGATCTCAGGTTTGGTATTAGAAGCATTGAGACATCACATCTCATGCTATCGGAAGGGTCTCAGGAATGGAATGGGAAGGAGTTGGATATCCCATCTCATGTTATAGGAAGAGTCTCAGGTTTGGTATTAGAAGCATTGAGATATCACATCTCATGCTATAGGAAGTGTCTCAGGATTGGAATCGGAAGGACTTGGATATCACATCTCATGCTATAGGGAGGGTCTCAAGTTTGATATTAGAAGCATTGAGATATCACATCTCATGCTATAGGAAGGGTCTCAGGATTGGAATGGGAAGGAGTTGGATATCACATCTCATGCTATAGGAAGGGTCTCAGGTTTGGTATAAGCAGTGAGATATCACATCTCATGCTATAGGAAGTGTCTCAGGATTGGAATGGGAAGGAGTTGGATATCACATCTCATGTTATAGGAAGGATCTCAGGTTTGGTATAAGCATTGAGATATCACATCTCTGCTATCGGAAGGGTCTCAGGATTGGAATGGGAAGGAGTTGGATATTCCCATCTCATGTTATAGGAAGGGTCTCAGGTTTGGTATTAGAAGCACTGAGATATCACATCTCATGCTATAGGAAGGGTCTCAGGATTGGAATGGGAAGGACTTGGATATCACATCTCATGCTATAGGGAGGGTCTGAAGTTTGATATTAGCAGCATTGAGATATCACATCTCATGCTATAGGAAGGGTCTCAGGATTGGAATGGGAAGGAGTTGGATATCACATCTCATGCTATAGGAAGGGTCTCAGGTTTGGTATAAGCAGTGAGATATCACATATCATGCTATAGGAAGTGTCTCAGGATTGGAATGGGAAGGAGTTGGATATCACATCTCATGTTATAGGAAGGATCTCAGGTTTGGTATAAGCATTGAGATATCACATCTCTGCTATCGGAAGGGTCTCAGGATTGGAATGGGAAGGAGTTGGATATTCCCATCTCATGTTAAAGGAAGGGTCTCAGGTTTGGTATTAGAAGCATTGAGATATCACATCTCATGCTATAGGAAGGGTCTCAGGATTGGAATGGGAAGGACTTGGATATCACATCTCATGATATAGGGAGGGTCTCAAGTTTGATATTAGAAGCATTGAGATATCACATCTCATGATATCGGAAGGGTCTCAGGGATGGAATGGGAAGGAGTTGGATATCACATCTCATGATAAAGGAAGGGTCTAAGGTTTGGAAGGGGAAGGAGTTTGATATCACATCTCATGCCATAGTATGGGTCTCAGGTTTGGTAGAAGCATTGGGATATCACATCTCATGCTATCGGAAGGGTATCAGGATTGGATTTGGAAGGAGTTGGATATCCCATCTCATGCTATAGGAAGGGTCTCAGGTTGGAATGGGAAGGAGTTGGATATCACATCTCATGTTATAGGAAGGGTCTCAGGATTGGAATGGGAAGGACTTGGATATCACATCTCATGCTATAGGAAGGCTCTCAGGTTTGGAAGGGGAAAGAGTTGGATATCACATTTCATGTTAGAGGTAGGATCTCAGGTTTGGTATTAGAGGCATTGAGATATCACATCTCATGCTATCAGAAGAGTCTCAGGATTGGAATGGGAAGGAGTTGGATATCACATCTCATGCTAAAGGGAGGGTCTCAGGTTTGGAAGGGGAAGGATTTGGATATCACATCTCATGTTATAGGAAGGATCTCAGGTTTGGTATTAGAAGCATTGAGATATCACATCTCATGCTATCGGAAGGATCTCAGGTTTGGTATAGAAGCATTGAGATATCACATCTCATGCTATCAGAAGGGTCTCAGGATTGGAATGGGAAGGAGTTGGATATCACATCTCATGCTAAAGGGAGGGTCTCAGGTTTGGAAGGGGAAGGATTTGGATATCACATCTCATGTTATCGGAAGGATCTCAGGTTTGGTATTAGAAGTATTGAGATATCACATCTCATGCTATAGGAAGGGTCTCAGGATTGGAATGGGAAGGAGTTGGTTATCACATCTCATGCTAAAGGAAGGTCTCAGGTTTGGTAGAAGCATTGAGATATCACATCTCATGCTATAGGAAGGGTCTCAGGATTGGAATGGGAAGGACTTAGATATCACATATCATGCTATAGGGAGGGTCTCAGTTTTGATATTAGAAGCATTGAGATATCACATCTCATGCTATCGGAAGTGTCTCAGGATTGGAATGGGAAGGAGCTGGATATCACATCTCATGCTAAAGGAAGGGTCTCAGGTTTGGAACTTGAAGGAGTTGGATATCAAATCTCATGTTATAGGAAGGGTCTCAGGTTTGGTATAAGCATTGAGATATCACATCTCTGCTATCGGAAGTGTCTCAGGATTGGAATGGGAAGGACTTGTATATGACATCTCATGCTATAGACAGGGTCTCAGGTTTGGAAAGGGAAGGAGATGGATATCACATTTCATGTTAGAGGTAGGATCTCAGGTTTGGTATTAGAGGCATTGAGATATCACATCTCATGCTATCAGAAGGGTCTCAGGATTGGAATGGGAAGGAGTTGGATATCACATCTCATGCTAAAGGGAGGGTCTCAGGTTTGGAAGGGGAAGGATTTGGAAATCACATCTCATGTTATAGGAAGGATCTCAGGTTTGGTATTAGAAGCATTGAGATATCACATCTCATGCTATCATAAGGGTCTCAGGATTGGAATCGGAAGGAGTTGGATATCACATCTCATGTTATAGGAAGGATCTCAGGTTTGGTATTAGAAGCATTGAGACATCACATCTCATGCTATAGGAAGGGTCTCAGGATTGGAATGGGAAGGAGTTGGATATCACATCTCATGCTATAGGAAGGGTCTCAGATTTGGTATAAGCATTGAGATATCACATCTCATGCTATAGGAAGGGTCTCAGGATTGGAATGGGAAGTAGTTGGATATCACATCTCAGGCCATAGGAAGGGTCTCAGGTTTGGTATAAGCATTGAGATATCACATCTCTGCTATCGGAAGGGTCTCAGGATTGGAATGGGAAGGAGTTGGATATCCCATCTCATGTTATAGGAAGAGTCTCAGGTTTGGTATTAGAAGCATTGAGATATCCCATCTCATGCTATAGGAAGGGTCTCAGGTTGGAATGGGAAGGAGTTGGATATCACATTTCATGTTATAGGAAGGGTCTCAGGATTGGAATTGGAAGGACTTGGCTATCATATCTCATGCTATAGGAAGGCTCTCAGGTTTGGAAGGGGAAGGAGTTGGATATCACATTTCATGTTAGAGGAACGATCTCAGGTTTGGTATTAGAGGCCTTGAGATATCACATCTCATGCTATAGGAAGGGTCTCAGGATTGGAATGGGAAGGAGTTGGATATCACATCTCAAGCTATAGGAACGGTCTCAGGTTTGGTATAAGCATTGTGATATCACATCTCATGCTATAGGAAGGGTCTCAGGATTGGAATGGGAAGGAGTTGGATATCACATCTCATGTTATAGGAAAGATCTCAGGTTTGGTATTAGAAGCATTGAGACACCACATCTCATGTTATAGGAAGGGTCTCAGGATTGGAATGGGAAGAAGTTGGATATCACATCTCATGCTATAGGAAGGGTCTCAGGTTTGGTATAAGCATTGAGATATCACATCTCATGCTATCAGAAGGGTCTCAGGATTGGAATGGGAAGGAGTTGGATATCACATCTCATGCTAAAGGGAGGGTCTCAGGTTTGGAAGTGGAAGGATTTGGAAATCACATCTCATGTTATAGGAAGGATCTCAGGTTTGGTACTAGAAGCATTGAGATATCACATCTCATGCTATCAGAAGTATCTCAGGTTTGGTATTAGAGGCATTGAGATATCACATCTCATGCTATCATAAGGGTCTCAGGATTGGAATGGGAAGGGGTTGGATATCACATCTCATGTTATAGGAAGGATCTCAGGTTTGGTATTAGAAGCATTGAGACATCACATCTCATGCTATAGGAAGGGTCTCAGGATTGGAATGGGAAGGAGTTGGATATCACATCTCATGCTATAGGAAGGGTCTCGGATTTGGTATAAGCATTGAGATATCACATCTCATGCTATAGGAAGGGTCTCAGGATTGGAATGGGAAGGAGTTGTATATGACAAATCAGGCCATAGGAAGGGTCTCAGGTTTGGTATAAGCATTGAGATATCACATCTCTGCTATCGGAAGGGTCTCAGGATTGGAATGGGAAGGAGTTGGATATCCCATCTCATGTTATAGGAAGGTTCTCAGGTTTGGTATGGGGAGGACTTGAATGTCACATCTCATGCTATAGGGAGGGTCTCAAGTTTGATTTTAGAGGCATTGGGAAGGAATTGGATATCACATTTCATGATAAAGGAAGGGTCTAAGGTTTGGAAGGGGAAGGATTTGGATATCACATCTCATGTTATAGGACAGGTCTCAGGTTTTGTATTAGAAGCATTGAGATATCAAGTCTCATGGTATAGGAAGGGTCTCAGAATTGGAATGGGAAGGAGTTGGATATCACATCTCAAGCTATAGGTAGGGTCTCAGGATTGGAATGGGAAGGAGTTTGATATCACATCTCATGCCATAGTATGGGTCTCAGGTTTGGTAGAAGCATTGGGATATCACATCTCATGCTATCGGAAGGGTATCAGTATTGGATTTGGAAGGAGTTGGATATCCCATCTCATGCTATAGGAAGGGTCTCAGGTTGGAATGGGAAGGAGTTGGATATCACATTTCATGTTATAGGAAGGGTCTCAGGATTGGATGGGAAGGACTTGGATATCATATCTCATGCTATAGGAAGTCTCTCAGGTTTGGAAGGGGAAGGAGTTGGATATCACATTTCATGTTAGAGGAAGGATCTCAGGTTTGGTATTAGAGGCCTTGAGATATCACATCTCATGCTATAGGAAGGGTCTCAGGATTGGAATGGGAAGGAGTTGGATATCACATCTCAAGCTATAGGAAGGTTCTCAGGTTTGGTATAAGCATTGAGATATCACATCTCATGCTATAGGAAGGGTCTCAGGATTGGAATGGGAAGGAGTTGGATATCACATCTCATGTTATAGGAAAGATCTCAGGTTTGGTATTAGAAGCATTGAGACATCACATCTCATGTTATAGGAAGGGTCTCAGGAGTGGAATGGGAAGAAGTTGGATATCACATCTCATGCTATAGGAAGGGTCTCAGGTTTGGAAGGGGAAGGAGTTGGATATCCAATCTCATGTTATAGGACTGGTCTCGGGTTTGGTATTAGAAGCATTGAGATATCACATCGCATGCTGTAGGAAGGGTCTCAGGATTGGAATGGGAAGGAGTTGGATATCACATCTCAAGCTATAGGAAGGGTCTCATGTTTGGAATGGGAAGGAGTTGGATATCACATATGCTATAGGAAGGGTCTCAGGTTTGGTATAAGCATTGAGATATGACATCTCTGCTATCGGAAGTGTCTCAGGATTGGAATGGGAAGGAGTTGGATATCCCATCTCATGTTATAGGATGGGTCTCAGGTTTGTTATTAGAATCATTGAGATATCATATTGCATGCTGTAGGAAGGGTCTAAGGATTGGAATGGGAAGGACTTGGATATCACATCTCATGCTATAGGTAGGCTCTCAGGTTTGGAAAGGGAAGGAGTTGGATATCACATTTCATGTTAGAGGAAGGATCTCAGGTTTGGTATTAGAGGCATTGAGATATCACATCTCATGCTATAGGAAGGGTCTCAGGATTGGAATGGGAAGGAGTTGGATATCACATCTCATGCTATAGGAAGGGTCTCAGGTTTGGTATAAGCATCGAGATATCACATCTCATGCTATAGGAAGGGTCTCGGGATTGGAATGGGAAGGAGTTGGATATCACATCTCATGTTATAGGAAGGGTCTCGGGTTTGGTATTAGAAGCATTGAGACATCATATCTCATGCTATAGGAAGGGTCTCAGGATTGGAATGGGAAGGAGTTGGATATCACATCTCATGCTATAGGAAGGGTCTCAGGTTTGGTATAAGCATTGAGATATCACATCTCATGCTATAGGAAGTGTCTCAGGATTGGAATGGGAAGGACTTGGGTATCACATCTCATGCTATAGGGAGGGTCTCAAGTTTGATATTAGAAGCATTGAGATATCACATCTCATGCTATAGGAAGGGTCTCAGGATTGGAATGGGAAGGAGTTGGATATCACATCTCAAGCTTTAGGAAGGGTCTCAGGTTTGGTATAAGCATTGAGATAGCACATCTCATGCTATAGGAAGGGTCTCAGGATTGGAATGGGAAGGAGTTGGATATTATATCTCATGTTATAGGAAGGATCTCAGGTTTGGTATTAGAAGCATTGAGACATCACATCTCATGTTATAGGAAGGGTCTCAGGATTGGAATGGGAAGAAGTTGGATATCACATCTCATGCTATAGGAAGGGTCTCAGGTTTGGAAGGGGAAGGAGTTGGATATCCAATCTCAAGTTATAGGACTGGTCTCAGGTTTGGTATTAGAAGCATTGAGATATCACATCGCATGCTGTAGGAAGGTTCTCAGGTTTGGTATTAGAAGCATTGAGACATCACATCTCATGCTATAGGAAGGGTCTCAGGATTGGAATGGGAAGGAGTTGGATATCACATCTCACGTTATAGGAAGGATCTCAGGTTTGGTATTAGAAGCATTGAGACATCACATCTCATGCTATAGGAAGGGTCTCAGGATTGGAATGGGAAGGAGTTGGATATCACATCTCATGCTATAGGAAGGGTCTCAGATTTGGTATAATCATTGAGATATCACATCTCATGCTATAGGAAGGGTCTCAGGATTGGATTGGGAAGGAGTTGTATATGACATCTCAGGCCATAGAAAGGGTCTCAGGATTGATATAAGCATTGAGATATCACATCTCTGCTATCGGAAGGGTCTCAGGATTGGAATGGGAAGGAGTTGGATATCCCATCTCATGATAAAGGAAGGGTCTAAGGTTTGGAAGGGGAAAGATTTGGATATCACATCTCATGTTATAGGCGGGTCTCAATTTTGATATTAGAAGCATTGAGATAACAAATCTCATGATATCGGAAGGGTCTCAGGATTGGAATGGGAAGGAGTTGGATATCACATCTCATGATAAAGGAAGGGTCTAAGGTTTGGAAGGGGAAAGATTTGGATATCACATCTCATGTTATAGGACGGGTCTCAGGTTTGGTATTAGAAGCATTGAGATATCAAGTCTCATGGTATTGGAAGGGTCTCAGAATTGGAATGGGAAGGATTTCCGATATCACATCTCAAGCTATAGGAAGAGTCTCAGGATTGGAATGGGAAGGAGTTTGATATCACATCTCATGCCATAGTATGGTTCTCAGGTTTGGTAGAAGCATTGGGATATCACATCTCATGCTATTGGAAGGGTATCAGTATTGGATTTGGAAGGAGTTGGATATCCCATCTCATGCTATAGGAAGGGTCTCAGGTTGGAATGGGAAGGAGTTGGATATCACATTTCATGTTATAGGAAGGGTCTCAGGATTGGAATGGGAAGGAGTTGGATATCACATCTCAAGCTTTAGGAAGGGTCTCAGGTTTGGTATAAGCATTGAGATAGCACATCTCATGCTATAGGAAGGGACTCAGGATTGGAATGGGAAGGAGTTGGATATCACATCTCATGTTATAGGAAAGATCTCAGGTTTGGTATTAGAAGCATTGAGACATCACATCTCATGTTATAGGAAGGGTCTCAGGATTGGAATGGGAAGAATTTGGATATCACATCTAATGCTATAGGAAGGGTCTCAGGTTTGGAAGGGGAAGGAGTTGGATATCCAATCTCATGTTATAGGACTGGTCTCAGGTTTGGTATTAGAAGCATTGAGATATCACATCGCATGCTGTAGGAAGGTTCTCAGGTTTGGAATGGGGAGGAATTGGATATCACATCTCATGTCATAGGAAGGATCTCAGGTTTGGTATTAGAAGCATTGAGATATCACATCTCATGCTATAGGAATGGTCTCAGGATTGGAATGGGAAGGAGTTGGATATCACATTCTTGCTATAGGAAGGGTCTCATGTTTGGAATGGGAAGGAGTTGGATATCACATATGCTATAGGAAGGGTCTCAGGTTTGAAACGGGAAGGAGTTGGATATCACATCTCATGTTATAGGAAGGGTCTCAGGTTTGAAACGGGAAGGAGTTGGATATCACATCTCATGTTATAGGACGGGTCTCAGGTTTGTTATTAGAATCATTGAGATATCATATTGCATGCTGTAGGAAGGGTCTAAGGATTGGAATGGGAAGGACTTGGATATCACATCTCATGCTATAGGTAGGCTCTCAGGTTTGGAAAGGGAAGGAGTTCGATATCACATTTCATGTTAGAGGAAGGATCTCAAGTTTGGTATTAGAGGCATTGAGATATCACATATCATGCTAAAGGAAGGGTCTCAGGATTGGAATGGGAAGGAGTTGGATATCACATCTCAAGCTTTAGGAAGGGTCTCAGGTTTGGTATAAGCATTGAGATAGCGCATCTCATGCTATAGGAAGGGTCTCAGGATTGGAATGGGAAGGAGTTGGATATTACATCTCATGTTATAGGAAAGATCTCAGGTTTGGTATTAGAAGCATTGAGACATCACATCTCATGTTATAGGAAGGGTCTCAGGATTGGAATGGGAAGAAGTAGGATATCACATCTCATGCTATAGGAAGGGTCTCAGGTTTGGAAGGGGAAGGAGTTGGATATCCAATCTCATGTTATAGGAAGGATCTCAGGTTTGGTATTAGAAGCATTGAGACATCACATCGCATGCTGTAGGAAGGTTCTCAGGTTTGGTATTAGAAGCATTGAGACATCACATCTCATGCTATAGGAAGGGTCTCAGGATTGGAATGGGAAGGAGTTGGATATCACATCTCATGTTATAGGAAGGATCTCAGGTTTGGTATTAGAAGCATTGAGACATCACATCTCATGCTATAGGAAGGGCCTCAGGATTGGAATGGGAAGGAGTTGGATATCACATCTCATGCTATAGGAAGGGTCTCAGATTTGGTATAAGCATCGAGATATCACATCTCATGCTATAGGAAGGGTCTCGGGATTGGAATGGGATGGAGTTGGATATCACATCTCATGCCATAGGAAGGGTCTTAGGTTTGGTATAAGCATTGAGATATCACATCTCTGCTATTGGAAGGGTCTCAGGATTGGAATGGGAAGGAGTTGGATATCCCATCTCATGTTATAGGAAGAGTCTCAGGTTTGGTATTAGAAGCATTGAGATATCACATCTCATGCTATAGGAAGTGTCTCAGGATTGGAATGGGAAGGACTTGGGTATCACATCTCATGCTATAGGGAGGGTCTCAAGTTTGATATTAGAAGCATTGAGATATCACATCTCATGCTATAGGAAGGGTCTCAGGATTGGAATGGGAAGGAGTTGGATATCACATCTCATTCTATAGGAAGGGTCTCAGGTTTGGTATAAGCAGTGAGATATCACATCTCATGCTATAGGAAGTGTCTCAGGATTGGAATGGGAAGGAGTTGGATATCACATCTCATGTTATAGGAAGGATCTCAGGTTTGGTATAAGCATTGAGATATCACATCACATGCTATAGGAAGGGTCTCAGGATTGAAATGGGAAGGACTTGGATATCACATCTCATGCTATAGGAAGGGTCTCAGGATTGGAATGGGAAGGAGTTGGATATCACATCTCATTCTATAGGAAGGGTCTCAGGTTTGGTATAAGCATTGAGATATCACATCTCTGCTATCGGAAGGGTCTCAGGATTGGAATGGGAAGGAGTTGGATATCCCAAATCATGTTATAGGAAGGGTCTCAGGTTTGGTATAAGCATTGAGATATCACATCTCTGCTATCGGAAGGGTCTCAGGATTGGAATGGGAAGGATTGGATATTCCCATCTCATGTTATAGGAAGGGTCTCAGGTTTGGTATTAGAAGCATTGAGATATCCCATCTCATGATATAGGAAGGGTCCCAGGTTGGAATGGGAAGGAGTAGGATATCACATTTAATGTTATAGGAAGGGTCTCAGGATTGGAATGGGAAGGACTTGGATATCATATCTCATGCTATAGGAAGGCTCTCATGTTTGGAAGGGGAAGGAGTTGGATATCACATTTCATGTTAGAGGAAGGATCTCAGGTTTGGTATTAGAAGCCTTGAGATATCACATCTCATGCTATAGGAAGGGTCTCAGGATTGGAATGGGAAGGAGTTGGATATCACATCTCAAGCTATAGGAACGGTCTCAGGTTTGGTATAAGCATTGTGATATCACATCTCATGCTATAGGAAGGGTCTCAGGATTGGAATGGGAAGGAGTTGGATATCACATCTCATGTTATAGGAAAGATCTCAGGTTTGGTATTAGAAGCATTGAGACATCACATCTCATGTTATAGGAAGGGTCTCAGGATTGGAATGGGAAGAAGTTGGATATCACATCTCATGCTATAGGAAGGGTCTCAGGTTTGGTATAAGCATTGAGATATCACATCTCATGCTATAGGAAGGGTCTCAGGATTGGAATGGGAAGGAGTTGTATATGACATCTCATGCCATAGGAAGGGTCTCAGGTTTGGTATAAGCATTGAGATATCACATCACATGCCATAGGAAGGGTCTCAGGATTGGAATGGGAAGGGCTTGGATATCACATCTCATGCTATAGGCAGGGTCTCAGGTTTGGAAAGGGAAGGAGATGGATATCACATTTCATGTTAGAGGTAGGATCTCAGGTTTGGAATTAGAGGCATTGAGATATCACATCTCATGCTATCAGAAGGGTCTCAGGATTGTAATGGGAAGGAGTTGGATATCACATCTCATGCTAAAGGGAGGGTCTCAGGTTTGGAAGAGGGAGGATTTGGAAATCACATCTCATGTTATAGGAAGTATCTCAGGTTTGGTATTAGAAGCATTGAGATATCACATCTCATACTATCGGAAGTATCTCAGGTTTGGTATTAGAGGCATTGAGATATCACATCTCATTCTATCATAAGGGTCTCAGGATTGGAATGGGAAGGAGTTGGATATCACATCTCATGTTATAGGAAGGGTCTCAGGATTGGAATTGGAAGGACTTGGCTATCATATCTCATGCTATAGGAAGGCTCTCAGGTTTGGAAGGGGAAGGAGTTGGATATCACATTTCATGTTAGAGGAACGATCTCAGGTTTGGTATTAGAGGCCTTGAGATATCACATCTCATGCTATAGGAAGGGTCTCAGGTTGGAATGGGAAGGAGTTGGATATCACATTTCATGTTATAGGAAGGGTCTCAGGATTGGAATTGGAAGGACTTGGCTATCATATCTCATGCTATAGGAAGGCTCTCAGGTTTGGAAGGGGAAGGAGTTGGATATCACATTTCATGTTAGAGGAACGATCTCAGGTTTGGTATTAGAGGCCTTGAGATATCACATCTCATGCTATAGGAAGGGTCTCAGGATTGGAATGGGAAGGAGTTGGATATCACATCTCAAGCTATAGGAACGGTCTCAGGTTTGGTATAAGCATTGTGATATCACATCTCATGCTATAGGAAGGGTCTCAGGATTGGAATGGGAAGGAGTTGGATATCACATCTCATGTTATAGGAAAGATCTCAGGTTTGGTATTAGAAGCATTGCGACATCACATCTCATGTTATAGGAAGGGTCTCAGGATTGGAATGGGAAGAAGTTGGATATCACATCTCATGCTATAGGAAGGGTCTCAGGTTTGGTATAAGCATTGAGATATCACATCTCATGCTATAGGAAGGGTCTCAGGTTTGGAATGGGAAGGAGTTGTATATGACATCTCATGCCATAGGAAGGGTCTCAGGATTGGAATGGGAAGGAGTTGGATATCACATCTCATGCTAAAGGGAGGGTCTCAGGTTTGGAAGGGGAAGGATTTGGAAATCACATCTCATGTTATAGGAAGGATCTCAGGTTTGGTATTAGAAGCATTGAGATATCACATCTCATGCTATCGGAAGTATCTCAGGTTTGGTATTAGAGGCATTGAGATATCACATCTCATGCTATCATAAGGGTCTCAGGATTGGAATGGGAAGGAGTTGGATATCACATCTCATGTTATAGGAAGGCTCTCAGGTTTGGAAGGGGAAGGAGTTGGATATCACATTTCATGTTAGAGGAACGATCTCAGGTTTGGTATTAGAGGCATTGAGATATCACATCTCATGCTATCATAAGGGTCTCAGGATTGGAATGGGAAGGAGTTGGATATCACATCTCATGTTATAGGAAGGATCTCAGGTTTGGTATTAGAAGCATTGAGACATCACATCTCATGCTATAGGAAGGGTCTCAGGATTGGAATGGGAAGGAGTTGGATATCACATCTCATGCTATAGGAAGGGTCTCAGATTTGGTATAGGCATTGAGATATCACATCTCATGCTATAGGAAGGGTCTCAGGATTGGAATGGGAAGGAGTTGTATATGACATCTCAGGCCATAGGAAGGGTCTCAGGTTTGGTAAAAGCATTGAGATATCACATCTCTGCTATCGGAAGGGTCTCAGGATTGGAATGGGAAGGAGTTGGATATCCCATCTCATGTTATAGGAAGGGTCTCAGGATTGGAATGGGAAGGAGTTGAATATCCCAAATCATGTTATAGGAAGGGTCTCAGGTTTGGTATTAGAAGCATTGAGATATCACATCTCATGCTATAGGAAGGGTCTCAGGATTGGAATGGGGAGGACTTGGATGTCACATCTCATGTTATAGGAAGGCTCTCAGGTTTGGAAGGGGAAGGAGTTGGATATCACATTTCATGTTAGAGGAACGATCTCAGGTTTGGTATTAGAGGCCTAGAGATATCACATCTCATGCTATAGGAAGGGTCTCAGGATTGGAATGGGAAGGAGTTGGATATCACATCTCAAGCTATAGGAACGGTCTCAGGTTTGGTATAAGCATTGTGATATCACATCTCATGCTATAGGAAGGGTCTCAGGATTGGAATGGGAAGGAGTTGGATATCACATCTCATGTTATAGGAAAGATCTCAGGTTTGGTATTAGAAGCATTGCGACATCACATCTCATGTTATAGGAAGGGTCTCAGGATTGGAATGGGAAGAAGTTGGATATCACATCTCATGCTATAGGAGGGGTCTCAGGTTTGGTATAAGCATTGAGATATCACATCTCATGCTATAGGAAGGGTCTCAGGATTGGAATGGGAAGGAGTTGTATATGACATCTCATGCCATAGGAAGGGTCTCAGGTTTGGTATAAGCATTGAGATATCACATCACATGCTATAGGAAGGGTCTCAGGATTGGAATGGAAAGGACTTGGATATCACATCTCATGCTATAGGCAGGGTCTCAGGTTTGGAAAGGGAAGGAGATGGATATCACATTTCATGTTAGAGGTAGGATCTCAGGTTTGGTATTAGAGGCATTGAAATATCACATCTCATGCTATCAGATGGGTCTCAGGATTGGAATGGGAAGGAGTTGGATATCACATCTCATGCTAAAGGGAGGGTCTCAGGTTTGGAAGGGGAAGGATTTGGAAATCACATCTCATGTTATAGGAAGGATCTCAGGTTTGGTATTAGAAGCATTGAGATATCACATCTCATGCTATCGGAAGTATCTCAGGTTTGGTATTAGAGGCATTGAGATATCACATCTCATGCTATCATAAGGGTCTCAGGATTAGAATGGGAAGGAGTTGGATATCACATCTCATGTTATAGGAAGGATCTCAGGTTTGTTATTAGAAGCATTGAGACATCACATCTCATGCTATAGGAAGGGTCTCAGGATTGGAATGGGAAGGAGTTGGATATCACATCTCATGCTATAGGAAGGGTCTCAGGATTGGAATGGGAAGGAGTTGCATATGACATCTCAGGCCATAGGAAGGGTCTCAGGTTTGGTATAAGCATTGAGATATCACATCTCTGCTATCGGAAGGGTCTCAGGATTGGAATGGGAAGAAGTTGGATATCCCAAATCATGTTATAGGAAGGGTCTCAGGTTTGGTATTAGAAGCATTGAGATATCACATCTCATGCTATAGGAAGGGTCTCAGGATTGGAATGGGGAGGACTTGGATGTCACATCTCATGTTATAGGGAGGGTCTCAAGTTTGATATTAGAAGCATTGAGATAACAAATCTCATGATATCGGAAGGGTCTCAGGATTGGAATGGGAAGGAATTGGATATCACATCTCATGATAAAGGAAGGGTCTAAGGTTTGGAAGGGGAAGGATTTGGATATCACATCTCATGTTATAGGACGGGTCTCAGGTTTGGTATTAGAAGCATTGAGATATCAAGTCTCATGGTATAGGAAGGGTCTCAGAATTGGAATGGGAAGGAGTTGGATATCACATCTCAAGCTATAGGTAGGGTCTCAGGATTGGAATGGGAAGGAGTTTGATATCACATCTCATGCCATAGTATGGGTCTCAGGTTTGGTAGAAGCATTGGGATATCACATCTCATGCTATCGGAAGGGTATCAGTATTGGATTTGGAAGGAGTTGGATATCCCATCTCATGCTATAGGAAGGGTCTCAGGTTGGAATGGGAAGGAATTGGATATCACATTTCATGTTATAGGAAGGCTCTCAGGTTTGGAAGGGGAAGGAGTTGGATATCACATTTCATGTTAGAGGAAGGATCTCAGGTTTGGTATTAGAGGCCTTGAGATATCACATCTCATGCTATAGGAAGGGTCTCAGGATTGGAATGGGAAGGAGTTGGATATCACATCTCAAGCTATAGGAAGGGTCTCAGATTTGGTATAAGCATTGAGATATCACATCTCATGCTATAGGAAGGGTCTCAGGATTGGAACGGGAAGGAGTTGGATATCACATCTCATGTTATAGGAAAGATCTCAGGTTTGGTATTAGAAGCATTGAGACATCACATCTCATGTTATAGGAAGGGTCTCAGGATTGGAATGGGAAGAAGTTGGATATCACATCTCATGCTATAGGAAGAGTCTCAGGTTTGGAAGGGGAAGGAGTTGGATATCCAATCTCATGTTATAGGACTGGTCTCGGGTTTGGTATTAGAAGCATTGAGATATCACATCGCATGCTGTAGGAAGGTTCTCAGGTTTGGAATGGGGAGGAATTGGATATCACATCTCATGACATAGGAAGGATCTCAGGTTTGGTATTAGAAGCATTGAGATATCACATCTCATGCTATAGGAATGGTCTCAGGATTGGAATGGGAAGGAGTTGGATATTACACTCTTGCTATAGGAAGGGGCTCATGTTTGGAATGGGAAGGAGTTGGATATCACATATGCTATATGAAGGGTCTCAGGTTTGGACCGGGAAGGAGTTGGATATCACATCTCATGTTATAGGAAGGGTCTCAGGTTTGGTATAAGCATTGAGATATCACATCTCTGCTATCGGAAGTGTCTCAGGATTGGAATCGGAAGGAGTTGGATATCCCATCTCATGTTATAGGACGGGTCTCAGGTTTGTTATTAGAAGCATTGAGACATCACATCTCATGCTATAGGAAGGGTCTCAGGATTGGAATGGGAAGGAGTTGGATATCACATCTCATGCTATAGGAAGGGTCTCAGGTTTGGTATAAGCATTGAGATATCACATCTCATGCTATAGGAAGGGTCTCAGGATTGGAATGGGAAGGAGTTGTATATGACATCTCATGCCATAGGAAGGGTCTTAGGTTTGGTATAAGCATTGAGATATCACATCTCTGCTATCGGAAGGGTCTCAGGATTGGAATGGGAAGGAGTTGGATATCCCATCTCATGTTATAGGAAGAGTCTCAGGTTTGGTATTAGAAGCATTGAGACATCACATCGCATGCTGCAGGAAGGGTCTCAGGATTGGAATGGAAAGGACTTGGGTATCACATCTCATGCTATAGGGAGGGTCTCAAGTTTGATATTAGAAGCATTGAGATATCACATCTCATGATATCGGAAGAGTCTCAGACTTGGAATGGGAAGGAGTTGGATATCACATCTCATGATAAAGGAAGGGTCTAGGTTTGGAAGGGGAAGGATTTGGATATCACATCTCATGTTATAGGACGGGTCTCAGGTTTGGTATTAGAAGCATTGAGATATCAAGTCTCATTGTATAGGAAGGGTCTCAGAATTGGAATGGGAAGGAGTTGGATATCACATCTCATGTTATAGGAAGAGTCTCAGGTTTGGTATTAGAAGCATTGAGACATCACATCGCATGCTGCAGGAAGGGTCTCAGGATTGGAATGGAAAGGACTTGGGTATCACATCTCATGCTATAGGGAGGGTCTCAAGTTTGATATTAGAAGCATTGAGATATCACATCTCATGATATCGGAAGAGTCTCAGACTTGGAATGGGAAGGAGTTGTATATGACATCTCATGCCACAGGAAGGGTCTCAGGTTTGGTATAAGCATTGAGATATCACATCTCTGCTATTGGAAGGGTCTCAGGATTGGAATGGGAAGGAGTTGGATATCCCATCTTATGTTATAGGAAGGGTCTCAGGTTTGGTATTAGAAGCATTGAGATATCACATCTCATTCTATCAGAAGGGTCTCAGGATTGGAATGGGAAGGAGTCGGATATCACATCTCATGCTAAAGGGAGGGTCTCAGGTTTGGTATTAGAAGCATTGAGATATCACATCTCATGTTATAGGAAGAATCTCAGATTTGGTATTAGAGGCATTGAGATATCACATCTCATGCTATCAGAAGGGTCTCAGGATTGGTATGGGAAGGAGTCGGATATCACATCTCATGCTAAAGGGAGGGTCTTAGGTTTGGTATTAGAAGCATTGAGATATCACATCTCATGTTATAGGAAGAATCTCAGGTTTGGTATTAGAGCCATTGAGATATCACATCTCATGCTATAGGAAGGGTCTCAGGATTGGAATGGGAAGGAGTTGGATATCATATCTCATGCTAAAGGAAGGGTCTCAGTTTTGGTAGAAGCATTGAGATATCACATATCATGGTATAGGAAGGGTCTCAGTATTTGAATGGGAAGGAGTTGGATATCACATCTCATCCAATAGGAAGGATCTCAGGATTGGAATGGGAAGGATTTGGATGTCACATCTCTTGCTATAGGAAGGGTCTCAGTTTTTTTATTAGAAACATTGAGATATCACATCTCATGCTATAGGAAGGGTTTCAGGATTGGAATGGGAAGGATTTGTATATCACATCTCATGCTAAAGGAAGGGTCTCAGGTTTGGAAGGGGAAGGATTTGGATATCATATCTCATGTTATAGGACGGGTCGCAGGTTTGGTATTAGAAGCTTTGAGATATCACATCTCATGCTATAGGAAGGTCTCAGGATTGGAATGGGAAGGAGTTGGATATCCCTTCT
This sequence comes from Ambystoma mexicanum, assembly GCF_040938575.1. Classification (NCBI taxonomy): domain Eukaryota; kingdom Metazoa; phylum Chordata; class Amphibia; order Caudata; family Ambystomatidae; genus Ambystoma; species Ambystoma mexicanum. The sequence continues at coordinate 1,517,363,023 of NC_090923.1, forward strand.
CATGCTATAGGAAGGTTCTCAGGTTGCTATGGGAAGGAGTTGGATATCCCATCTCATGTTATAGGACGGGTCTCAGGTTTGTTATTAGAAGCATTGAGACATCACATCTCATGCTATAGGAAGGGTCTCAGGATTGGAATGGGAAGGAGTTGGATATCACATCTCATGCTATAGGAAGGGTCTCAGGTTTGGTATAAGCATTGAGATATCACATCTCATGCTATAGGAAGGGTCTCAGGATTGGAATGGGAAGGAGTTGTATATGACATCTCATGCCATAGGAAGGGTCTTAGGTTTGGTATAAGCATTGAGATATCACATCTCTGCTATCGGAAGGGTCTCAGGATTGGAATGGGAAGGAGTTGGATATCCCATCTCATGTTATAGGAAGAGTCTCAGGTTTGGTATTAGAAGCATTGAGACATCACATCGCATGCTGCAGGAAGGGTCTCAGGATTGGAATGGAAAGGACTTGGGTATCACATCTCATGCTATAGGGAGGGTCTCAAGTTTGATATTAGAAGCATTGAGATATCACATCTCATGATATCGGAAGAGTCTCAGACTTGGAATGGGAAGGAGTTGGATATCACATCTCATGATAAAGGAAGGGTCTAGGTTTGGAAGGGGAAGGATTTGGATATCACATCTCATGTTATAGGACGGGTCTCAGGTTTGGTATTAGAAGCATTGAGATATCAAGTGTCATTGTATAGGAAGGGTCTCAGAATTGGAATGGGAAGGAGTTGGATATCACATCTCATGCCATAGTATGGGTCTCAGGTTTGGTAGAAGCATTGGGATATCACATCTCATGCTATCGGAAGGGTATCAGGATTAGATTTGGAAGGAGTTGGATATCCCATCTCATGCTATAGGAAGGGTCTCAGGATTGGAATGGGAAGGAGTTTGATATCACATCTCATGCCATAGTATGGGTCTCAGGTTTGGTAGAAGCATTGGGATATCACATCTCATGCTATCGGAAGGGTATCAGGATTGGATTTGGAAGGAGTTGGATATCCCATCTCATGCTATAGGAAGGGTCTCAGGTTGGAATGGGAAGGAGTTGGATATCACATCTCATGTTATAGGAAGGGTCTCAGGATTGGAATGGGAAGGACTTGGATATCACATCTCATGCTATAGGAAGGCTCTCAGGTTTGCAACGGGAAAGAGTTGGATATCACATTTCATGTTAGAGGTAGGATCTCAGGTTTGGTATTAGAGGCATTGAGATATCACATCCCATGCTATCAGAAGAGTCTCAGAATTGGAATGGGAAGGAGTTGGATATCACATCTCATGCCATAGTATGGGTCTCAGGTTTGGTAGAAGCATTGGGATATCACATCTCATGCTATCGGAAGGGTATCAGGATTGGATTTGGAAGGAGTTGGATATCCCATCTCATGCTATAGGAAGGGTCTCAGGTTGGAATGGGAAGGAGTTGGATATCACATCTCATGTTATAGGAAGGGTCTCAGGATTGGAATGGAAAGGACTTGGATATCATATCTCATGCTATAGGAAGGCTCTCAGGTTTGGAAGGGGAAGGAGTTGGATATCACATTTCATGTTAGAGGAAGGATCTCAGGTTTGGTATTAGAGGCATTGAGATATCACATCTCATGCTATAGGAAGGGTCTCAGGATTGGAATGGGAAGGAGTTGAATATCACATCTCAAGCTATAGGAAGGGTCTCAGGTTTGGTATAAGCATTGAGATATCACATCTCATGCTATAGGAATGGTCTCAGGATTGGAATGGGAAGGAGTTGGATATCACATCTCATGTTATAGGAAGGGTCTTAGGTTTGGTATAAGCATTGAGATATCACATCTCTGCTATCGGAAGGGTCTCAGGATTGGAATGGGAAGGAGTTGGATATCCCATCTCATGTTATAGGAAGAGTCTCAGGTTTGGTATTAGAAGCATTGAGACATCACATCGCATGCTGCAGGAAGGGTCTCAGGATTGGAATGGAAAGGACTTGGGTATCACATCTCATGCTATAGGGAGGGTCTCAAGTTTGATATTAGAAGCATTGAGATATCACATCTCATGATATCGGAAGAGTCTCAGACTTGGAATGGGAAGGAGTTGGATATCACATCTCATGATAAAGGAAGGGTCTAGGTTTGGAAGGGGAAGGATTTGGATATCACATCTCATGTTATAGGACGGGTCTCAGGTTTGGTATTAGAAGCATTGAGATATCAAGTCTCATTGTATAGGAAGGGTCTCAGAATTGGAATGGGAAGGAGTTGGATATCACATCTCATGCCATAGTATGGGTCTCAGGTTTGGTAGAAGCATTGGGATATCACATCTCATGCTATCGGAAGGGTATCAGGATTAGATTTGGAAGGAGTTGGATATCCCATCTCATGCTATAGGAAGGGTCTCAGGATTGGAATGGGAAGGAGTTTGATATCACATCTCATGCCATAGTATGGGTCTCAGGTTTGGTAGAAGCATTGGGATATCACATCTCATGCTATCGGAAGGGTATCAGGATTGGATTTGGAAGGAGTTGGATATCCCATCTCATGCTATAGGAAGGGTCTCAGGTTGGAATGGGAAGGAGTTGGATATCACATCTCATGTTATAGGAAGGGTCTCAGGATTGGAATGGGAAGGACTTGGATATCACATCTCATGCTATAGGAAGGCTCTCAGGTTTGCAACGGGAAAGAGTTGGATATCACATTTCATGTTAGAGGTAGGATCTCAGGTTTGGTATTAGAGGCATTGAGATATCACATCCCATGCTATCAGAAGAGTCTCAGAATTGGAATGGGAAGGAGTTGGATATCACATCTCATGCCATAGTATGGGTCTCAGGTTTGGTAGAAGCATTGGGATATCACATCTCATGCTATCGGAAGGGTATCAGGATTGGATTTGGAAGGAGTTGGATATCCCATCTCATGCTATAGGAAGGGTCTCAGGTTGGAATGGGAAGGAGTTGGATATCACATCTCATGTTATAGGAAGGGTCTCAGGATTGGAATGGAAAGGACTTGGATATCATATCTCATGCTATAGGAAGGCTCTCAGGTTTGGAAGGGGAAGGAGTTGGATATCACATTTCATGTTAGAGGAAGGATCTCAGGTTTGGTATTAGAGGCATTGAGATATCACATCTCATGCTATAGGAAGGGTCTCAGGATTGGAATGGGAAGGAGTTGAATATCACATCTCAAGCTATAGGAAGGGTCTCAGGTTTGGTATAAGCATTGAGATATCACATCTCATGCTATAGGAATGGTCTCAGGATTGGAATGGGAAGGAGTTGGATATCACATCTCATGTTATAGGAAAGATCTCAGGTTTGGTATTAGAAGCATTGAGATATCACATCTCATGCTATAAGCAGGGTCTCAGGATTGGAATGGGAAGGAGTTGTATATGGCATCTCATGCCATAGGAATGGTCTCAGGTTTGGTATAAGCATTGAGATATCACATCTCATGCTATAGGAAGGGTCTCAGGATTGGAATGGGAAGGACTTGGATATCACATCTCATGCTATAGGCAGGATCTCAGGTTTGGAAAGGGAAGGAGTTGGATATCATATTTCATGTTAGAGGTAGGATCTCAGGTTTGGTATTAGAGGCATTGAGATATCACATCTCATGCTATCAGAAGGGTCTCAGGATTGGAATGGGAAGGAGTTGGATATCACATCTCATGCTAAAGGGAGGGTCTCAGGTTTGGAAGGGGAAGGATTTGGATATCACATCTCATGTTATAGGAAGGATCTCAGGTTTGGTATTAGAAGCATTGAGATATCACATCTCATGCTATCGGAAGGGTCTCAGGATTGGAATGGGAAGGAGTTGGATATCACATCTTATGCTATAGGAAGGGTCTCAGGTTTGGAACAGGAAGGAGTTGGATATCACATCTCATGTTATAGGAAGAGTCTGAGGTTTGGTGTCAAGACTTGATGGTCGTGTAGCCGATGGAACCTCTGTCCCCAAGTACCACTCGGGCAAACAGAAAACTAACTGCTCCGAGCGGTCTTTGAGGCCACAGGTGGTGATCTTCGTCAGCCGCAACAAGGAACGCCTGTAGATGCCGGAAGGTGCCCCCGATGACCGCTGTAAGGAAAACACGTGATTAGGTCAAAACACGGAACCCCAGATTTGCATGTGACTGTATAATAAGTCTGGAATAGGGCTTACCCTTAAGAGTTGGCCAGGACTTAATAAAGATGTAACGAAATGTGTCAGAAGCAGCCAGCAAGAATGACAAGAGTGATGAAATCACCACCTGACGTAGAAGCCAGGAAACGTAGATCAATCAGAGTAGTCCAAGAACATAGTTCATGACAAAGGATAATCCGATAGCAATCCAGGGACAGAAATATGGTCGAATCCAGTAGAGGCAAAGTTCCAAACCACGGTACCGAGAGGGAAAAAGCCAAATCAGAGTCCAAAGTTCAATCCGAGGTCAATAGTAGCACACTTAGTCCGTAATCCGTAAAACGCCCAACAGGATCAGCTGTGAAGCGTTGAAGGCAGTCAGCGCGTCCCTTTTGAACGCTGACTGGTGATCACATGACTCCGTCAACCGTCACGTGATCGTGCGTGTTGAGGAGGAGCTCTCAGTTGCCGGCAACGGAGACGTTGTAGAATGCCCGTGGCACGTCTCCATGGCAACTGCCACCGATTGAATGGAAACCAGTGTTGAGATGGCAAAACTCTGCGTCGTTGACCTTGTCCCATTCCTTGCTGGCAAGTCTTCAGGGGAGAGTGTGTTTTGTGAGGTGTGTTCAGAATACGTCGGGGCGTGACAGAGCCCCCCCTCAAAGGCCCACGACCCCGTGGGCTGGAAGGGTTTTCCCGATGGAATCTAGACACCAATAACGGGGCATGGACATCAGAGGACGGGACCCAGGACCTCTCCTCAGGACCATAACCCAACCAGTCCACCAAGTACTGCAACCTTCCCCTAACCATCCGGGATCCCAGAATAGAGCTCACTTCATAATCCTCCTGGGAAACCACAGGGACAGGGCCAGGGGCAGAAGAAATGCGTGTATCATCAGTACAAGGTTTAAGGAGAGATGTGTGAAAAACAGGGTGTAGCTTCCAAGAAGTGGGGACGGCTAGTCTATAGACCACCGGGTTCAGGACTTTAGAAACTTTATACGGGCCGACAAAACGGGGCAGCAGTTTACGACAACCCGGTATGTGGAGATGCCGTGTAGACAACCAAACCCGGTCGCCTGGTTTATATGACGGGGCCTCTTTTCTTTTTTTGTTAGCGGCAGAACTCATAGATGCCTGAGCCTCCTGGAGATGGACAAGGGTTTGTGCATGAATGGATGCGAGATCTCTGACACAATCATTTGCCGCAGGGGTACTGATACTCGATACAGGGACATTGACAGGTTTCAAGTCAGGAAAGGGCAAAGTACGAGGATGTTGGCCATAGAGCGAAAAAAATGGAGAAAACCCAGTGGCCGAATGCAGGGCGTTGTTATAAGCAAATTCCGCAAAATGAAGAGAATCTAACCAGGTGTTCTGGAACTGCAAAGTTAAGCACCTCAAATACTGCTCCAGGACCTGGTTAACTCTCTCAGTTTGCCCGTCGCTTTCTGGATGATAAGCCGATGAAAAACGAGCATCTATACCTAGCAGTTTGGTAAGGGCCAACCAGAAACGTGAGGTGAATTGGGATCCCCTGTCTGATACAATGACATTCGGTAACCCGAACAGACAGAAAACTGATTCAAAAAACATACAAGCTAATGAGGGAGCAGTAGGAATGCCTTTACATGGTAAAAAACGGGCCATTTTTGTATATGAGTCCACAACCACCCAAATCGTGTCATAGCCTTGTATTCGTGGTAAATCAGTTATCAGGTCCATGGATACTGTATGCCATGGTTTCGGGGGTATGGGCAATGGATGTAACAACCCTAGTGGACGACCCTTCCGGGTCTTGCATTGTGCACATATAGAACAGGTGTTAACGTACGTCTCCACATCTGGTCGCATCGATGGCCACCAACACCAGCGTTTCAACAAGTCTAGAGTACGTCGCTGACCTGGATGACCATTGATTGGAGCATTGTGTGACCATTCTAAGGCTTGGTTACGAGAATCACTGGTATGGAGGATTAATTTTCCTTGAACGAAAGGCCACCCATCCTGCATAACGGTATCCCAATCATCCAATACTTGAGGATGTTGTATAACCCATTGGCGTATGGCCTTTAACATAGGAGGAGATGGAGTACAGGTACAAACAACATGGCCTTTACCTAACAGAGTTTCAGGATATGAAGGGAGAGGTATACCCCCAGGTGAACGGGACAAAGCATCAGCTTTACCGTGAGACAAACCCGGTCTGTGTTTGATGATGAAATCGTATGCAGCAAAAAAGAGGTGCCAACGAACTTGCCTACTATTGGCACATTTCAATGACGCTAGATCCTGTAAATTTTTATGGTCTGTGTAGACGATAGTCTGATGTCTGGCTCCCAAAAGATGGTGTCTCCATATCAACAATGCGTCCCTAATGGCCAATAGTTCCTTTTCAGTGACCGTATAATGAATTTCAGTCGGTGTGAACTTCCTGGAATGATAGGCCACCGGGTGTAATGCTCCGGTAGTAGGACAAGGCTGGGATAGGACGGCCCCTAAAGCAAAAGAAGAAGCATCTGCTTCTACTATATACGGAAGCTCTGGGTCTGGATGCTGCAGAACTGGGGCTGTGGTGAACGAGGTTTTAAGGGAGTCAAAAGCTGTTTGATGTACATCAGTCCAGAGAAACGGTACTGAAGGACTGGTCAGTGCAGTTAATGGTGCAACCACGGAGGAAAAATTCGCAATGAATCTTCGATAAAAATTTGCGAACCCTAGGAAGGATTGCAGTTGTTTCAAATTAACAGGTACTGGCCAATTTGTGATAGCCTGGACTTTGGATTGATTCATTGTTAGTCCCCCCGGTGAAATATGGAAACCCAGAAATTCAACTTCAGCTGTATTAAACAGACATTTCTCAGGCTTAGCGTAAAGTGAATTCCTCTTAAGTCTAGTGAGTACTTCTCTAACATGAATGACATGTTCAGCTAATGTTTGAGAAAATATCAATATGTCGTCCAAATACGCTACGACATAAACATCCAGAATATCAGTAAATATGTCATTTACCAGTCGTTGGAAAATGGCAGGGGCGTTACAAAGGCCAAAAGGCATCACCAGGTATTCATATAATCCTTGGCGAGAGCAAAAGGCGGTCTTCCACTCATCCCCTGGTCGCATACGAACCAAATTATATGCTCCCCGGAGGTCCAGCTTAGTATAGATGGAGGCATTGGTTAACTTGTCTAACAGGGTAGAGATGAGTGGAATAGGATAACGGTTCTTAATGGTAATTGCATTCAGGCGTCTATAATCTACACAGGGACGGAGATCGCCTTCTTTTTTAGGAACAAAGAAAATGGGACTGGCAACGGGTGATGAGGAAGGCCTGATGTGTCCTAACTGTAGTGCATGGTGTATATATTCTTTAAGGGACGTTTCTTCAGATGGTGATAATGAATATATGCGTCCCTTGGGAAGCGATGCCCCATCGCTTAGTTCAATAGAACAATCATACGGTCTGTGAGGAGGCAGTATCCCAGCTGATATTTTATCAAATACCGAATTAAAATCATGGTATTCTGAGGGTACTCCTGACAATGTGGCACCCACTGTATGAGCTGTTTCAGATGTACCGTTCTCCCCATCAGGGGCTAAATGTAGGGCCCCAAGTGCTCTCGCAGGATTGTTTGCTTCACCTTCCGATAGACAAAAATGTTGGCAAATGTCCGATTCAAAAGAAACCTGTCCCGTACCCCAGTCTATGAGGGGATTATGTTTTTTCAACCAGGGGAGGCCTAGGATTATTCCAAACTGTGGTGTGGATATCAAATCAAAAGACAATTGTTCTTTATGGTTTCCCTGAATAATCACGTCCATCTGGGCAGTCTGTTGTTTAATTGGACCAGAAGTGAGAGAGGAACCGTCCACTGTTTGGACTGGTTCGGGGTGTGCCTTGGTCACTAATGGAAGGTTCAATGTTTTGGCCAAAGGTATATCAATAAAACAACCAGTGGCCCCTGAATCAATAACTATATGTACTGTGTGTGAACACTCCCTTTCAGGATGGAGAACTGCTTGAACGACCACTGGTCTTATTGGGCCAAAAGTAGGAACTCTGGGGTTGTGAATCAAGCTCGTCTTGTCCCCCATATTCAAGGACGAGCTTTCTGAAAACCCGAGGACTTGTTTTTTGGGCGTCTTGGGCATTCTTTAACGAAATGACCACTGAGTCCACAGTAGAAACATGCATTGTCGGTTCTCCGACGCTCCCTTTCGGTCTGAGTGATGGGACTTCGTAGACCACCTATTTGCATGGGTTCACTTGTACCATCCGGTGGTGAGGGCACGGATTTACCTGAGAAGCCAGATTCCGCCCGACGTTCAGTCTTTCGAGCTTCTACCTGAAGAACTAAGTCTACTAGTTCAGGATATGCATCGGGAAGGGAAGGTATTACAGAAAGGGTGTCCTTCATAGTGTTACACAGGCCTTTGTAAAATACCACAGCTTTCTTATTTTCGGGCCATGAAGTCACAGCTGATAATTGGTTAAAGCGTGTGATGTATTCTATTAAGGTTTGTCTGCCCTGGGATAAGTCTAAGAGCTCCAGATCCCGAGACTGGGCTTTGTACCTGGTGTCGAAAACTTTGGCCAATTCACTTACCAAAAGATCAAAATCATAAAGGGCTGGATGGTTGTTCTCAAGGAAAGGATTAGCCCAGGTAGCTGCAACCCCGGTCAAATGGGATAACAAAAAAGCTGCTTTTGTGGTGGAATCATGGAACACCAGTGGTCGGCAAAGAAAATGAAGTTTACACTGATTAATGAAGGTGCAATATTTTCTAGGATCACCCTGAAATTTCTCAGGAGGTGCCAATGGAAACTGTGTAGGTAACACCACAGGAGTAGGTGGGGTAGGAGGTATAGAGGGAACTGGTGATGGTGTTGCCTGATCCCCAAATTCAGCATCTGCCGGTAGAGGGTTGCGGGTACTTTGGATATTATCTAGACGATGATGTATCGCGGTAGTAGCAGTCGCTACTTCGGTTCTAAGGGATGCAACAGCTTGCATTAGAGCAGCCACAGGGTCCCCGGCAGTAGGATCCATCGTCTGAACGACCAGGAAAAGGGCTTCACAGTCTGTCAAGACTTGATGGTCGTGTAGCCGATGGAACCTCTGTCCCCAAGTACCACTCGGGCAAACAGAAAACTAACTGCTCCGAGCGGTCTTTGAGGCCACAGGTGGTGATCTTCGTCAGCCGCAACAAGGAACGCCTGTAGATGCCGGAAGGTGCCCCCGATGACCGCTGTAAGGAAAACACGTGATTAGGTCAAAACACGGAACCCCAGATTTGCATGTGACTGTATAATAAGTCTGGAATAGGGCTTACCCTTAAGAGTTGGCCAGGACTTAATAAAGATGTAACGAAATGTGTCAGAAGCAGCCAGCAAGAATGACAAGAGTGATGAAATCACCACCTGACGTAGAAGCCAGGAAACGTAGATCAATCAGAGTAGTCCAAGAACATAGTTCATGACAAAGGATAATCCGATAGCAATCCAGGGACAGAAATATGGTCGAATCCAGTAGAGGCAAAGTTCCAAACCACGGTACCGAGAGGGAAAAAGCCAAATCAGAGTCCAAAGTTCAATCCGAGGTCAATAGTAGCACACTTAGTCCGTAATCCGTAAAACGCCCAACAGGATCAGCTGTGAAGCGTTGAAGGCAGTCAGCGCGTCCCTTTTGAACGCTGACTGGTGATCACATGACTCCGTCAACCGTCACGTGATCGTGCGTGTTGAGGAGGAGCTCTCAGTTGCCGGCAACGGAGACGTTGTAGAATGCCCGTGGCACGTCTCCATGGCAACTGCCACCGATTGAATGGAAACCAGTGTTGAGATGGCAAAACTCTGCGTCGTTGACCTTGTCCCATTCCTTGCTGGCAAGTCTTCAGGGGAGAGTGTGTTTTGTGAGGTGTGTTCAGAATACGTCGGGGCGTGACATTTGGTATAAGCATTGAGATATCACATCTCTGCAATCGGAAGTGTCTCAGGATTGGGATGGGAAGCAGTTGGATATCACATCTCATGCTGTAGGAAGGGTCTCAGGTTTGGAACGGGAAGGAGTTGGATATCCCATCTCATGTTATAGGACGGGTCTCAGGTTTGGTATTAGAAGCATTGAGATATCACATCGCATGCTGTAGGAAGGGTCTCAGGATTGGAATGGGAAGGAGTTGGATATTACATTCTTGCTATAGGAAGGGTCTCATGTTTGGAATGGGAAGGAGTTGGATATCACATATGCTATAGGAAGGGTCTCAGGTTTGGAACGGGAAGGAGTTGGATATCACATCTCATGCTATAGGAAGGATCTCAGGTTTGGAATAAGCATTGAGATATCACATCTCTGCTATCGGAAGTATCTCAGGATTGGAATGGGAAGGAGTTGGATATCACATCTCATGTTATAGGACGGGTCTCAGGTTTGTTATTAGAATCATTGAGATATCATATTGTATGCTGTAGGAAGGGTCTAAGGATTGGAATGGGAAGGTCTTGGATATCACATCTCATGCTATAGGTAGGCTCTCAGGTTTGGAAAGGGAAGGAGTTGGATATCACATTTCATGTTAGAGGAAGGATCTCAGGTTTGGTATTAGAGGCATTGAGATATCACATCTCATGCTATAGGAAGGGTCTCAGGATTGGAATGGGAAGGAGTTGGATATCAGATCTCATGCTATAGGAAGGGTCTCATGTTTGGAATGGGAAGGAGTTGGATATCACATATGCTATAGGAAGGGTCTCAGGTTTGGAACGGGAAGGAGTTGGATATCACATCTCATGCTATAGGAAGGGTCTCAGGTTTGGAATAAGCATTGAGATATCACATCTCTGCTATCGGAAGTGTCTCAGGATTGGAATGGGAAGGAGTTGGATATCACATCTCATGTTATAGGACGGGTCTCAGGTTTGTTATTAGAATCATTGAGATATCATATTGTATGCTGTAGGAAGGGTCTAAGGATTGGAATGGGAAGGTCTTGGATATCACATCTCATGCTATAGGTAGGCTCTCAGGTTTGGAAAGGGAAGGAGTTGGATATCACATTTCATGTTAGAGGAAGGATCTCAGGTTTGGTATTAGAGGCATTGAGATATCACATCTCATGCTATAGGAAGGGTCTCAGGATTGGAATGGGAAGGAGTTGGATATCACATCTCATGCTATAGGAAGGGTCTCATGTTTGGAATGGGAAGGAGTTGGATATCACATATGCTATAGGAAGGGTCTCAGGTTTGGAACGGGAAGGAGTTGGATATCACATCTCATGCTATAGGAAGGGTCTCAGGTTTGGAATAAGCATTGAGATATCACATCTCATGCTATAGGAAGGGTCTCAGGATTGGAATGGGAAGGAGTTGGATATCACATCTCATGTTATAGGACGGGTCTCAGGTTTGTTATTAGAATCATTGAGATATCATATTGTATGCTGTAGGAAGGGTCTAAGGATTGGAATGGGAAGGTCTTGGATATCACATCTCATGCTATAGGTAGGCTCTCAGGTTTGGAAAGGGAAGGAGTTGGATATCACATTTCATGTTAGAGGAAGGCTCTCAGATTTGGTATTAGAGGCATTGAGATATCACATCTCATGCTATAGGAAGGGTCTCAGGTTTGGTATAAACATTGAGATATCACATCTCATGCTATAGGAAGGGTCTCAGGATTGGAATGGGAAGGAGTTGGATATCACATATGATGCTATAGGAAGGATCTCAGGTTTGGTATTAGAAGCATTGAGACATCACATCTCATGCTATAGGAAGGGTCTCAGGATTGAAATGGGAAGGAGTTGGATATCACATCTCATGCTATAGGAAGGGTCTCAGGTTTGGTATAAGCATTGAGATATCACATCTCATGCTATAGGAAGGGTCTCAGGATTGGAATGGGAAGGAGTTGTATATGACATCTCATGCCATAGGAAGGGTCTCAGGTTTGGTATAAGCATTGAGATATCACATCTCTGCTATCGGAAGGGTCTCAGGATTGGAATGGGAAGGAGTTGGATATCCCATCTCATGTTATAGGAAGAGTCTCAGGTTTGGTATTAGAAGCATTGAGATATCACATCTCATGCTATAGGAATGGTCTCAGGATTGGAATGGGAAGGAGTTTGATATCACATCTCATGCCATGTATGGGTCTCAGGTTTGGTATAAGCATTGAGATATCACATCTCATGCTATAGGAAGGGTCTCAGGACTGGAATGGGAAGGAGTTGTATATGACATCTCATGCCATAGGAAGGGTCTCAGGTTTGGTATAAGCATTGAGATATCACATCTCATGCTATCAGAAGGGTCTCAGGTTTGGAATGGGAAGGAGTCGGATATCACATCTCATGCTAAAGGGAGGGTCTCAGGTTTGGAAGTGGAAGGATTTGGATATCACATCTCATGTTATAGGAAGGATCTCAGGTTTGGTATTAGAAGCATTGAGATATCACATCTCATGCTATAGGAAGGGTCTCAGGATTGGAATGGGAAGGAGTTGGATATCACATCTCAAGCTATAGGAAGGATCTCAGGATTGGAATGAGAAGGAGTTGGATATCACATCTCATGCTATAGGAAGGGTCTCAGGTCTGGAATCGGAAGGAGTTGTATATGACATTTCATGCCATAGGAAGGGTCTCAGGTTTGGTATAAGCATTGAGATATCACATCTCTGCTATTGGAAGGGTCTCAGGATTGGAATGGGAAGGAGTTGGATATCCCATCTCATTATAGGAAGGGTCTCAGGTTTGGTATTAGAAGCATTGAGATATCACATCTCATGGTATAGGACGGGTCTCAGGATTGGAATGGGAAGGACATGGATATCACATCTCTTGTTATAGGAAGGGTCTCAGGTTTGGTATTAGAAGCATTGAGATATCACATCTCATGCTATAGGAAGGGTCTCAGGATTGGAATGGGAAGGACTTGGATATCCCATCTCATGTTATAGGAAGGGTCCCAGGTTTGGTATTAGAAGCATTGAGATATCACATCTCATGCTATAGGAAGGGTCTCAGAATTGGAATGGGAGGAGTTGGATATCACATCTCAAGCTATAGGAAGGGTCTCAGGATTGGAATGGGAAGGACTTGGATATCACATCTCATGCTATAGGAAGGCTCTCAGGTTTGGAAGGGGAAGGCGTTGGATATCACATTTCATGTTTGAGGTAGGATCTCAGGTTTGGTATTAGAGGCATTGAGATATCACATCTCATGCTATCAGAAGGATCTCAGGATTGGAATGGGAAGGAGTTGGATATCACATCTCGTGTTATAGGAATGATCTCAGGTTTGGTATTAGAAGCATTGAGAAATCACATCTCATGCTATCGGAAGGATCTCAGGTTTGGTGTTAGAAGCATTGAGATATCAAATCTCATGCTATAGGAAGGGTCTCAGGATTGGAATGGGAAGGAGTTGGATATCACATCTCATGCTATAGGAAGGGTCTCAGGATTGGAATGGGAAGGAGTTGTATATGACATCTCATGCCACAGGAAGGGTCTCAGGTTTGGTATAAGCATTGAGATATCACATCTCTGCTATTGGAAGGGTCTCAGGATTGGAATGGGAAGGAGTTGGATATCCCATCTTATGTTATAGGAAGGGTCTCAGGTTTGGTATTAGAAGCATTGAGATATCACATCTCATTCTATCAGAAGGGTCTCAGGATTGGAATGGGAAGGAGTCGGATATCACATCTCATGCTAAAGGGAGGGTCTCAGGTTTGGTATTAGAAGCATTGAGATATCACATCTCATGTTATAGGAAGAATCTCAGATTTGGTATTAGAGGCATTGAGATATCACATCTCATGCTATCAGAAGGGTCTCAGGATTGGTATGGGAAGGAGTCGGATATCACATCTCATGCTAAAGGGAGGGTCTTAGGTTTGGTATTAGAAGCATTGAGATATCACATCTCATGTTATAGGAAGAATCTCAGGTTTGGTATTAGAGCCATTGAGATATCACATCTCATGCTATAGGAAGGGTCTCAGGATTGGAATGGGAAGGAGTTGGATATCATATCTCATGCTAAAGGAAGGGTCTCAGTTTTGGTAGAAGCATTGAGATATCACATATCATGGTATAGGAAGGGTCTCAGTATTTGAATGGGAAGGAGTTGGATATCACATCTCATCCAATAGGAAGGATCTCAGGATTGGAATGGGAAGGATTTGGATGTCACATCTCTTGCTATAGGAAGGGTCTCAGTTTTTTTATTAGAAACATTGAGATATCACATCTCATGCTATAGGAAGGGTTTCAGGATTGGAATGGGAAGGATTTGTATATCACATCTCATGCTAAAGGAAGGGTCTCAGGTTTGGAAGGGGAAGGATTTGGATATCATATCTCATGTTATAGGACGGGTCGCAGGTTTGGTATTAGAAGCTTTGAGATATCACATCTCATGCTATAGGAAGGTCTCAGGATTGGAATGGGAAGGAGTTGGATATCCCTTCTCATGCTATAGGAAGGTTCTCAGGTTGCTATGGGAAGGAGTTGGATATCCCATCTCATGTTATAGGACGGGTCTCAGGTTTGTTATTAGAAGCATTGAGACATCACATCTCATGCTATAGGAAGGGTCTCAGGATTGGAATGGGAAGGAGTTGGATATCACATCTCATGCTATAGGAAGGGTCTCAGGTTTGGTATAAGCATTGAGATATCACATCTCATGCTATAGGAAGGGTCTCAGGATTGGAATGGGAAGGAGTTGTATATGACATCTCATGCCATAGGAAGGGTCTTAGGTTTGGTATAAGCATTGAGATATCACATCTCTGCTATCGGAAGGGTCTCAGGATTGGAATGGGAAGGAGTTGGATATCCCATCTCATGTTATAGGAAGAGTCTCAGGTTTGGTATTAGAAGCATTGAGACATCACATCGCATGCTGCAGGAAGGGTCTCAGGATTGGAATGGAAAGGACTTGGGTATCACATCTCATGCTATAGGGAGGGTCTCAAGTTTGATATTAGAAGCATTGAGATATCACATCTCATGATATCGGAAGAGTCTCAGACTTGGAATGGGAAGGAGTTGGATATCACATCTCATGATAAAGGAAGGGTCTAGGTTTGGAAGGGGAAGGATTTGGATATCACATCTCATGTTATAGGACGGGTCTCAGGTTTGGTATTAGAAGCATTGAGATATCAAGTCTCATTGTATAGGAAGGGTCTCAGAATTGGAATGGGAAGGAGTTGGATATCACATCTCATGCCATAGTATGGGTCTCAGGTTTGGTAGAAGCATTGGGATATCACATCTCATGCTATCGGAAGGGTATCAGGATTAGATTTGGAAGGAGTTGGATATCCCATCTCATGCTATAGGAAGGGTCTCAGGATTGGAATGGGAAGGAGTTTGATATCACATCTCATGCCATAGTATGGGTCTCAGGTTTAGTAGAAGCATTGGGATATCACATCTCATGCTATCGGAAGGGTATCAGGATTGGATTTGGAAGGAGTTGGATATCCCATCTCATGCTATAGGAAGGGTCTCAGGTTGGAATGGGAAGGAGTTGGATATCACATCTCATGTTATAGGAAGGGTCTCAGGATTGGAATGGGAAGGACTTGGATATCACATCTCATGCTATAGGAAGGCTCTCAGGTTTGCAACGGGAAAGAGTTGGATATCACATTTCATGTTAGAGGTAGGATCTCAGGTTTGGTATTAGAGGCATTGAGATATCACATCCCATGCTATCAGAAGAGTCTCAGAATTGGAATGGGAAGGAGTTGGATATCACATCTCATGCCATAGTATGGGTCTCAGGTTTGGTAGAAGCATTGGGATATCACATCTCATGCTATCGGAAGGGTATCAGGATTGGATTTGGAAGGAGTTGGATATCCCATCTCATGCTATAGGAAGGGTCTCAGGTTGGAATGGGAAGGAGTTGGATATCACATCTCATGTTATAGGAAGGGTCTCAGGATTGGAATGGAAAGGACTTGGATATCATATCTCATGCTATAGGAAGGCTCTCAGGTTTGGAAGGGGAAGGAGTTGGATATCACATTTCATGTTAGAGGAAGGATCTCAGGTTTGGTATTAGAGGCATTGAGATATCACATCTCATGCTATAGGAAGGGTCTCAGGATTGGAATGGGAAGGAGTTGAATATCACATCTCAAGCTATAGGAAGGGTCTCAGGTTTGGTATAAGCATTGAGATATCACATCTCATGCTATAGGAATGGTCTCAGGATTGGAATGGGAAGGAGTTGGATATCACATCTCATGTTATAGGAAAGATCTCAGGTTTGGTATTAGAAGCATTGAGATATCACATCTCATGCTATAAGCAGGGTCTCAGGATTGGAATGGGAAGGAGTTGTATATGGCATCTCATGCCATAGGAATGGTCTCAGGTTTGGTATAAGCATTGAGATATCACATCTCATGCTATAGGAAGGGTCTCAGGATTGGAATGGGAAGGACTTGGATATCACATCTCATGCTATAGGCAGGATCTCAGGTTTGGAAAGGGAAGGAGTTGGATATCATATTTCATGTTAGAGGTAGGATCTCAGGTTTGGTATTAGAGGCATTGAGATATCACATCTCATGCTATCAGAAGGGTCTCAGGATTGGAATGGGAAGGAGTTGGATATCACATCTCATGCTAAAGGGAGGGTCTCAGGTTTGGAAGGGGAAGGATTTGGATATCACATCTCATGTTATAGGAAGGATCTCAGGTTTGGTATTAGAAGCATTGAGATATCACATCTCATGCTATCGGAAGGGTCTCAGGATTGGAATGGGAAGGAGTTGGATATCACATCTTATGCTATAGGAAGGGTCTCAGGTTTGGAACGGGAAGGAGTTGGATATCACATCTCATGTTATAGGAAGAGTCTGAGGTTTGGTGTCAAGACTTGATGGTCGTGTAGCCGATGGAACCTCTGTCCCCAAGTACCACTCGGGCAAACAGAAAACTAACTGCTCCGAGCGGTCTTTGAGGCCACAGGTGGTGATCTTCGTCAGCCGCAACAAGGAACGCCTGTAGATGCCGGAAGGTGCCCCCGATGACCGCTGTAAGGAAAACACGTGATTAGGTCAAAACACGGAACCCCAGATTTGCATGTGACTGTATAATAAGTCTGGAATAGGGCTTACCCTTAAGAGTTGGCCAGGACTTAATAAAGATGTAACGAAATGTGTCAGAAGCAGCCAGCAAGAATGACAAGAGTGATGAAATCACCACCTGACGTAGAAGCCAGGAAACGTAGATCAATCAGAGTAGTCCAAGAACATAGTTCATGACAAAGGATAATCCGATAGCAATCCAGGGACAGAAATATGGTCGAATCCAGTAGGGGCAAAGTTCCAAACCACGGTACCGAGAGGGAAAAAGCCAAATCAGAGTCCAAAGTTCAATCCGAGGTCAATAGTAGCACACTTAGTCCGTAATCCGTAAAACGCCCAACAGGATCAGCTGTGAAGCGTTGAAGGCAGTCAGCGCGTCCCTTTTGAACGCTGACTGGTGATCACATGACTCCGTCAACCGTCACGTGATCGTGCGTGTTGAGGAGGAGCTCTCAGTTGCCGGCAACGGAGACGTTGTAGAATGCCCGTGGCACGTCTCCATGGCAACTGCCACCGATTGAATGGAAACCAGTGTTGAGATGGCAAAACTCTGCGTCGTTGACCTTGTCCCATTCCTTGCTGGCAAGTCTTCAGGGGAGAGTGTGTTTTGTGAGGTGTGTTCAGAATACGTCGGGGCGTGACATTTGGTATAAGCATTGAGATATCACATCTCTGCAATCGGAAGTGTCTCAGGATTGGGATGGGAAGCAGTTGGATATCACATCTCATGCTGTAGGAAGGGTCTCAGGTTTGGAACGGGAAGGAGTTGGATATCCCATCTCATGTTATAGGACGGGTCTCAGGTTTGGTATTAGAAGCATTGAGATATCACATCGCATGCTGTAGGAAGGGTCTCAGGATTGGAATGGGAAGGAGTTGGATATTACATTCTTGCTATAGGAAGGGTCTCATGTTTGGAATGGGAAGGAGTTGGATATCACATATGCTATAGGAAGGGTCTCAGGTTTGGAACGGGAAGGAGTTGGATATCACATCTCATGCTATAGGAAGGATCTCAGGTTTGGAATAAGCATTGAGATATCACATCTCTGCTATCGGAAGTATCTCAGGATTGGAATGGGAAGGAGTTGGATATCACATCTCATGTTATAGGACGGGTCTCAGGTTTGTTATTAGAATCATTGAGATATCATATTGTATGCTGTAGGAAGGGTCTAAGGATTGGAATGGGAAGGTCTTGGATATCACATCTCATGCTATAGGTAGGCTCTCAGGTTTGGAAAGGGAAGGAGTTGGATATCACATTTCATGTTAGAGGAAGGATCTCAGGTTTGGTATTAGAGGCATTGAGATATCACATCTCATGCTATAGGAAAGGTCTCAGGATTGGAATGGGAAGGAGTTGGATATCAGATCTCATGCTATAGGAAGGGTCTCATGTTTGGAATGGGAAGGAGTTGGATATCACATATGCTATAGGAAGGGTCTCAGGTTTGGAACGGGAAGGAGTTGGATATCACATCTCATGCTATAGGAAGGGTCTCAGGTTTGGAATAAGCATTGAGATATCACATCTCTGCTATCGGAAGTGTCTCAGGATTGGAATGGGAAGGAGTTGGATATCACATCTCATGTTATAGGACGGGTCTCAGGTTTGTTATTAGAATCATTGAGATATCATATTGTATGCTGTAGGAAGGGTCTAAGGATTGGAATGGGAAGGTCTTGGATATCACATCTCATGCTATAGGTAGGCTCTCAGGTTTGGAAAGGGAAGGAGTTGGATATCACATTTCATGTTAGAGGAAGGATCTCAGGTTTGGTATTAGAGGCATTGAGATATCACATCTCATGCTATAGGAAGGGTCTCAGGATTGGAATGGGAAGGAGTTGGATATCACATCTCATGCTATAGGAAGGGTCTCATGTTTGGAATGGGAAGGAGTTGGATATCACATATGCTATAGGAAGGGTCTCAGGTTTGGAACGGGAAGGAGTTGGATATCACATCTCATGCTATAGGAAGGGTCTCAGGTTTGGAATAAGCATTGAGATATCACATCTCATGCTATAGGAAGGGTCTCAGGATTGGAATGGGAAGGAGTTGGATATCACATCTCATGTTATAGGACGGGTCTCAGGTTTGTTATTAGAATCATTGAGATATCATATTGTATGCTGTAGGAAGGGTCTAAGGATTGGAATGGGAAGGTCTTGGATATCACATCTCATGCTATAGGTAGGCTCTCAGGTTTGGAAAGGGAAGGAGTTGGATATCACATTTCATGTTAGAGGAAGGATCTCAGATTTGGTATTAGAGGCATTGAGATATCACATCTCATGCTATAGGAAGGGTCTCAGGTTTGGTATAAACATTGAGATATCACATCTCATGCTATAGGAAGGGTCTCAGGATTGGAATGGGAAGGAGTTGGATATCACATATGATGCTATAGGAAGGATCTCAGGTTTGGTATTAGAAGCATTGAGACATCACATCTCATGCTA
The DNA here is from genome assembly GCF_040938575.1 of Ambystoma mexicanum. Taxonomy (NCBI): domain Eukaryota; kingdom Metazoa; phylum Chordata; class Amphibia; order Caudata; family Ambystomatidae; genus Ambystoma; species Ambystoma mexicanum. Next base: position 1,517,382,781 of record NC_090923.1, read on the forward strand.
TAGGAAGGGTCTCAGGATTGAAATGGGAAGGAGTTGGATATCACATCTCATGCTATAGGAAGGGTCTCAGGTTTGGTATAAGCATTGAGATATCACATCTCATGCTATAGGAAGGGTCTCAGGATTGGAATGGGAAGGAGTTGTATATGACATCTCATGCCATAGGAAGGGTCTCAGGTTTGGTATAAGCATTGAGATATCACATCTCTGCTATCGGAAGGGTCTCAGGATTGGAATGGGAAGGAGTTGGATATCCCATCTCATGTTATAGGAAGAGTCTCAGGTTTGGTATTAGAAGCATTGAGATATCACATCTCATGCTATAGGAATGGTCTCAGGATTGGAATGGGAAGGAGTTTGATATCACATCTCATGCCATGTATGGGTCTCAGGTTTGGTATAAGCATTGAGATATCACATCTCATGCTATAGGAAGGGTCTCAGGACTGGAATGGGAAGGAGTTGTATATGACATCTCATGCCATAGGAAGGGTCTCAGGTTTGGTATAAGCATTGAGATATCACATCTCATGCTAAAGGGAGGGTCTCAGGTTTGGAAGTGGAAGGATTTGGATATCACATCTCATGTTATAGGAAGGATCTCAGGTTTGGTATTAGAAGCATTGAGATATCACATCTCATGCTATAGGAAGGGTCTCAGGATTGGAATGGGAAGGAGTTGGATATCACATCTCAAGCTATAGGAAGGATCTCAGGATTGGAATGAGAAGGAGTTGGATATCACATCTCATGCTATAGGAAGGGTCTCAGGTCTGGAATCGGAAGGAGTTGTATATGACATTTCATGCCATAGGAAGGGTCTCAGGTTTGGTATAAGCATTGAGATATCACATCTCTGCTATTGGAAGGGTCTCAGGATTGGAATGGGAAGGAGTTGGATATCCCATCTCATTATAGGAAGGGTCTCAGGTTTGGTATTAGAAGCATTGAGATATCACATCTCATGGTATAGGACGGGTCTCAGGATTGGAATGGGAAGGACATGGATATCACATCTCTTGTTATAGGAAGGGTCTCAGGTTTGGTATTAGAAGCATTGAGATATCACATCTCATGCTATAGGAAGGGTCTCAGGATTGGAATGGGAAGGACTTGGATATCCCATCTCATGTTATAGGAAGGGTCCCAGGTTTGGTATTAGAAGCATTGAGATATCACATCTCATGCTATAGGAAGGGTCTCAGAATTGGAATGGGGAGGAGTTGGATATCACATCTCAAGCTATAGGAAGGGTCTCAGGATTGGAATGGGAAGGACTTGGATATCACATCTCATGCTATAGGAAGGCTCTCAGGTTTGGAAGGGGAAGGAGTTGGATATCACATTTCATGTTTGAGGTAGGATCTCAGGTTTGGTATTAGAGGCATTGAGATATCACATCTCATGCTATCAGAAGGATCTCAGGATTGGAATGGGAAGGAGTTGGATATCACATCTCGTGTTATAGGAATGATCTCAGGTTTGGTATTAGAAGCATTGAGAAATCACATCTCATGCTATCGGAAGGATCTCAGGTTTGGTGTTAGAAGCATTGAGATATCAAATCTCATGCTATAGGAAGGGTCTCAGGATTGGAATGGGAAGGAGTTGGATATCACATCTCATGCTATAGGAAGGGTCTCAGGATTGGAATGGGAAGGAGTTGTATATGACATCTCATGCCACAGGAAGGGTCTCAGGTTTGGTATAAGCATTGAGATATCACATCTCTGCTATTGGAAGGGTCTCAGGATTGGAATGGGAAGGAGTTGGATATCCCATCTTATGTTATAGGAAGGGTCTCAGGTTTGGTATTAGAAGCATTGAGATATCACATCTCATTCTATCAGAAGGGTCTCAGGATTGGAATGGGAAGGAGTCGGATATCACATCTCATGCTAAAGGGAGGGTCTCAGGTTTGGTATTAGAAGCATTGAGATATCACATCTCATGTTATAGGAAGAATCTCAGATTTGGTATTAGAGGCATTGAGATATCACATCTCATGCTATCAGAAGGGTCTCAGGATTGGTATGGGAAGGAGTCGGATATCACATCTCATGCTAAAGGGAGGGTCTTAGGTTTGGTATTAGAAGCATTGAGATATCACATCTCATTTTATAGGAAGAATCTCAGGTTTGGTATTAGAGCCATTGAGATATCACATCTCATGCTATAGGAAGGGTCTCAGGATTGGAATGGGAAGGAGTTGGATATCATATCTCATGCTAAAGGAAGGGTCTCAGTTTTGGTAGAAGCATTGAGATATCACATATCATGGTATAGGAAGGGTCTCAGTATTTGAATGGGAAGGAGTTGGATATCACATCTCATCCAATAGGAAGGATCTCAGGATTGGAATGGGAAGGATTTGGATGTCACATCTCTTGCTATAGGAAGGGTCTCAGTTTTTTTATTAGAAACATTGAGATATCACATCTCATGCTATAGGAAGGGTTTCAGGATTGGAATGGGAAGGATTTGTATATCACATCTCATGCTAAAGGAAGGGTCTCAGGTTTGGAAGGGGAAGGATTTGGATATCATATCTCATGTTATAGGACGGGTCGCAGGTTTGGTATTAGAAGCTTTGAGATATCACATCTCATGCTATAGGAAGGTCTCAGGATTGGAATGGGAAGGAGTTGGATATCCCTTCTCATGCTATAGGAAGGTTCTCAGGTTGCTATGGGAAGGAGTTGGATATCACATCTCATGTTATAGGAAGGGTCTCAGGATTGGAATGGGAAGGATTTGGATATCACATCTCTTGCTATAGGAAGGGTCTCAGGTTTTTTATTAGAAACATTGAGATATCACATCTCATGCTATAGGAAGGGTTTCAGGATTGGAATGGGAAGGATTTGGATATCACATCTCATGCTAAAGGAAGGGTCTCAGGTTTGGAAGGGGAAGGATTTGGATATCATATCTCATGTTATAGGACGGGTCCCAGGTTTGGTATTAGACGCTTTGAGATATCACATCTCATGCTATAGGAAGGGTCTCAGGATTGGAATGGGAAGGAGTTGGATATCACATCTCATGCTAAAGGAAGGGACTCAGGTTTGATAGAAGCATTGAGATATCACATCTCATGCTATAGGAAGGGTCTCAGGATTGGAATGGGAAGGAGTTGGATATCACATCTCATGCAATAGGAAGGGTCTCAGGTTTGGTACAAGCATTGAGATATCACATCTCTGCTATCGGAAGGGTCTCAGGATAGGAATGGGAAGGAGTTGGATATCACATCTCAAGCTATCTCAGGATTGGAATGGGAAGGAGTTTGATATCACATCTCAAGCTATATGAAGGTTCTCAGGTTTGGAAGGGGAAGGATTTGGATCTCACATCTCATGTTTTAGGACGGGTCTCAGGTTTGGTATTAGAAGCATTGAGATATCACATCTCATGGTATAGGAAGGGTCTCAGGATTGGAATGGGAAGGAGTTGGATATCACATCTCAAGCTATCACAGGATTGGAATGGGAAGGAGTTTGATATCACATCTCAAGCTATAGGAAGGGTCTCAGGTTTGGAAAGGGAAGGATTTGGATTTCACATCTCATGTTATAGGATGGTTCTCATGTTTGGTTTTAGAAGCATTGAGATATCACATCTAATGCTATCGGAAGGGTCTCAGGTTTGGAAAGGGAAGGATTTGGATTTCACATATGTTATTGGATGGTTCTCAGGTTTGGTTTTAGAAGCATTGAGATATCACATCTCATGCTATAGGAAGGGTCTCAGGTTTTGGAATGGGAAGGAGTTGGATACACATCTCATGTTATAGGAAGGATCTCAGGTTTGGTATTAGAAAAATTGTGATATCACATATCATGCTATAGGAAGGGTCTCAGGATTGGAATGGGAAGGAGTTGGATATGACATCTCATGCCACAGGAAGGGTCTCAGGTTTGGTATAAGCATTGAGATATCACATCTCTGCTATCGGAAGGGTCTCAGGATTGGAATGGGAAGGAGTTGGATATCCCATCTTATGTTATAGGAAGGGTCTCAGGTTTGGTGTTAGAAGCATTGAGATATCACATCTCATGCTATCAGAAGGGTCTCAGGATTGGAATGGGAAGGAGTCGGATATCACATCTCATGCTAAAGGGAGGGTCTCAGGTTTGGTATTAGAAGCATTGAGATATCACATCTCATGTTATAGGAAGAATCTCTGGTTTGGTATTAGAGGCATTGAGATATCACATCTCATGCTATCAGAAGGGTCTCAGGATTGGAATAGGAAGGAGTCGGATATCACATCTCATGCTAAAGGGAGGGTCTCAGGTTTGGTATTAGAAGCATTGAGATATCATATCTCATGTTATAGGAAGAATCTCAGGTTTGGTATTAGAGGCATTGAGATATCACATCTCATGTTATAGGAAGGGTCTCAGGATTGGAATGGGAAGGATTTGGATATCACATCTCTTGCTATAGGAAGAGTCTCAGGTTTTTTATTAGAAACATTGAGATATCACATCTCATGCTAAAGGAAGGGTCTCAGGTTTGGAAGGGGAAGGATTAGGATATCATATCTCATGTTATAGGACGGGTCCCAGGTTTGGTATTAGAAGCTTTGAAATATCACATCTCATGCTATAGGAAGGGTCTCAGGATTGGAATGGGAAGGAGTTGGATATCACATCTCATGCTAAAGGAAGGGTCTCAGGTTTGGTCCAAGCATTGAGGTATCACATCTCTGCTATCGGAAGGGTCTCAGGTTTGGAAAGGGAAGGATTTGGATTTCACATCTCATGTTATAGGATGGTTCTCATGTTTGGTTTTTAGAAGCATTGAGATATCACATCTAATGCTATCGGAAGGGTCTCAGGTTTGGAAAGGGAAGGATTTGGATTTCACATATGTTATTGGATGGTTCTCAGGTTTGGTTTTAGAAGCATTAAGATATCACATCTCAGGCTATAGGAAGGGTCTCAGGATTGGAATGGGAAGGAGTTGTATATGACATCTCATGCCACAGGAAGGGTCTCAGGTTTGGTATAAGCATTGAGATATCACATCTCTGCTATCGGAAGGGTCTCAGGATTGGAATGGGAAGGAGTTGGATATCCCATCTCATGTTATAGGAAGAGTCTCAGGTTTGGTATTAGAAGCATTGACATATCACATCTCATGCTATAGGAATGGTCTCAGGATTGGAATGGGAAGGAGTTTGATATCACATCTCATGCCATGTATGGGTCTCAGGTTTGGTATAAGCATTGAGATATCACATCTCATGCTATAGGAAGGGTCTCAGGATTGGAATGGGAAGGAGTTGTATATGACATCTCATGCCATAGGAAGGGTCTCAGGTTTGGTATAAGCATTGAGATATCACATCTCATGCTATCAGAAGGGTCTCAGGATTGGAATGGGAAGGAGTCGGATATCACATCTCATGCTAAAGGGAGGGTCTCAGGTTTGGAAGTGGAAGGATTTGGATATCACATCTCATGTTATAGGAAGGATCTCAGGTTTGGTATTAGAAGCATTGAGATATCACATCTCATGCTATAGGAAGGGTCTCAGGATTGGAATGGGAAGGAGTTGGATATCACATCTCAAGCTATAGGAAGTGTCTCAGGATTGGAATGAGAAGGAGTTGAATATCACATCTCATGCTATAGGAAGGGTCTCAGGTCTGGAATCGGAAGGAGTTGTATATGACATTTCATGCCATAGGAAGGGTCTCAGGTTTGGTATAAGCATTGAGATATCACATCTCTGCTATTGGAAGGGTCTCAGGATTGGAATGGGAAGGAGTTGGATATCCCATCTCATTATAGGAAGGGTCTCAGGTTTGGTATTAGAAGCATTGAGATATCACATCTCATGGTATAGGACGGGTCTCAGGATTGGAATGGGAAGGACATGGATATCACATCTCTTGTTATAGGAAGGGTCTCAGGTTTGGTATTAGAAGCATTGAGATATCACATCTCATGCTATAGGAAGGGTCTCAGGATTGGAATGGGAAGGACTTGGATATCCCATCTCATGTTATAGGAAGGGTCCCAGGTTTGGTATTAGAAGCATTGAGATATCACATCTCATGCTATAGGAAGGGTCTCAGAATTGGAATGGGGAGGATTTGGATATCACATCTCAAGCTATAGGAAGGGTCTCAGGATTGGAATGGGAAGGACTTGGATATCACATCTCATGCTATAGGAAGGCTCTCAGGTTTGGAAGGGGAAGGAGTTGGATATCACATTTCATGTTAGAGGTAGGATCTCAGGTTTGGTATTAGAGGCATTGAGATATCACATCTCATGCTATCAGAAGGATCTCAGGATTGGAATGGGAAGGAGTTGGATATCACATCTAGTGTTATAGGAATGATCTCAGGTTTGGTATTAGAAGCATTGAGATATCACATCTCATGCTATCGGAAGGATCTCAGGTTTGGTATTAGAAGCATTGAGATATCAAATCTCATGCTATAGGAAGGGTCTCAGGATTGGAATGGGAAGGAGTTGGATATCACATCTCATGCTATAGGAAGGGTCTCAGGATTGGAATGGGAAGGAGTTGTATATGACATCTCATGCCACAGGAAGGGTCTCAGGTTTGGTATAAGCATTGAGATATCACATCTCTGCTATCGGAAGGGTCTCAGGATTGGAATGGGATGGAGTTGGATATCCCATCTTATGTTATAGGAAGGGTCTCAGGTTTGGTATTAGAAGCATTGAGATATCACATCTCATGCTATCAGAAGGGTCTCAGGATTGGAATGGGAAGGAGTCGGATATCACATCTCATGCTAAAGGGAGGGTCTCAGGTTTGGTATTAGAAGCATTGAGATATCACATCTCATGTTATAGGAAGAATCTCAGGTTTGGTATTAGAGGCATTGAGATATCACATCTCATGCTATCAGAAGGGTCTCAGGATTGGTATGGGAAGGAGTCGGATATCACATCTCATGCTAAAGGGAGGGTCTCAGGTTTGGTATTAGAAGCATTGAGATATCACATCTCATGTTATAGGAAGAATCTCAGGTTTGGTATTAGAGCCATTGAGATATCACATCTCATGCTATAGGAAGGGTCTCAGGATTGGAATGGGAAGGAGTTGGATATCATATCTCATGCTAAAGGAAGGGTCTCAGTTTTGGTAGAAGCATTGAGATATCACATCTCATGGTATAGGAAGGGTCTCAGTATTTGAATGAGAAGGAGTTGGATATCACATCTCATCCAATAGGAAGGATCTCAGGATTGGAATGGGAAGGATTTGGATGTCACATCTCTTGCTATAGGAAGGGTCTCAGTTTTTTTATTAGAAACATTGAGATATCACATCTCATGCTATAGGAAGGGTTTCAGGATTGGAATGGGAAGGATTTGTATATCACATCTCATGCTAAAGGAAGGGTCTCAGGTTTGGAAGGGGAAGGATTTGGATATCATATCTCATGTTATAGGACGGGTTGCAGGTTTGGTATTAGAAGCTTTGAGATATCACATCTCATGCTATAGGAAGGTCTCAGGATTGGAATGGGAAGGAGTTGGATATCCCTTCTCATGCTATAGGAAGGTTCTCAGGTTGGAATGGGAAGGAGTTGGATATCACATCTCATGTTATAGGAAGGGTCTCAGGATTGGAATGGGAAGGATTTGGATATCACATCTCTTGCTATTGGAAGGGTCTCAGGTTTTTTATTAGAAACATTGAGATATCACATCTCATGCTATAGGAAGGGTTTCAGGATTGGAATGGGAAGGATTTGGATATCACATCTCATGCTAAAGGAAGGGTCTCAGGTTTGGAAGGGGAAGGATTTGGATATCATATCTCATGTTATAGGACGGGTCCCAGGTTTGGTATTAGACGCTTTGAGATATCACATCTCATGCTATCGGAAGGGTCTCAGGATTGGAATGGGAAGGAGTTGGATATCACATCTCATGCTAAAGGAAGGGACTCAGGTTTGATAGAAGCATTGAGATATCACATCTCATGCTATAGGAAGGGTCTCAGGATTGGAATGGGAAGGAGTTGGATATCACATCTCATGCAATAGGAAGGGTCTCAGGTTTGGTACAAGCATTGAGATATCACATCTCTGCTATCGGAAGGGTCTCAGGATAGGAATGGGAAGGAGTTGGATATCACATCTCAAGCTATCTCAGGATTGGAATGGGAAGGAGTTTGATATCACATCTCAAGCTATAGGAAGGTTCTCAGGTTTGGAAGGGGAAGGATTTGGATCTCACATCTCATGTTTTAGGACGGGTCTCAGGTTTGGTATTAGAAGCATTGAGATATCACATCTCATGGTATAGGAAGGGTCTCAGGATTGGAATGGGAAGGAGTTGGATATCACATCTCAAGCTATCACAGGATTGGAATGGGAAGGAGTTTGATATCACATCTCAAGCTATAGGAAGGGTCTCAGGTTTGGAAAGGGAAGGATTTGGATTTCACATCTCATGTTATAGGATGGTTCTCATGTTTGGTTTTAGAAGCATTGAGATATCACATCTAATGCTATCGGAAGGGTCTCAGGTTTGGAAAGGGAAGGATTTGGATTTCACATATGTTATTGGATGGTTCTCAGGTTTGGTTTTAGAAGCATTGAGATATCACATCTCATGCTATAGGAAGGGTCTCAGGTTTTGGAATGGGAAGGAGTTGGATACACATCTCATGTTATAGGAAGGATCTCAGGTTTGGTATTAGAAAAATTGTGATATCACATATCATGCTATAGGAAGGGTCTCAGGATTGGAATGGGAAGGAGTTGGATATGACATCTCATGCCACAGGAAGGGTCTCAGGTTTGGTATAAGCATTGAGATATCACATCTTTGCTATCGGAAGGGTTCAGGATTGGAATGGGAAGGAGTTGGATATCCCATCTTATGTTATAGGAAGGGTCTCAGGTTTGGTGTTAGAAGCATTGAGATATCACATCTCATGCTATCAGAAGGGTCTCAGGATTGGAATGGGAAGGAGTCGGATATCACATCTCATGCTAAAGGGAGGGTCTCAGGTTTGGTATTAGAAGCATTGAGATATCACATCTCATGTTATAGGAAGAATCTCTGGTTTGGTATTAGAGGCATTGAGATATCACATCTCATGCTATCAGAAGGGTCTCAGGATTGGAATGGGAAGGAGTCGTATATCACATCTCATGCTAAAGGGAGGGTCTCAGGTTTGGTATTAGAAGCATTGAGATATCACATCTCATGTTATAGGAAGAATCTCAGGTTTGGTATTAGAGGCATTGAGATATCACATCTCATGTTATAGGAAGGGTCTCAGGATTGGAATGGGAAGGATTTGGATATCACATCTCTTGCTATAGGAAGAGTCTCAGGTTTTTTATTAGAAACATTGAGATATCACATCTCATGCTAAAGGAAGGGTCTCAGGTTTGGAAGGGGAAGGATTTGGATATCATATCTCATGTTATAGGACGGGTCCCAGGTTTGGTATTAAAAGCTTTGAAATATCACATCTCATTCTATAGGAAGGGTCTCAGGATTGGAATGGGAAGGAGTTGGATATCACATTTCATGCTAAAGGAAGGGACTCAGGTTTGATAGAAGCATTGAGATATCACATCTCATGCTATAGGAAGGGTCTCAAGATTGGAATGGGAAGGAGTTGGATATCACATCTCATGTTATAGGATGGTTCTCATGTTTGGTTTTAGAAGCATTGAGATATCACATCTAATGCTATCGGAAGGGTCTCAGGTTTGGAAAGGGAAGGATTTGGATTTCACATATGTTATTGGATGGTTCTCAGGTTTGGTTTTAGAAGCATTAAGATATCACATCTCAGGCTATAGGAAGGGTCTCAGGTTTGGAATGGGAAGGAGTTGGATACACATCTCATGTTATAGGAAGGATCTCAGGTTTGGTATTAGAAAAATTGTGATATCACATATCATGCTATAGGAAGGGTCTCAGGATTGGAATGGGAAGGAGTTGGATATCACATCTCATGCTAAAGGAAAGATCTCAGGTTTGGAAGGGGAAGGATTTGGACATCACATCTCATGTTTTAGGACGGGTGTCAGGTTTGGTATTAGAAGCATTGAGATATCACATCTCATGGTATAGGAAGGGTCTCAGGATTGGAATGGGATGGAGTTGGATATCACATGTCATGCTAAAGGAAATATCTCAGGTTTGGAAGGGGAAGGATTTGGACATCACATCTCATGTTTTAGGACGGGTGTCAGGTTTGGTATTAGAAGCATTGAGATATCACATCTCATGGTATAGGAAGGGTCTCAGGATTGGAATGGGAAGGAGTTTGATATCACATCTCATGCAATCGGAAGGGTCTCAGGTTTGGAATGGGAAGGAGTTCGATATCACATCTCATGTTATAGGAAGGATCTCAGGTTTATTATTAGAAGCATTGAGATATCACATCTCATGCTATAGGAAGGGTCTCAGGATTGGAATCGGAAGGAGTTGTATTTGACATCTCATGCCATAGGAAGGGTCTCAGGTTTGGTATAAGCATTGAGATATCACATCTCTGCTATCGGAAGGGTCTCAGGATTGGAATGGGAAGGAGTTGGATATCCCATCTCATTATAGGAAGGGTCTCAGGTTTGGTATTAGAAGCATTGAGATATCACATCTCATGCTATAGGAAGGGTCTCAGGATTGGAATGGGAAGGACTTGAATATCACATCTCATGTTATAGCAAGGGTCTCAGGTTTGGTATTAGAAGCATTGAGATATCACATCTCATGCTATAGGAAGGGTCTCAGGATTGGAATGGGAACGACTTGGATATCACATCTCATGATAAAGGAAGGGTCTAAGGTTTGGAAGGGGAAGGATTTGGATATCACATCTCATGTTATAGGACCGGTCTCAGGTTTGGTATTAGAAGCATTGAGATATCAGGTCCCATGGTATAGGACGGGTCTCAGAATTGGAATGGGAAGGAGTTGGATATCACATCTCAAGCTATAGGAAGGGTGTCAGGATTGGAATGGGAAGGAGTTTGATATCACATCTCATGCCATGGTATGGGTCTCAGGTTTTGTAGAAGCATTGGGATATCACATCTCATGCTATCAGAAGGGTATCAGGATTGGATTTGGAAGGAGTTGGATATCCCATCTCATGCTATAGGAAGGGTCTCAAGTTGGAATGGGAAGGAGTTGGATATCACATCTCATGTTATAGGAAGGGTATCAGGATTGGAATGGGAAGGACTTGGATATCACATCTCATGCTATAGGAAGGCTATCAGGTTTGGAAGGGGAAGGAGTTGCATATCAAATTTCATTATAGAGGTAGGATCTCAGGTTTGGTATTAGAGGGATTGAGATATCACATCTCATGCTATAGGAAGGGTCTCACGATTGGAATGGGAAGGATTTGGATATCACATCTCATGCTATAGGAAGGGTCTCAGGTTTGGTATAAGCATTGAGATATCACATTTCATGCTATAGAAACGGTCTCAAGATTGCAATGGGAAGGAGTTGGATATCACATCTCATGTTATAGGAAGGATCTCAGATTTGGTATTAGAAGCATTGAGACATCACATCTCATGCTATAGGAAGGGTCTCAGTATTGGAATGGGAAGGAGTTGGATATCACATCTCATGTTATAGGAAGGGTCTGAGGATTGGAATGGGAAGCACTTCGATATCACATCTCATGTTATAGGAAGGCTCCCAGGTTTAGAAGGGGAAGGAGTTGGATATCACATTTCATGTTAGAGGTAGGATCTCAGGTTTGGTATTAGAGGCATTGAGATATAACATCTCATGCTATCAGAAGGGTCTCAGGATTGGAATGGGAAGGAATTGGATATCACATCTCATGCTAAAGGGAGGGTCTCAGGTTTGGAAGGGGAAGGATTTGGATATCACATCTCATGCTATAGGAAGGGTCTCAGGATTGGAATGGGAAGGATTTGGATATCACATCTCATGCTATAGGAAGGGTCTCAGGTTTGGTATAAGCATTGAGATATCACATCTCATGCTATAGGAAGGGTCTCAGGATTGGAATGGGAAGGAGTTGGATATCACATCTCATGCTATAGGTAGGCTCTCAGTTTTGGAAAGGAAAGGTTTTGGATATCACATCTCATGCTATAGGAAGGGTCTCACGATTGGAATGGGAAGGATTTGGAAATCACATCTCATGCTATAGGAAGGGTCTCAGGATTGGAATGGGAAGGAGTTGGATATCACATCTCATGCTATAGGAAGGGTCTCAGGAATGGAATGGGAAGGACTTGGATATCACATCTCATGCTATAGGAAGGGTCTCAGGATTGGAATGGGAAGGACTTGGATATCACATCTCATGCTATAGGAAGGGTCTCAGGATTGGAATGGGAAGGAGTTGCATATGACATCTCAGGCCATAGGAAGGGTCTCAGGTTTGGTATAAGCATTGAGATATCACATCTCTGCTATCGGAAGGGTCTCAGGATTGGAATGGGAAGGAGTTGGATATCCCAAATCATGTTATAGGAAGGGTCTCAGGTTTGGTATTAGAAGCATTGAGATATCACATCTCATGCTATAGGAAGGGTCTCAGGATTGGAATGGGGAGGACTTGGATGTCACATCTCATGTTATAGGGAGGGTCTCAAGTTTGATATTAGAAGCATTGAGATAACAAATCTCATGATATCGGAAGGGTCTCAGGATTGGAATGGGAAGGAATTGGATATCACATCTCATGATAAAGGAAGGGTATAAGGTTTGGAAGGGGAAGGATTTGGATATCACATCTCATGTTATAGGACGGGTCTCAGGATTGGAATGGGAAGGACTTGGATATCACATCTCATGCTATAGGAAGGGTCTCAGGATTGGAATGGGAAGGAGTTGCATATGACATCTCAGGCCATAGGAAGGGTCTCAGGTTTGGTATAAGCATTGAGATATCACATCTCTGCTATCGGAAGGGTCTCAGGATTGGAATGGGAAGGAGTTGGATATCCCAAATCATGTTATAGGAAGGGTCTCAGGTTTGGTATTAGAAGCATTGAGATATCACATCTCATGCTATAGGAAGGGTCTCAGGATTGGAATAGGAAGGAGTCGGATATCACATCTCATGCTAAAGGGAGGGTCTCAGGTTTGGTATTAGAAGCATTGAGATATCATATCTCATGTTATAGGAAGAATCTCAGGTTTGGTATTAGAGGCATTGAGATATCACATCTCATGTTATAGGAAGGGTCTCAGGATTGGAATGGGAAGGATTTGGATATCACATCTCTTGCTATAGGAAGAGTCTCAGGTTTTTTATTAGAAACATTGAGATATCACATCTCATGCTAAAGGAAGGGTCTCAGGTTTGGAAGGGGAAGGATTAGGATATCATATCTCATGTTATAGGACGGGTCCCAGGTTTGGTATTAGAAGCTTTGAAATATCACATCTCATGCTATAGGAAGGGTCTCAGGATTGGAATGGGAAGGAGTTGGATATCACATCTCATGCTAAAGGAAGGGTCTCAGGTTTGGTCCAAGCATTGAGGTATCACATCTCTGCTATCGGAAGGGTCTCAGGTTTGGAAAGGGAAGGATTTGGATTTCACATCTCATGTTATAGGATGGTTCTCATGTTTGGTTTTTAGAAGCATTGAGATATCACATCTAATGCTATCGGAAGGGTCTCAGGTTTGGAAAGGGAAGGATTTGGATTTCACATATGTTATTGGATGGTTCTCAGGTTTGGTTTTAGAAGCATTAAGATATCACATCTCAGGCTATAGGAAGGGTCTCAGGATTGGAATGGGAAGGAGTTGTATATGACATCTCATGCCACAGGAAGGGTCTCAGGTTTGGTATAAGCATTGAGATATCACATCTCTGCTATCGGAAGGGTCTCAGGATTGGAATGGGAAGGAGTTGGATATCCCATCTCATGCTATAGGAATGGTCTCAGGATTGGAATGGGAAGGAGTTTGATATCACATCTCATGCCATGTATGGGTCTCAGGTTTGGTATAAGCATTGAGATATCACATCTCATGCTATAGGAAGGGTCTCAGGATTGGAATGGGAAGGAGTTGTATATGACATCTCATGCCATAGGAAGGGTCTCAGGTTTGGTATAAGCATTGAGATATCACATCTCATGCTATCAGAAGGGTCTCAGGATTGGAATGGGAAGGAGTCGGATATCACATCTCATGCTAAAGGGAGGGTCTCAGGTTTGGAAGTGGAAGGATTTGGATATCACATCTCATGTTATAGGAAGGATCTCAGGTTTGGTATTAGAAGCATTGAGATATCACATCTCATGCTATAGGAAGGGTCTCAGGATTGGAATGGGAAGGAGTTGGATATCACATCTCAAGCTATAGGAAGTGTCTCAGGATTGGAATGAGAAGGAGTTGAATATCACATCTCATGCTATAGGAAGGGTCTCAGGTCTGGAATCGGAAGGAGTTGTATATGACATTTCATGCCATAGGAAGGGTCTCAGGTTTGGTATAAGCATTGAGATATCACATCTCTGCTATTGGAAGGGTCTCAGGATTGGAATGGGAAGGAGTTGGATATCCCATCTCATTATAGGAAGGGTCTCAGGTTTGGTATTAGAAGCATTGAGATATCACATCTCATGGTATAGGACGGGTCTCAGGATTGGAATGGGAAGGACATGGATATCACATCTCTTGTTATAGGAAGGGTCTCAGGTTTGGTATTAGAAGCATTGAGATATCACATCTCATGCTATAGGAAGGGTCTCAGGATTGGAATGGGAAGGACTTGGATATCCCATCTCATGTTATAGGAAGGGTCCCAGGTTTGGTATTAGAAGCATTGAGATATCACATCTCATGCTATAGGAAGGGTCTCAGAATTGGAATGGGGAGGATTTGGATATCACATCTCAAGCTATAGGAAGGGTCTCAGGATTGGAATGGGAAGGACTTGGATATCACATCTCATGCTATAGGAAGGCTCTCAGGTTTGGAAGGGGAAGGAGTTGGATATCACATTTCATGTTAGAGGTAGGATCTCAGGTTTGGTATTAGAGGCATTGAGATATCACATCTCATGCTATCAGAAGGATCTCAGGATTGGAATGGGAAGGAGTTGGATATCACATCTAGTGTTATAGGAATGATCTCAGGTTTGGTATTAGAAGCATTGAGATATCACATCTCATGCTATCGGAAGGATCTCAGGTTTGGTATTAGAAGCATTGAGATATCAAATCTCATGCTATAGGAAGGGTCTCAGGATTGGAATGGGAAGGAGTTGGATATCACATCTCATGCTATAGGAAGGGTCTCAGGATTGGAATGGGAAGGAGTTGTATATGACATCTCATGCCACAGGAAGGGTCTCAGGTTTGGTATAAGCATTGAGATATCACATCTCTGCTATCGGAAGGGTCTCAGGATTGGAATGGGAAGGAGTTGGATATCCCATCTTATGTTATAGGAAGGGTCTCAGGTTTGGTATTAGAAGCATTGAGATATCACATCTCATGCTATCAGAAGGGTCTCAGGATTGGAATGGGAAGGAGTCGGATATCACATCTCATGCTAAAGGGAGGGTCTCAGGTTTGGTATTAGAAGCATTGAGATATCACATCTCATGTTATAGGAAGAATCTCAGGTTTGGTATTAGAGGCATTGAGATATCACATCTCATGCTATCAGAAGGGTCTCAGGATTGGTATGGGAAGGAGTCGGATATCACATCTCATGCTAAAGGGAGGGTCTCAGGTTTGGTATTAGAAGCATTGAGATATCACATCTCATGTTATAGGAAGAATCTCAGGTTTGGTATTAGAGCCATTGAGATATCACATCTCATGCTATAGGAAGGGTCTCAGGATTGGAATGGGAAGGAGTTGGATATCATATCTCATGCTAAAGGAAGGGTCTCAGTTTTGGTAGAAGCATTGAGATATCACATCTCATGGTATAGGAAGGGTCTCAGTATTTGAATGAGAAGGAGTTGGATATCACATCTCATCCAATAGGAAGGATCTCAGGATTGGAATGGGAAGGATTTGGATGTCACATCTCTTGCTATAGGAAGGGTCTCAGTTTTTTTATTAGAAACATTGAGATATCACATCTCATGCTATAGGAAGGGTTTCAGGATTGGAATGGGAAGGATTTGTATATCACATCTCATGCTAAAGGAAGGGTCTCAGGTTTGGAAGGGGAAGGATTTGGATATCATATCTCATGTTATAGGACGGGTCGCAGGTTTGGTATTAGAAGCTTTGAGATATCACATCTCATGCTATAGGAAGGTCTCAGGATTGGAATGGGAAGGAGTTGGATATCCCTTCTCATGCTATAGGAAGGTTCTCAGGTTGGAATGGGAAGGAGTTGGATATCACATCTCATGTTATAGGAAGGGTCTCAGGATTGGAATGGGAAGGATTTGGATATCACATCTCTTGCTATTGGAAGGGTCTCAGGTTTTTTATTAGAAACATTGAGATATCACATCTCATGCTATAGGAAGGGTTTCAGGATTGGAATGGGAAGGATTTGGATATCACAT
Source organism: Ambystoma mexicanum (assembly GCF_040938575.1). Taxonomy (NCBI): domain Eukaryota; kingdom Metazoa; phylum Chordata; class Amphibia; order Caudata; family Ambystomatidae; genus Ambystoma; species Ambystoma mexicanum. The sequence goes on from NC_090923.1 coordinate 1,517,399,303, forward strand.
CTCATGCTAAAGGAAGGGTCTCAGGTTTGGAAGGGGAAGGATTTGGATATCATATCTCATGTTATAGGACGGGTCCCAGGTTTGGTATTAGACGCTTTGAGATATCACATCTCATGCTATCGGAAGGGTCTCAGGATTGGAATGGGAAGGAGTTGGATATCACATCTCATGCTAAAGGAAGGGACTCAGGTTTGATAGAAGCATTGAGATATCACATCTCATGCTATAGGAAGGGTCTCAGGATTGGAATGGGAAGGAGTTGGATATCACATCTCATGCAATAGGAAGGGTCTCAGGTTTGGTACAAGCATTGAGATATCACATCTCTGCTATCGGAAGGGTCTCAGGATAGGAATGGGAAGGAGTTGGATATCACATCTCAAGCTATCTCAGGATTGGAATGGGAAGGAGTTTGATATCACATCTCAAGCTATAGGAAGGTTCTCAGGTTTGGAAGGGGAAGGATTTGGATCTCACATCTCATGTTTTAGGACGGGTCTCAGGTTTGGTATTAGAAGCATTGAGATATCACATCTCATGGTATAGGAAGGGTCTCAGGATTGGAATGGGAAGGAGTTGGATATCACATCTCAAGCTATCACAGGATTGGAATGGGAAGGAGTTTGATATCACATCTCAAGCTATAGGAAGGGTCTCAGGTTTGGAAAGGGAAGGATTTGGATTTCACATCTCATGTTATAGGATGGTTCTCATGTTTGGTTTTAGAAGCATTGAGATATCACATCTAATGCTATCGGAAGGGTCTCAGGTTTGGAAAGGGAAGGATTTGGATTTCACATATGTTATTGGATGGTTCTCAGGTTTGGTTTTAGAAGCATTGAGATATCACATCTCATGCTATAGGAAGGGTCTCAGGTTTTGGAATGGGAAGGAGTTGGATACACATCTCATGTTATAGGAAGGATCTCAGGTTTGGTATTAGAAAAATTGTGATATCACATATCATGCTATAGGAAGGGTCTCAGGATTGGAATGGGAAGGAGTTGGATATGACATCTCATGCCACAGGAAGGGTCTCAGGTTTGGTATAAGCATTGAGATATCACATCTTTGCTATCGGAAGGGTCTCAGGATTGGAATGGGAAGGAGTTGGATATCCCATCTTATGTTATAGGAAGGGTCTCAGGTTTGGTGTTAGAAGCATTGAGATATCACATCTCATGCTATCAGAAGGGTCTCAGGATTGGAATGGGAAGGAGTCGGATATCACATCTCATGCTAAAGGGAGGGTCTCAGGTTTGGTATTAGAAGCATTGAGATATCACATCTCATGTTATAGGAAGAATCTCTGGTTTGGTATTAGAGGCATTGAGATATCACATCTCATGCTATCAGAAGGGTCTCAGGATTGGAATGGGAAGGAGTCGTATATCACATCTCATGCTAAAGGGAGGGTCTCAGGTTTGGTATTAGAAGCATTGAGATATCACATCTCATGTTATAGGAAGAATCTCAGGTTTGGTATTAGAGGCATTGAGATATCACATCTCATGTTATAGGAAGGGTCTCAGGATTGGAATGGGAAGGATTTGGATATCACATCTCTTGCTATAGGAAGAGTCTCAGGTTTTTTATTAGAAACATTGAGATATCACATCTCATGCTAAAGGAAGGGTCTCAGGTTTGGAAGGGGAAGGATTTGGATATCATATCTCATGTTATAGGACGGGTCCCAGGTTTGGTATTAAAAGCTTTGAAATATCACATCTCATTCTATAGGAAGGGTCTCAGGATTGGAATGGGAAGGAGTTGGATATCACATTTCATGCTAAAGGAAGGGACTCAGGTTTGATAGAAGCATTGAGATATCACATCTCATGCTATAGGAAGGGTCTCAAGATTGGAATGGGAAGGAGTTGGATATCACATCTCATGTTATAGGATGGTTCTCATGTTTGGTTTTAGAAGCATTGAGATATCACATCTAATGCTATCGGAAGGGTCTCAGGTTTGGAAAGGGAAGGATTTGGATTTCACATATGTTATTGGATGGTTCTCAGGTTTGGTTTTAGAAGCATTAAGATATCACATCTCAGGCTATAGGAAGGGTCTCAGGTTTGGAATGGGAAGGAGTTGGATACACATCTCATGTTATAGGAAGGATCTCAGGTTTGGTATTAGAAAAATTGTGATATCACATATCATGCTATAGGAAGGGTCTCAGGATTGGAATGGGAAGGAGTTGGATATCACATCTCATGCTAAAGGAAAGATCTCAGGTTTGGAAGGGGAAGGATTTGGACATCACATCTCATGTTTTAGGACGGGTGTCAGGTTTGGTATTAGAAGCATTGAGATATCACATCTCATGGTATAGGAAGGGTCTCAGGATTGGAATGGGATGGAGTTGGATATCACATGTCATGCTAAAGGAAATATCTCAGGTTTGGAAGGGGAAGGATTTGGACATCACATCTCATGTTTTAGGACGGGTGTCAGGTTTGGTATTAGAAGCATTGAGATATCACATCTCATGGTATAGGAAGGGTCTCAGGATTGGAATGGGAAGGAGTTTGATATCACATCTCATGCAATCGGAAGGGTCTCAGGTTTGGAATGGGAAGGAGTTCGATATCACATCTCATGTTATAGGAAGGATCTCAGGTTTATTATTAGAAGCATTGAGATATCACATCTCATGCTATAGGAAGGGTCTCAGGATTGGAATCGGAAGGAGTTGTATTTGACATCTCATGCCATAGGAAGGGTCTCAGGTTTGGTATAAGCATTGAGATATCACATCTCTGCTATCGGAAGGGTCTCAGGATTGGAATGGGAAGGAGTTGGATATCCCATCTCATTATAGGAAGGGTCTCAGGTTTGGTATTAGAAGCATTGAGATATCACATCTCATGCTATAGGAAGGGTCTCAGGATTGGAATGGGAAGGACTTGAATATCACATCTCATGTTATAGCAAGGGTCTCAGGTTTGGTATTAGAAGCATTGAGATATCACATCTCATGCTATAGGAAGGGTCTCAGGATTGGAATGGGAACGACTTGGATATCACATCTCATGATAAAGGAAGGGTCTAAGGTTTGGAAGGGGAAGGATTTGGATATCACATCTCATGTTATAGGACCGGTCTCAGGTTTGGTATTAGAAGCATTGAGATATCAGGTCCCATGGTATAGGACGGGTCTCAGAATTGGAATGGGAAGGAGTTGGATATCACATCTCAAGCTATAGGAAGGGTGTCAGGATTGGAATGGGAAGGAGTTTGATATCACATCTCATGCCATGGTATGGGTCTCAGGTTTTGTAGAAGCATTGGGATATCACATCTCATGCTATCAGAAGGGTATCAGGATTGGATTTGGAAGGAGTTGGATATCCCATCTCATGCTATAGGAAGGGTCTCAAGTTGGAATGGGAAGGAGTTGGATATCACATCTCATGTTATAGGAAGGGTATCAGGATTGGAATGGGAAGGACTTGGATATCACATCTCATGCTATAGGAAGGCTATCAGGTTTGGAAGGGGAAGGAGTTGCATATCAAATTTCATTATAGAGGTAGGATCTCAGGTTTGGTATTAGAGGGATTGAGATATCACATCTCATGCTATAGGAAGGGTCTCACGATTGGAATGGGAAGGATTTGGATATCACATCTCATGCTATAGGAAGGGTCTCAGGTTTGGTATAAGCATTGAGATATCACATTTCATGCTATAGAAACGGTCTCAAGATTGCAATGGGAAGGAGTTGGATATCACATCTCATGTTATAGGAAGGATCTCAGATTTGGTATTAGAAGCATTGAGACATCACATCTCATGCTATAGGAAGGGTCTCAGTATTGGAATGGGAAGGAGTTGGATATCACATCTCATGTTATAGGAAGGGTCTGAGGATTGGAATGGGAAGCACTTCGATATCACATCTCATGTTATAGGAAGGCTCCCAGGTTTAGAAGGGGAAGGAGTTGGATATCACATTTCATGTTAGAGGTAGGATCTCAGGTTTGGTATTAGAGGCATTGAGATATAACATCTCATGCTATCAGAAGGGTCTCAGGATTGGAATGGGAAGGAGTTGGATATCACATCTCATGCTAAAGGGAGGGTCTCAGGTTTGGAAGGGGAAGGATTTGGATATCACATCTCATGCTATAGGAAGGGTCTCAGGATTGGAATGGGAAGGATTTGGATATCACATCTCATGACATAGGAAGGGTCTCAGGTTTGGTATAAGCATTGAGATATCACATCTCATGCTATAGGAAGGGTCTCAGGATTGGAATGGGAAGGAGTTGGATATCACATCTCATGCTATAGGTAGGCTCTCAGTTTTGGAAAGGAAAGGTTTTGGATATCACATCTCATGCTATAGGAAGGGTCTCACGATTGGAATGGGAAGGATTTGGAAATCACATCTCATGCTATAGGAAGGGTCTCAGGATTGGAATGGGAAGGAGTTGGATATCACATCTCATGCTATAGGAAGGGTCTCAGGAATGGAATGGGAAGGACTTGGATATCACATCTCATGCTATAGGAAGGGTCTCAGGATTGGAATGGGAAGGACTTGGATATCACATCTCATGCTATAGGAAGGGTCTCAGGATTGGAATGGGAAGGAGTTGCATATGACATCTCAGGCCATAGGAAGGGTCTCAGGTTTGGTATAAGCATTGAGATATCACATCTCTGCTATCGGAAGGGTCTCAGGATTGGAATGGGAAGGAGTTGGATATCCCAAATCATGTTATAGGAAGGGTCTCAGGTTTGGTATTAGAAGCATTGAGATATCACATCTCATGCTATAGGAAGGGTCTCAGGATTGGAATGGGGAGGACTTGGATGTCACATCTCATGTTATAGGGAGGGTCTCAAGTTTGATATTAGAAGCATTGAGATAACAAATCTCATGATATCGGAAGGGTCTCAGGATTGGAATGGGAAGGAATTGGATATCACATCTCATGATAAAGGAAGGGTATAAGGTTTGGAAGGGGAAGGATTTGGATATCACATCTCATGTTATAGGACGGGTCTCAGGATTGGAATGGGAAGGACTTGGATATCACATCTCATGCTATAGGAAGGGTCTCAGGATTGGAATGGGAAGGAGTTGCATATGACATCTCAGGCCATAGGAAGGGTCTCAGGTTTGGTATAAGCATTGAGATATCACATCTCTGCTATCGGAAGGGTCTCAGGATTGGAATGGGAAGGAGTTGGATATCCCAAATCATGTTATAGGAAGGGTCTCAGGTTTGGTATTAGAAGCATTGAGATATCACATCTCATGCTATAGGAAGGGTCTCAGGATTGGAATGGGGAGGACTTGGATGTCACATCTCATGTTATAGGGAGGGTCTCAAGTTTGATATTAGAAGCATTGAGATACCAAATCTCATGATATCGGAAGGTTCTCAGGATTGGAATGGGAAGGAATTGGATATCACATCTCATGATAAAGGAAGGGTCTAAGGTTTGGAAGGGGAAGGATTTGGATATCACATCTCATGTTATAGGACGGGTCTCAGGTTTGGTATTAGAAGCATTGAGATATCAAGTCTCATGGTATAAGAAGGGTCTCAGAATTGGAATGGGAAGGAGTTGGATATCACATCTCAAGCTATAGGTAGGGTCTCAGGATTGGAATGGGAAGGAGTTTGATATCACATCTCATGCCATAGTATGGGTCTCAGGTTTGGTAGAAGCATTGGGATATCACATCTCATGCTATCGGAAGGGTATCAGTATTGGATTTGGAAGGAGTTGGATATCCCATCTCATGCTATAGGAAGGGTCTCAGGTTGGAATGGGAAGGAATTGGATATCACATTTCATGTTATAGGAAGGCTCTCAGGTTTGGAAGGGGAAGGAGTTGGATATCACATTTCATGTTAGAGGAAGGATCTCAGGTTTGGTATTAGAGGCCTTGAGATATCACATCTCATGCTATAGGAAGGGTCTCAGGATTGGAATGGGAAGGAGTTGGATATCACATCTCAAGCTATAGGAAGGGTCTCAGATTTGGTATAAGCATTGAGATATCACATCTCATGCTATAGGAAGGGTCTCAGGATTGGAATGGGAAGGAGTTGGATATCACATCTCATGTTATAGGAAAGATCTCAGGTTTGGTATTAGAAGCATTGAGACATCACATCTCATGTTATAGGAAGGGTCTCAGGATTGGAATGGGAAGAAGTTGGATATCACATCTCATGCTATAGGAAGAGTCTCAGGTTTGGAAGGGGAAGGAGTTGGATATCCAAATCTCATGTTATAGGACTGGTCTCGGGTTTGGTATTAGAAGCATTGAGATATCACATCGCATGCTGTAGGAAGGTTCTCAGGTTTGGAATGGGGAGGAATTAGATATCACATCTCATGTCATAGGAAGGATCTCAGGTTTGGTATTAGAAGCATTGAGATATCACATCTCATGCTATAGGAATGGTCTCAGGATTGGAATGGGAAGGAGTTGGATATTACACTCTTGCTATAGGAAGGGTCTCATGTTTGGAATGGGAAGGAGTTGGATATCACATATGCTATATGAAGGGTCTCAGGTTTGGACCGGGAAGGAGTTGGATATCACATCTCATGTTATAGGAAGGGTCTCAGGTTTGGTATAAGTATTGAGATATCACATCTCTGCTATCGGAAGTGTCTCAGGATTGGAATGGGAAGGAGTTGGATATCCCATCTCATGTTATAGGACGGGTCTCAGGTTTGTTATTAGAATCATTGAGATATCATATTGCATGCTGTAGGAAGGGTCTAAGGATTGGAATGGGAAGGACTTGGATATCACATCTCATGCTATAGGTAGGCTCTCAGGTTTGGAAAGGGAAGGAGTTGGATATCACATTTCATGTTAGAGGAAGGATCTCAGGTTTGGTATTAGAGGCATTGAGATATCACATCTCATGCTATAGGAAGAGTCTCAGGATTGGAATGGGAAGGAGTTGGATATCACATCTCATGCTATAGGAAGGGTCTCAGGTTTGGTATAAGCATTGAGATATCACATCTCATGCTATAGGAAGGGTCTCGGGATTGGAATGGGAAGGAGTTGGATATCACATCTCATGTTAGAGGAAGGATCTCAGGTTTGGTATTAGAAGCATTGAGACATCACATCTCATGCTATAGGAAGGGTCTCAGGATTGGAATGGGAAGGAGTTGTATATCACATCTCATGCTATAGGAAGGGTCTCAGGTTTGGTATAAGCATTGAGATATCACATCTCATGTTATAGGAAGGGTCTCAGGATTGGAATGGGAAGGAGTTGTATATGACATCTCATGCCATAGGAAGGGTCTTAGGTTTGGTATAAGCATTGAGATATCACATCTCTGCTATCGGAAGGGTCTCAGGATTGGAATGGGAAGGAGTTGGATATCCCATCTCATGTTATAGGAAGAGTCTCAGGTTTGGTATTAGAAGCATTGAGACATCACATCGCATGCTGTAGGAAGGGTCTCAGGATTGGAATGGAAAGGACTTGGGTATCACATCTCATGCTATAGGGAGGGTCTCAAGTTTGATATTAGAAGCATTGAGATATCACATCTCATGCTATAGGAAGGGTCTCAGGATAGGAATCCGAAGGAGTTGGATATTACATCTCATGTCATAGGAAGGATCTCAGGTTTGGTATTAGAAGCATTGAGATATCACATCTCATGCTATAGGAATGGTCTCAGGATTGGAATGGGAAGGAGTTGGATATTACACTCTTGCTATAGGAAGGGTCTCATGTTTGGAATGGGAAGGAGTTGGATATCACATATGCTATATGAAGGGTCTCAGGTTTGGACCGGGAAGGAGTTGGATATCACATCTCATGTTATAGGAAGGGTCTCAGGTTTGGTATAAGCATTGAGATATCACATCTCTGCTATCGGAAGTGTCTCAGGATTGGAATGGGAAGGAGTTGGATATCCCACCTCATGTTATAGGACGGGTCTCAGGTTTGTTATTAGAATCATTGAGATATCATATTGCATGCTGTAGGAAGGGTCTAAGGATTGGAATGGGAAGGACTTGGATATCACATCTCATGCTATAGGTAGGCTCTCAGGTTTGGAAAGGGAAGGAGTTGGATATCACATTTCATGTTAGAGGAAGGATCTCAGGTTTGGTATTAGAGGCATTGAGATATCACATCTCATGCTATAGGAAGAGTCTCAGGATTGGAATGGGAAGGAGTTGGATATCACATCTCATGCTATAGGAAGGGTCTCAGGTTTGGTATAAGCATTGAGATATCACATCTCATGCTATAGGAAGGGTCTCGGGATTGGAATGGGAAGGAGTTGGATATCACATCTCATGTTATAGGAAGGATCTCAGGTTTGGTATTAGAAGCATTGAGACATCACATCTCATGCTATAGGAAGGGTCTCAGGATTGGAATGGGAAGGAGTTGGATATCACATCTCATGCTATAGGAAGGGTCTCAGGTTTGGTATAAGCATTGAGATATCACATCTCATGCTATAGGAAGGGTCTCAGGATTGGAATGGGAAGGAGTTGTATATGACATCTCATGCCATAGGAAGGGTCTTAGGTTTGGTATAAGCATTGAGATATCCCATCTCTGCTATCGGAAGGGTCTCAGGATTGGAATGGGAAGGAGTTGGATATCCCATCTCATGTTATAGGAAGAGTCTCAGGTTTGGTATTAGAAGCATTGAGACATCACATCGCATGCTGTAGGAAGGGTCTCAGGATTGGAATGGAAAGGATTTGGATATCACATCTCATGCTATAGGGAGGGTCTCAAGTTTGATATTAGAAGCATTGAGATATCACATCTCATGCTATAGGAAGGGTCTCAGGATTGGAATGGGAAGGAGTTGGATATCACATCTCATGCTATAGGAAGGGTCTCAGGTTTGGTATAAGCAGTGAGATATCACATCTCATGCTATAGGAAGTGTCTCAGGATTGGAATGGGAAGGAGTTGGATATCACATCTCATGTTATAGGAAGGATCTCAGGTTTGGTATAAGCATTGAGATATCACATCTCTGCTATCGGAAGGGTCTCAGGATTGGAATGGGAAGGAGTTGGATATTCCCATCTCATGTTATAGGAAAGGTCTCAGGTTTGGTATTAGAAGCATTGAGATATCACATCTCATGCTATAGGAAGGGTCTCAGGATTGGAATGGGAAGGACTTGGATATAACATCTCATGCTATAGGGAGGGTCTCAAGTTTGATATTAGAAGCATTGAGATATCACATCTCATGATATCGGAAGAGTCTCAGACTTGGAATGGGAAGGAGTTGGATATCACATCTCATGATAAAGGAAGGGTCTAAGGTTTGGAAGGGGAAGGATTTGGATATCACATCTCATGTTATAGGACGGGTCTCAGGTTTGGTATTAGAAGCATTGAGATATCAAGTCTCATTGTATAGGAAGGGTCTCAGAATTGGAATGGGAAGGAGTTGGATATCACATCTCAAGCTATAGGAAGGGTCTCAGGATTGGAATGGGAAGGAGTTTGATATCACATCTCATGCCATAGTATGGGTCTCAGGTTTGGTAGAAGCATTGGGATATCACATCTCATGCTATCGGAAGGGTATCAGGATTGGATTTGGAAGGAGTTGGATATCCCATCTCATGCTATAGGAAGGGTCTCAGGTTGGAATGGGAAGGAGTTGGATATCACATCTCATGTTATAGGAAGGGTCTCAGGATTGGAATGGGAAGGACTTGGATATCACATATCATGCTATAGGAAGGCTCTCAGGTTTGCAACGGGAAAGAGTTGGATATCACATTTCATGTTAGAGGTAGGATCTCAGGTTTGGTATTAGAGGCATTGAGATATCACATCCCATGCTATCAGAAGAGTCTCAGAATTGGAATAGGAAGGAGTTGGATATCACATCTCATGCCATAGTATGGGTCTCAGGTTTGGTAGAAGCATTGGGATATCACATCTCATGCTATCGGAAGGGTATCAGGATTGGATTTGGAAGGAGTTGGATATCCCATCTCATGCTATAGGAAGGGTCTCAGGTTGGAATGGGAAGGAGTTGGATATCACATCTCATGTTATAGGAAGGGTCTCAGGATTGGAATGGAAAGGACTTGGATATCATATCTCATGCTATAGGAAGGCTCTCAGGTTTGGAAGGGGAAGGAGTTGGATATCACATTTCATGTTAGAGGAAGGATCTCAGGTTTGGTATTAGAGGCATTGAGATATCACATCTCATGCTATAGGAAGGGTCTCAGGATTGGAATGGGAAGGAGTTGGATATCACATCTCAAGCTATAGGAAGGGTCTCAGGTTTGGTATAAGCATTGAGATATCACATCTCATGCTATAGGAATGGTCTCAGGATTGGAATGGGAAGGAGTTGGATATCACATCTCATGTTATAGGAAAGATCTCAGGTTTGGTATTAGAAGCATTGAGATATCACATCTCATGCTATAAGCAGGGTCTCAGGATTGGAATGGGAAGGAGTTGTATATGGCATCTCATGCCATAGGAATGGTCTCAGGTTTGGTATAAGCATTGAGATATCACATCTCATGCTATAGGAAGGGTCTCAGGATTGGAATGGGAAGGACTTGGATATCACTTCTCATGCTATAGGCAGGATCTCAGGTTTGGAAAGGGAAGGAGTTGGATATCATATTTCATGTTAGAGGTAGGATCTCAGGTTTGGTATTAGAGGCATTGAGATATCACATCTCATGCTATCAGAAGGGTCTCAGGATTGGAATGGGAAGGAGTTGGATATCACATCTCATGCTAAAGGGAGGGTCTCAGGTTTGGAAGGGGAAGGATTTGGATATCACATCTCATGTTATAGGAAGGATCTCAGGTTTGGAATTAGAAGCATTGAGATATCACATCTCATGCTATCGGAAGGGTCTCAGGATTGGAATGGGAAGGAGTTGGATATCACATCTTATGCTATAGGAAGGGTCTCAGGTTTGGAACGGGAAGGAGTTGGATATCACATCTCATGTTATAGGAAGAGTCTCAGGTTTGGTATAAGCATTGAGATGTCACATCTCTGCAATCGGAAGTGTCTCAGGATTGGGATGGGAAGGAGTTGGATATCACATCTCATGCTATAGGAAGGGTCTCAGGTTTGGAACGGGAAGGAGTTGGATATCCCATCTCATGTTATAGGACGGGTCTCAGGTTTGGTATTAGAAGCATTGAGATATCACATCGCATGCTGTAGGAAGGGTCTCAGGATTGGAATGGGAAGGAGTTGGATATCACATATGCTGTAGGAAGGGTCTCAGGTTTGGAACGGGAACAAGTTGGATATCACATATGCTATAGGAAGGGTCTCAGGTTTGGAACGGGAAGGAGTTGGATATCACATCTCATGCTATAGGAAGGGTCTCAGGTTTGGAATAAGCATTGAGATATCACATCTCTGCTATCGGAAGTGTCTCAGGATTGGAATGGGAAGGAGTTGGATATCACATCTCATGTTATAGGACGGGTCTCAGGTTTGTTATTAGAATCATTGAGATATCATATTGTATGCTGTAGGAAGGGTCTAAGGATTGGAATGGGAAGGTCTTGGATATCACATCTCATGCTATAGGTAGGCTCTCAGGTTTGGAAAGGGAAGGAGTTGGATATCACATTTCATGTTAGAGGAAGGATCTCAGATTTGGTATTAGAGGCATTGAGATATCACATCTCATGCTATAGGAAGGGTCTCAGGTTTGGTATAAACATTGAGATATCACATCTCATGCTATAGGAACGGTCTCAGGATTGGAATGGGAAGGAGTTGGATATCACATCTGATGTTATAGGAAGGATCTCAGGTTTGGTATTAGAAGCATTGAGACATCACATCTCATGCTATAGGAAGGGTCTCAGGATTGAAATGGGAAGGAGTTGGATATCACATCTCATGCTATAGGAAGGGTCTCAGGTTTGGTATAAGCATTGAGATATCACATCTCATGCTATAGGAAGGGTCTCAGGATTGGAATGGGAAGGAGTTGTATATGACATCTCATGCCATAGGAAGGGTCTCAGGTTTGGTATAAGCATTGAGATATCACATCTCTGCTATCGGAAGGGTCTCAGGATTGGAATGGGAAGGAGTTGGATATCCCATCTCATGTTATAGGAAGAGTCTCAGGTTTGGTATTAGAAGCATTGAGATATCACATCTCATGCTATAGGAATGGTCTCAGGATTGGAATGGGAAGGAGTTGTATATGACATCCCATGCCATAGGAATGGTCTCAGGTTTGGTATAAGCATTGAGATATCACATCTCTGCTATCGGAAGGGTCTCAGGATTGGAATGGGAAGGAGTTGGATATCCCATCTCATGTTATAGGAAGAGTCTCAGGTTTGGTATTAGAAGCATTGAGATATCACATCTCATGCTATAGGAAGGGTCTCAGGATTTGAATGGGAAGGAGTTGGATATCCCATCTCATGTTATAGGAAGAGTCTCAGGTTTGGTATTAGAAGCATTGAGATATCACATCTCATGCTATAGGAATGGTCTCAGGATTGGAATGGGAAGGAGTTTGATATCACATCTCATGCCATGTATGGGTCTCAGGTTTGGTATAAGCATTGAGATATCACATCTCATGCTATAGGAAGGGTCTCAGGATTGGAATGGGAAGGAGTTGTATATGACATCCCATGCCATAGGAAGGGTCTCAGGTTTGGTATAAGCATTGAGATATCACATCTCTGCTATCGGAAGGGTCTCAGGATTGGAATGGGAAGGAGTTGGATATCCAATCTCATGTTATAGGAAGAGTCTCAGGTTTGGTATTAGAAGCATTGAGATATCACATCTCATGCTATAGGAAGTGTCTCAGGATTGGAATGGGAAGGAGTTTGATATCACATCTCATGCCATGTATGGGTCTCAGGTTTTGTAGAAGCATTGGGATATCACATCTCATGCTATCGGAAGGGTATCAGGATTGGATTTGGAAGGATTTGGATATCACATTTCATGTTATAGGAAGGATCTCAGGTTTGGTATTAGAAGCATTGAGATATCACATCTCATGCTATCGGAAGGATCTCAGGTTTGGTATTATAGGCATTGAGATATCACATCTCATGCTATCAGAAGGGTCTCAGGATTGGAATGGGAAGGAGTCGGATATCACATCTCATGCTAAAGGGAGGGTCTCAGGTTTGGAAGTGGAAGGATTTGGATATCACATCTCATGTTATAGGAAGGATCTCAGGTTTGGTATTAGAAGCATTGAGATATCACATCTCATGCTATAGGAAGGGTCTCAGGATTGGAATGGGAAGGAGTTGGATATCACATCTCAAGCTATAGGAAGGGTCTCAGGATTGGAATGAGAAGGAGTTGGATATCACATCTCATGCTATAGGAAGGGTCTCAGGTCTGGAATCGGAAGGAGTTGTATATGACATTTCATGCCATAGGAAGGGTCTCAGGTTTGGTATAAGCATTGAGATATCACATCTCTGCTATTGGAAGGGTCTCAGGATTGGAATGGGAAGGAGTTGGATATCCCATCTCATTATAGGAAGGGTCTCAGGTTTGGTATTAGAAGCATTGAGATATCACATCTCATGGTATAGGACGGGTCTCAGGATTGGAATGGGAAGGACATGGATATCACATCTCTTGTTATAGGAAGGGTCTCAGGTTTGGTATTAGAAGCATTGAGATATCACATCTCATGCTATAGGAAGGGTCTCAGGATTGGAATGGGAAGGACTTGGATATCCCATCTCATGTTATAGGAAGGGTCCCAGGTTTGGTATTAGAAGCATTGAGATATCACATCTCATGCTATAGGAAGGGTCTCAGAATTGGAATGGGGAGGAGTTGGATATCACATCTCAAGCTATAGGAAGGGTCTCAGGATTGGAATGGGAAGGACTTGGATATCACATCTCATGCTATAGGAAGGCTCTCAGGTTTGGAAGGGGAAGGAGTTGGATATCACATTTCATGTTAGAGGTAGGATCTCAGGTTTGGTATTAGAGGCATTGAGATATCACATCTCATGCTATCAGAAGGATCTCAGGATTGGAATGGGAAGGAGTTGGATATCACATCTCGTGTTATAGGAATGATCTCAGGTTTGGTATTAGAAGCATTGAGATATCACATCTCATGCTATCGGAAGGATCTCAGGTTTGGTGTTAGAAGCATTGAGATATCAAATCTCATGCTATAGGAAGGGTCTCAGGATTGGAATGGGAAGGAGTTGGATATCACATCTCATGCTATAGGAAGGGTCTCAGGATTGGAATGGGAAGGAGTTGTATATGACATCTCATGCCACAGGAAGGGTCTCAGGTTTGGTATAAGCATTGAGATATCACATCTCTGCTATCGGAAGGGTCTCAGGATTGGAATGGGAAGGAGTTGGATATCCCATCTTATGTTATAGGAAGGGTCTCAGGTTTGGTATTAGAAGCATTGAGATATCACATCTCATGCTATCAGAAGGGTCTCAGGATTGGAATGGGAAGGAGTCGGATATCACATCTCATGCTAAAGGGAGGGTCTCAGGTTTGGTATTAGAAGCATTGAGATATCACATCTCATGTTATAGGAAGAATCTCAGGTTTGGTATTAGAGGCATTGAGATATCACATCTCATGCTATCAGAAGGGTCTCAGGATTGGTATGGGAAGGAGTCGGATATCACATCTCATGCTAAAGGGAGGGTCTCAGGTTTGGTATTAGAAGCATTGAGATATCACATCTCATGTTATAGGAAGAATCTCAGCTTTGGTATTAGAGCCATTGAGATATCACATCTCATGCTATAGGAAGGGTCTCAGGATTGGAATGGGAAGGAGTTGGATATCATATCTCATGCTAAAGGAAGGGTCTCAGTTTTGGTAGAAGCATTGAGATATCACATCTCATGGTATAGGAAGGGTCTCAGTATTTGAATGGGAAGGAGTTGGATATCACATCTCATCCAATAGGAAGGATCTCAGGATTGGAACGGGAAGGATTTGGATGTCACATCTCTTGCTATAGGAAGGGTCTCAGTTTTTTTATTAGAAACATTGAGATATCACATCTCATGCTATAGGAAGGGTTTCAGGATTGGAATGGGAAGGATTTGTATATCACATCTCATGCTAAAGGAAGGGTCTCAGGTTTGGAAGGGGAAGGATTTGGATATCATATCTCATGTTATAGGACGGGTCGCAGGTTTGGTATTAGAAGCTTTGAGATATCACATCTCATGCTATAGGAAGGTCTCAGGATTGGAATGGGAAGGAGTTGGATATCCCTTCTCATGCTATAGGAAGGTTCTCAGGTTGGAATGAGAAGGAGTTGGATATCACATCTCATGTTATAGGAAGGGTCTCAGGATTGGAATGGGAAGGATTTGGATATCACATCTCTTGCTATAGGAAGGGTCTCAGGTTTGGTACAAGCATTGAGATATCACATCTCATGCTATAGGAAGGGTCTCAGGATAGGAATGGGAAGGAGTTGGATATCACATCTCATGCAATAGGAAGGGTCTCAGGTTTGGTACAAGCATTGAGATATCACATCTCTGCTATCGGAAGGGTCTCAGGATAGGAATGGGAAGGAGTTGGATATCACATCTCAAGCTATCTCAGGATTGGAATGGGAAGGAGTTTGATATCACATCTCAAGCTATAGGAAGGTTCTCAGGTTTGGAAGGGGAAGGATTTGGATCTCACATCTCATGTTTTAGGACGGGTCTCAGGTTTGGTATTAGAAGCATTGAGATATCACATCTCATGGTATAGGAAGGGTCTCAGGATTGGAATGGGAAGGAGTTGGATATCACATCTCAAGCTATCACAGGATTGGAATGGGAAGGAGTTTGATATCACATCTCAAGCTATAGGAAGGGTCTCAGGTTTGGAAAGGGAAGGATTTGGATTTCACATCTCATGTTATAGGATGGTTCTCAT
The DNA here is from genome assembly GCF_040938575.1 of Ambystoma mexicanum. Taxonomy (NCBI): domain Eukaryota; kingdom Metazoa; phylum Chordata; class Amphibia; order Caudata; family Ambystomatidae; genus Ambystoma; species Ambystoma mexicanum. Next base: position 1,517,415,237 of record NC_090923.1, read on the forward strand.
GTTTGGTTTTAGAAGCATTGAGATATCACATCTCATGCTATAGGAAGGGTCTCAGGTTTTGGAATGGGAAGGAGTTGGATACACATCTCATGTTATAGGAAGGATCTCAGGTTTGGTATTAGAAAAATTGTGATATCACATATCATGCTATAGGAAGGGTCTCAGGATTGGAATGGGAAGGAGTTGGATATGACATCTCATGCCACAGGAAGGGTCTCAGGTTTGGTATAAGCATTGAGATATCACATCTCTGCTATCGGAAGGGTCTCAGGATTGGAATGGGAAGGAGTTGGATATCCCATCTTATGTTATAGGAAGGGTCTCAGGTTTGGTGTTAGAAGCACTGAGATATCACATCTCATGCTATCAGAAGGGTCTCAGGATTGGAATGGGAAGGAGTCGGATATCACATCTCATGCTAAAGGGAGGGTCTCAGGTTTGGTATTAGAAGCATTGAGATATCACATCTCATGTTATAGGAAGAATCTCAGGTTTGGTATTAGAGGCATTGAGATATCACATCTCATGTTATAGGAAGGGTCTCAGGATTGGAATGGGAAGGATTTGGATATCACATCTCTTGCTATAGGAAGAGTCTCAGGTTTTTTATTAGAAACATTGAGATATCACATCTCATGCTAAAGGAAGGGTCTCAGGTTTGGAAGGGGAAGGATTTGGATATCATATCTCATGTTATAGGACGGGTCCCAGGTTTGGTATTAGAAGCTTTGAAATATCACATCTCATGCTATAGGAAGGGTCTCAGGATTGGAATGGGAAGGAGTTGGATATCACATCTCATGCTAAAGGAAGGGACTCAGGTTTGATAGAAGCATTGAGATATCACATCTCATGCTGTAGGAAGGGTCTCAAGATTGGAATGGGAAGGAGTTGGATATCACATCTCATGCCATAGGAAGGGTCTCAGGTTTGGTCCAAGCATTGAGGTATCACATCTCTGCTATCGGAAGGGTCTCAGGTTTGGAAAGGGAAGGATTTGGATTTCATATCTCATGTTATAGGATGGTTCTCATGTTTGGTTTTAGAAGCATTGAGATATCACATCTAATGCTATCGGAAGGGTCTCAGGTTTGGAAAGGGAAGGATTTGGATTTCACATATGTTATTGGATGGTTCTCAGGTTTGGTTTTAGAAGCATTATGATATCACATCTCAGGCTATAGGAAGGGTCTCAGGTTTGGAATGGGAAGGAGTTGGATACACATCTCATGTTATAGGAAGGATCTCAGGTTTGGTATTAGAAAAATTGTGATATCACATATCATGCTATAGGAAGGGTCTCAGGATTGGAATGGGAAGGAGTTGGATATCACATCTCATGCTAAAGGAAAGATCTCAGGTTTGTAAGGGGAAGGATTTGGACATCACATCTCATGTTTTAGGACGGGTGTCAGGTTTGGTATTAGAAGCATTGAGATATCACATCTCATGGTATAGGAAGGGTCTCAGGATTGGAATGGGAAGGAGTTGGATATCACATCTCATGCTAAAGGAAAGATCTCAGGTTTGGAAGGGGAAGGATTTGGACATCACATCTCATGTTTTAGGACGGGTGTCAGGTTTGGTATTAGAAGCATTGAGATATCACATCTCATGGTATAGGAAGGGTCTCAGGATTGGAATGGGAAGGAGTTGGATGTCACATCTCATGCTAAAGGAAAGATCTCAGGTTTGGAAGGGGAAGGATTTGGACATCACATCTCATGTTTTAGGACGGGTGTCAGGTTTGGTATTAGAAGCATTGAGATATCACATCTCATGGTATAGGAAGGGTCTCAGGATTGGAATGGGAAGGAGTTTGATATCACATCTCATGCAATTGGAAGGGTCTCAGGTTTGGAATGGGAAGGAGTTCGATATCACATCTCATGTTATAGGAAGGATCTCAGGTTTATTATTAGAAGCATTGAGATATCACATCTCATGCTATAGGAAGGGTCTCAGGATTGGAATCGGAAGGAGTTGTATTTGACATCTCATGCCATAGGAAGGGTCTCAGGTTTGGTATAAGCATTTTGTATATCACATCTCTGCTATCGGAAGGGTCTCAGGATTGGAATGGGAAGGAGTTGGATATCCCATCTCATTATAGGAAGGCTCTCAGTTTTGGTATTATAAGCATTGAGATATCACATCTCATGCTATAGGAAGGGTCTCAGGATTGGAATGGGAAGGACCTGAATATCACATCTCATGTTATAGCAAGGGTCTCAGGTTTGGTATTAGAAGCATTGAGATATCACATCTCATGCTATAGGAAGGGTCTCAGGATTGGAATGGGAACGACTTGGATATCACATCTCATGATAAAGGAAGGGTCTAAGGTTTGGAAGGGGAAGGATTTGGATATCACATCTCATGTTATAGGACCGGTCTCAGGTTTGGTATTAGAAGCATTGAGATATCAAGTCCCATGGTATAGGACGGGTCTCAGAATTGGAATGGGAAGGAGTTGGATATCACATCTCAAGCTATAGGAAGGGTGTCAGGATTGGAATGGGAAGGAGTTTGATATCACATCTCATGCCATGGTATGGGTCTCAGGTTTTGTAGAAGCATTGGGATATCACATCTCATGCTATCGGAAGGGTATCAGGATTGGATTTGGAAGGAGTTGGATATCCCATCTCATGCTATAGGAAGGGTCTCAAGTTGGAATGGGAAGGAGTTGGATATCACATCTCATGTTATAGGAAGGGTATCAGGATTGGAATGGGAAGGACTTGGATATCACATCTCATGCTATAGGAAGGCTATCAGGTTTGGAAGGGGAAGGAGTTGCATATCAAATTTCATTATAGAGGTAGGATCTCAGGTTTGGTATTAGAGGCATTGAGATATCACATCTCATGCTATAGGAAGGGTCTCACGATTGGAATGGGAAGGATTTGGATATCACATCTCATGCTATAGGAAGGGTCTCAGGTTTGGTATAAGCATTGAGATATCACATCTCATGCTATAGAAACGGTCTCAAGATTGCAATGGGAAGGAGTTGGATATCACATCTCATGTTATAGGAAGGATCTCAGATTTGGTATTAGAAGCATTGAGACATCACATCTCATGCTATAGGAAGGGTCTCAGGATTGGAATGGGAAGGAGTTGGATATCACATCTCATGTTATAGGAAGGGTCTGAGGATTGGAATGGGAAGCACTTCGATATCACATCTCATGTTATAGGAAGGCTCCCAGGTTTAGAAGGGGAAGGAGTTGGATATCACATTTCATGTTAGAGGGAGGATCTCAGGTTTGGTATTAGAGGCATTGAGATATAACATCTCATGCTATCAGAAGGGTCTCAGGATTGGAATGGGAAGGAGTTGGATATCACATCTCATGCTAAAGGGAGAGTCTCAGGTTTGGAAGGGGAAGGATTTGGATATCACATCTCATGCTATAGGAAGGGTCTCAGGATTGGAATGGGAAGGATTTGGATATCACATCTCATGCTATAGGAAGGGTCTCAGGTTTGGTATAAGCATTGAGATATCACATCTCATGCTATAGGAAGGGTCTCAGGATTGGAATGGGAAGGAGTTGGATATCACATCTCATGCTATAGGTAGGCTCTCAGTTTTGGAAAGGGAAGGTTTTGGATATCACATCTCATGCTATAGGAAGGGTCTCACGATTGGAATGGGAAGGATTTGGATATCACATCTCATGCTATAGGAAGGGTCTCAGGATTGGAATGGGAAGGAGTTGGATATCACATCTCATGCTATAGGAAGGGTCTCAGGAATGGAATGGGAAGGAGTTTTATATGACATCTCATGCCATAGGAAGGATCTCAGGTTTGGTATTAGAAGCATTGAGACATCACATCTCATGTTATAGGAAGGGTCTCAGGATTGGAATGGGAATGAGTTGGATATCACATCTCATGCTATAGGAAGGGTCTCAGGTTTGGTATAAGCATTGAGATATCACATCTCATGCTATAGGAAGGGTCTCAGGATTGGAATGGGAAGGAGTTGTATATGACATCTCATGTCATAGGAAGGGTCTCAGGTTTGGTATCAGCATTGAGATATCACATCTCTGCTATCGGAAGGGTCTCAGGATTGGAATGGGAAGGAGTTGGATATCCCATCTTATGTTATAGGAAGGGTCTCAGGTTTGGTATTATAAGCATTGAGATATCACATCTCATGCTATAGGAAGGGTCTCAGGATTGGAATGGGAAGGACTTGAATATCCCATCTCATGCTATAGGGAGGCTCTCACGTTTGGAAAGGGAAGGAGTTGGATATCACATTTCATGTTAGAGGTAGGATCTCAGGTTTGGTATTAGAGGCATTGAATATCACATCTCATGCTATCAGAAGGGTCTCAGGATTGGAATGGGAAGGAGTTGGATATCACATCTCATGCTAAAGGGCGGGTCTCAGGTTTGGAAGGGGAAGGATTTTGATATCACATCTCATGTTATAGGAAGGATCTCAGGTTTGGTATTAGAGGGATTGAGATATCACATCTCATGCTATCGGAAGGGTATCAGGATTGGATTTGGAAGTAGTTGGATATCCCATCTCATGCTATAGGAAGGGTCTCAGGTTGGAATGGGAAGGAGTTGGATATCACATCTCATGTTTTAGGAAGGGTCTCAGGATTGGAATGGGAAATACTTCGATATCACATCTCATGCTATAGGAAGGCTCTCAGGTTTGCAAGGGGAAGGATTTGGATATCACATTTCATGTTAGAGGTAGGATCTCAGGTTTGGTATTAGAGGCATTGAGATATCACATCTCATGCTATCAGAAATGTCTCAGGATTGGAATGGGAAGGAGTTGGATATCACATCTCATGCTAAAGGGAGGGTCTCTGGTTTGGAAGGGGAAGGATTTGGATATCACATCTCATGTTATAGGAAGGATCTCAGGTTTGGTATTAGAAGCATTGAGATATCACATCTCATGCTATAGGAATGGTCTCAGGATTGGAATGGGAAGGAGTTGGATATTAGATTCTTGCTATAGAAAGGGTCTCAGGTTTGGAACGGGAAGGAGTTGGATATCACATCTCATGTTATAGGAAGGGTCTCAGGTTTGGTCTAAGCATTGAGATATCACATCTCTGCTATCGGAAGTTTCTCAGGATTGAAATGGGAAGGAGTTGGATATCCCATCTCATGTCATAGGAAGGATCTCAGGTTTGGTATTAGAAGCATTGAGATATCACATCTCATGCTATAGGAATGGTCTCAGGATTGGAATGGGAAGGAGTTGGATATTAGATTCTTGCTATAGAAAGGGTCTCAGGTTTGGAACGGGAAGGAGTTGGATATCACATCTCATGTTATAGGAAGGGTCTCAGGTTTGGTCTAAGCATTGAGATATCACATCTCTGCTATCGGAAGTTTCTCAGGATTGAAATGGGAAGGAGTTGGATATCCCATCTCATGTTATAGGACGGGTCTCAGGTTTGGTAATAGAATCATTGAGATATCACATCTCATGCTGTAGGAAGTGTCTAAGGATTGGAATGGGAAGGACTTGGATATCACATCTCATGCTATAGGTAGACTCTCAGGTTCGGAAAGGGAAGGAGTGGGATATCACATTTCATGTTCAAAGAAGGATCTCAGGTTTGGTATTAGAGGCATTGAGATATCACATCTCATGCTATAGGAAGGGTCTCAGGATTGGAATGGGAAGGATTTGGATATCACATCTCATGCTATAGGAAGGGTCTCAGGATTGGAATGGGAAGGAGTTGGATATCACATCTCATGCTATAGGTAGGCTCTCAGGTTTGGAAAGGGAAGGATTTGGATATCACATTTCATGTTAGAGGAAGGATCTCAGGTTTGGTATTAGAGGAATTGAGATATCACATCTCATGCTATAGGAAGGGTCTCACGATTGGAATGGGAAGGATTTGGATATCACATCTCATGCTATAGGAAGGGTCTCAGGTTTGGTATAAGCATTGAAATATCACATCCCATACTATAGGAAGGGTCTCAGGATTGGAATGGAAGGAGTTGGATATCACATCTCATGTTATAGGAAGGATCTCAGATTTGGTATTAGAAGCATTGAGACATCACATCTCATGCTATAGGAAGGGTCTCAGGATTGGAATGGGAAGGAGTTGGATATCACATCTCATGTTATAGGAAGGGTCTCAGGATTGGAATGGGAAGGACTTCGATATCACATCTCATGTTATAGGAAGGCTCCCAGGTTTGGAAGGGGAAGGAGTTGGATATCACATTTCATGTTAGAGGTAGAATCTCAGGTTTGGTATTAGAGGCATTGAGATATAACATCTCATGCTATCAGAAGGGTCTCAGGATTGGAATGGGAAGGAGTTGGATATCACATCTCATGCTAAAGGGAGGGCGTCAGGTTTGGAAGGGGAACGATTTGAATATCACATCTCGTGTTATAGGAAGGATCTCAGGTTTGGTATTAGAAGAATTGAAATATCACATCTCATGCTATCGGAAGGATCTCAGGTTTGGTATTAGAAGCATTGAGATATCACATCTCATGCTATCAGAACGGTCTCAGGATTGGAATGGGAAGGAGTTGGATATCACATCTCATGCTAAAGGGAGGGTCTCTGGTTTGGAAGGGGAAGGATTTGGATATCACATCTCATGTTATAGGAAGGATCTCAGGTTTGTTATTGGAAGCATTGAGATATCACATCTCATGCTATAGGAAGGGTCTCAGGATTGGAATGGGAAGGAGTTGGATATCATATCTCATGCTATAGGAAGGGTCTCAGGAATGGAATGGGAAGGAGTTTTATATGACATCTCATGCCATAGGAAGGATCTCATGTTTGGTATTAGAAGCATTGAGACATCACATCTCATGTTATAGGAAGGGTATCAGGATTGGAATGGGAAGGAGTTGGATATCACATCTCATGCTATAGGAAGGGTCTCAGGTTTGGTATAAGCATTGAGATATCACATCTCATGCTATAGGAAGGGTCTCAGGATTGGAATGGGAAGGAGTTGTATATGACATCTCATGCCATAGGAAGGGTCTCAGGTTTGGTATAAGCATTGAGATATCACATCTCTGCTATCGGAAGGGTCTCAGGATTGGAATGGGAAGGACTAGGATATCACATCTCATGCTATAGGAAGGGTCTCAGGATTGGAATGGGAAGGACTTGGATATCACATCTCATGTTATAGGAAGGGTCTCAGGTTTGGTATTAGAAGCATTGAGATATCATATCTCATGCTATAGGAAGGGTCTCAGGAATGGAATGGGAAGGACTTGGATATCACATCTCATGATAAAGGAAGGGTCTAAGGTTTGGAAGGGGAAGGATTTGTATATCACATCTCATGTTATAGGACGGGTCTCAGGTTTGGTATTAGAAGCATTGTGATATCACATCTCATGCTATAGGAAGTGTCTCAGGATTGGAATGGGAAGGAGTTAGATATCACATCTCATGCTATAGGAAGGGTTTCAGGTTTGGTAGAAGCATTGAGATATCACATCTCATGCTATAGGAAGAGTCTCAGGTTTGGGAAGGGAAGGATTTGGATTTCACATCTCATGTTATAGGATGGTTCTCATGTTTGGTTTTTGAAGCATTGAGATATCACATCTCATGCTATCGGAAGGGTCTCAGGTTTGGAATGGGAAGGAGTTGGATATCACATCTCATGTTATAGGAAGGATCTCATGTTTGGTATTAGAAGCATTGAGATATCACATCTCATGCTATAGGAAGGGTCTCCGGATTGGAATGTGAAGGATTTGGATATTACATCTCATGCTAAAGGAAGGGTCTCAGGTTTGGAATGGGAAGGAGTTGGATATGACATCTCTTGTTATAGGGAGGGTCTCAGGATTTGAATGGCAAGGAGTTGGATATCACATCTCATGCCATAGGAAGGGTCTCAGGTTTGGTATAAGCATTGAGATATCACATCTCTGCTATCGGAAGGGTCTCAGGATTGGATTGGGAAGGAGTTGGATACCCCTTCTCATGCTATAGGAAGGGTCTCAGGTTGGAATGGGAAGGAGTTGGATATCACATCTCATGTTATAGGAAGGGTCTCAGGATTGGAATGGGAAGGATTTGGATATCACATCTCTTGCTATAGGAAGGGTCTCAGGTTTTTTATTAGAAACATTGAGATATCACATCTCATGCTATAGGAAGGGTTTTAGGATTGGAATGGGAAGTATTTGGATATCACATCTCATGCTAAAGGAAGGGTCTCAGGTTTGGAAGGGGAAGGGTTTGGATATCATATCTCATGTTATAGGACGGGACCCAGGTTTGGTATTAGAAGCATTGAGATATCACATCTCATGGTATAGGAAGGGTCTCAGGGTTGGAATGGGAAGGAGTTGGATATCACATCTCATCCAATAGGAAGGGTCTCAGGTTTGGAATGGGAAGGAATTGGATATCACATCTCATGTTATAGGAAGGGTCTCAGGTTTGGTAGAAGCGTTGAGATATCACATCTCTGCTATCGGAAGGGTCTCAGGATTGGATTGGGAAGGAGTTGGATATCCCTTCTCATGCTATAGGAAGTGTCTCAGGTTGGAATGGGAAGGAGTTGGATATCACATCTCATGTTATAGGAAGGGTCTCAGGATTGGAATGGGAAGGATTTGGATATCACATCTCTTGCTATAGGAAGGGTCTCAGGATTGGAATGGGTAGGAGTTGGATATTTCATTCTTGCTATAGGAAGGGTCTCATGTTTGGAATGGGAAGGAGTTGGATATCACATATCATGCCATAGGAAGGGTCTCAGGTTTGGTATAAGCATTGAGATATCACATCTCTGCTATCGGAAGGGTCTCCGGATTGGATTGGGAAGGAGTTGGATATCCCTTCTCATGCTATAGGAAGTGTCTCAGGTTGGAATGGGAAGGAGTTGGATATCACATCTCATGTTATAGGAAGGGTCTCAGGATTGGAATGGGAAGGATTTGGATATCACATCTCTTGCTATAGGAAGGGTCTCAGGATTGGAATGGGTAGGAGTTGGATATTTCATTCTTGCTATAGGAAGGGTCTCATGTTTGGAATGGGAAGGAGTTGGATATCACATATGCTATAGGAAGTGTCTCAGGTTTGGAACGGGAAGGAGTTGGATATCACATCTCATGTTAGAGGAAGGATCTCAGGTTTGGTATTAGAGGCCTTGAGATATCACATCTCATGCTATAGGAAGGGTCTCAGGTTTGGTATAAGCATTGAGATATTACATCTCATGCTATAGGAAGGGTCTCAGGATTGGAATGGGAAGAAGTTGGATATCACATCTCATGCTATAGGAAGGGTCTCAGGTTTGGTATAAGCATTGAGATATCACATCTCATGCTATAGGAAGGGTCTCAGGATTGGAATGGGAAGGAGTTGTATATGACATCTCATGCCATAAGAAGGGTCTCAGGTTTGGTATAAGCATTGAGATATCACATCACATGCTATAGGAAGGGTCTCAGGATTGGAATGGGAAGGACTTGGATATCACATCTCATGCTATAGGCAGGGTCTCAGGTTTGGAAAGGGAAGGAGATGGAGATCACATTTCATGTTAGAGGCAGGATCTCAGGTTTGGTATTAGAGGCATTGAGATATCACATCTCATGCTATAGGAAGTGTCTCAGGATTGGAATGGGAAGGAGTTAGATATCACATCTCATGCTATAGGAAGGGTTTCAGGTTTGGTATTAGAAGCATTGCGACATCACATCTCATGTTATAGGAAGGGTCTCAGGATTGGAATGGGAAGAAGTTGGATATCACATCTCATGCTATAGGAGGGGTCTCAGGTTTGGTATAAGCATTGAGATATCACATCTCATGCTATAGGAAGGGTCTCAGGATTGGAATGGGAAGGAGTTGTATATGACATCTCATGCCATAGGAAGGGTCTCAGGTTTGGTATAAGCATTGAGATATCACATCACATGCTATAGGAAGGGTCTCAGGATTGGAATGGAAAGGACTTGGATATCACATCTCATGCTATAGGCAGGGTCTCAGGTTTGGAAAGGGAAGGAGATGGATATCACATTTCATGTTAGAGGTAGGATCTCAGGTTTGGTATTAGAGGCATTGAAATATCACATCTCATGCTATCAGATGGGTCTCAGGATTGGAATGGGAAGGACTAGGATATCACATCTCATGCTATAGGAAGGGTCTCAGGATTGGAATGGGAAGGACTTGGATATCACATCTCATGTTATAGGAAGGGTCTCAGGTTTGGTATTAGAAGCATTGAGATATCACATCTCATGCTATAGGAAGGGTCTCAGGAATGGAATGGGAAGGACTTGGATATCACATCTCATGATAAAGGAAGGGTCTAAGGTTTGGAAGGGGAAGGATTTGTATATCACATCTCATGTTATAGGACGGGTCTCAGGTTTGGTATTAGAAGCATTGTGATATCACATCTCATGCTATAGGAAGTGTCTCAGGATTGGAATGGGAAGGAGTTAGATATCACATCTCATGCTATAGGAAGGGTTTCAGGTTTGGTAGAAGCATTGAGATATCACATCTCATGCTATAGGAAGAGTCTCAGGTTTGGGAAGGGAAGGATTTGGATTTCACATCTCATGTTATAGGATGGTTCTCATGTTTGGTTTTTGAAGCATTGAGATATCACATCTCATGCTATCGGAAGGGTCTCAGGTTTGGAATGGGAAGGAGTTGGATATCACATCTCATGTTATAGGAAGGATCTCATGTTTGGTATTAGAAGCATTGAGATATCACATCTCATGCTATAGGAAGGGTCTCCGGATTGGAATGTGAAGGATTTGGATATTACATCTCATGCTAAAGGAAGGGTCTCAGGTTTGGAATGGGAAGGAGTTGGATATGACATCTCTTGTTATAGGGAGGGTCTCAGGATTTGAATGGCAAGGAGTTGGATATCACATCTCATGCCATAGGAAGGGTCTCAGGTTTGGTATAAGCATTGAGATATCACATCTCTGCTATCGGAAGGGTCTCAGGATTGGATTGGGAAGGAGTTGGATACCCCTTCTCATGCTATAGGAAGGGTCTCAGGTTGGAATGGGAAGGAGTTGGATATCACATCTCATGTTATAGGAAGGGTCTCAGGATTGGAATGGGAAGGATTTGGATATCACATCTCTTGCTATAGGAAGGGTCTCAGGTTTTTTATTAGAAACATTGAGATATCACATCTCATGCTATAGGAAGGGTTTTAGGATTGGAATGGGAAGTATTTGGATATCACATCTCATGCTAAAGGAAGGGTCTCAGGTTTGGAAGGGGAAGGGTTTGGATATCATATCTCATGTTATAGGACGGGACCCAGGTTTGGTATTAGAAGCATTGAGATATCACATCTCATGGTATAGGAAGGGTCTCAGGGTTGGAATGGGAAGGAGTTGGATATCACATCTCATCCAATAGGAAGGGTCTCAGATTTGGAATGGGAAGGAATTGGATATCACATCTCATGTTATAGGAAGGGTCTCAGGTTTGGTAGAAGCGTTGAGATATCACATCTCTGCTATCGGAAGGGTCTCAGGATTGGATTGGGAAGGAGTTGGATATCCCTTCTCATGCTATAGGAAGTGTCTCAGGTTGGAATGGGAAGGAGTTGGATATCACATCTCATGTTATAGGAAGGGTCTCAGGATTGGAATGGGAAGGATTTGGATATCACATCTCTTGCTATAGGAAGGGTCTCAGGATTGGAATGGGTAGGAGTTGGATATTTCATTCTTGCTATAGGAAGGGTCTCATGTTTGGAATGGGAAGGAGTTGGATATCACATATCATGCCATATGAAGGGTCTCAGGTTTGGTATAAGCATTGAGATATCACATCTCTGCTATCGGAAGGGTCTCCGGATTGGATTGGGAAGGAGTTGGATATCCCTTCTCATGCTATAGGAAGTGTCTCAGGTTGGAATGGGAAGGAGTTGGATATCACATCTCATGTTATAGGAAGGGTCTCAGGATTGGAATGGGAAGGATTTGGATATCACATCTCTTGCTATAGGAAGGGTCTCAGGATTGGAATGGGTAGGAGTTGGATATTTCATTCTTGCTATAGGAAGGGTCTCATGTTTGGAATGGGAAGGAGTTGGATATCACATATGCTATAGGAAGTGTCTCAGGTTTGGAACGGGAAGGAGTTGGATATCACATCTCATGTTAGAGGAAGGATCTCAGGTTTGGTATTAGAGGCCTTGAGATATCACATCTCATGCTATAGGAAGGGTCTCAGGTTTGGTATAAGCATTGAGATATTACATCTCATGCTATAGGAAGGGTCTCAGGATTGGAATGGGAAGAAGTTGGATATCACATCTCATGCTATAGGAAGGGTCTCAGGTTTGGTATAAGCATTGAGATATCACATCTCATGCTATAGGAAGGGTCTCAGGATTGGAATGGGAAGGAGTTGTATATGACATCTCATGCCATAAGAAGGGTCTCAGGTTTGGTATAAGCATTGAGATATCACATCACATGCTATAGGAAGGGTCTCAGGATTGGAATGGGAAGGACTTGGATATCACATCTCATGCTATAGGCAGGGTCTCAGGTTTGGAAAGGGAAGGAGATGGATATCACATTTCATGTTAGAGGCAGGATCTCAGGTTTGGTATTAGAGGCATTGAGATATCACATCTCATGCTAAAGGGAGGGTCTCAGGTTTGGAAGGGGAAGGAGTTGGATATCACATCTCATGCTATAGGAAGGGTCTCAGATTTGGTATAAGCATTGAGATATCACATCTCATGCTATAGGAAGGGTCTCAGGATTGGAATGGGAAGGAATTGGATATCACATCTCATGCTATAGGAAGGGTCTCAGATTTGGTATAAGCATTGAGATATCACATCTCATGCTAAAGGAAGGGTCTCAGGATTGGAATGGGAAGGAGTTGTATATGACATCTCAGGCCATAGGAAGGTTCTCAGGTTTGGTATAAGCATTGAGATATCACATCTCATGCTATCGGAAGGGTATCAGGATTGGAATTCCAAGGAGTTGGATATCCCATCTCATGCTATAGGAAGGGTCTCAGGTTGGAATGGGAAGGAGTTGGATATCACATCTCATGTTATAGGAAGGGTCTCAGGATTGGAATGGGAAGGACTTGGATATCACATCTCATGCTATAGGAAGGCTCTCAGGTTTGGAAGGGGAAAGAGTTGGATATCACATTTCATGTTAGAGGTAGGATCTCAGGTTTGGTATTAGAGGCATTGAGATATCACATCTCATGCTATCAGAAGGGTCTCAGGATTGGAATGGGAAGGAGTTGGATATCACATCTCATGCTAAAGGGAGGGTCTCAGGTTTGGAAGGGGAAGGATTTGGATATCACATCTCATGTTATAGGAAGGATCTCAGGTTTGGTATTAGAAGCATTGAGATATCACATCTCATGCTATCGGAAGGATCCCAGGTTTGGTATTAGAAGCATTGAGATATCACATCTCATGCTATCAGAATGGTCTCAGGATTGGAATCGGAAGGAGTTGGATATCACATCTCATGCTAAAGGGAGGGTCTCAGGTTTGGAAGGGGAAGGATTTGGATATCACATCTCATGTTATCGGAAGGATCTCAGGTTTGGTATTAGAAGTATTGAGATATCACATCTCATGCTATAGGAATGGTCTCAGGATTGGAATGGGAAGGACTTGGATATCACATCTCATGCTATAGGGAGGGTCTCAAGTTTGATATTAGAAGCATTGAGATATCACATCTCATGCTATAGGAAGGGTCTCAGGATTGGAATGGAAGGAGTTGGATATCACATCTCATGTTTTAGGAAGGATCTCAGGTTTGGTGTTAGAAGCATTGAGACATCACATCTCCTGCTACAGGAAGGTTCTCAGGATTGGAATGGGAAGGAGTTGGATATCACATCTCATGCTATATGAAGGGTCTCAGGTTTGGTATAAGCATTGAGATATCACATCTCATGCTATAGGAAGGGTCTCAGGATTGGAAAGGGAAGGAGTTGGATATCACATCTCATGCTATAGGAAGGGTCTCAGGTTTGGTATAAGCAGTGAGATATCACATCTCATGCTATAGGAACTGTCTCAGGATTGGAATGGGAAGAAGTTGGATATCACATCTCATGTTATAGGAAGGATCTCAGGTTTGGTATAAGCATTGAGATATCACATCTCTGTTATCGGAAGGGTCTCAGGATTGGAATGGGAAGGAGTTGGATATTCCCATCTCATGTTATAGGATGGGTCTCAGGTTTGGTATTAGAAGCATTGAGATATCACATCTCATGCTATAGGAAGGGTCTCAGGATTGGAATGGGAAGGACTTGGTTATCACATCTCATGCTATAGGGAGGGTCTCAGGCTTGGAATGGGAAGGAGTTGGATATCACATCTCATGATAAAGGAAGGGTCTAAGGTTTGTAAGGGGAAGGATTTGGATATCACATCTCATGTTATAGGACGGGTCTCAGGTTTGGTATTAGAAGCATTGAGATATCAAGTCTCATGGTATAGGAAGGGTCTCAGAATTGCAATGGGAAGGAGTTGGATATCACATCTCATTCTATAGGAAGGGTCTCAGGATTGGAATGGGAAGGAGTTTGATATCACATCACATGCAATAGCATGGGTCTCAGGTTTGGTAGAAGCATTGGGATATCACATCTCATGCTATCGGAAGGTTATCAGGATTGGATTTGGAAGGAGTTGGATATCCCATCTCATGCTACAGGAAGGGTCTCAGGTTGGAATGGGAAGGAGTTGGATATCACATCTCATGTTATAGGAAGGGTCTCAGGATTGGAATGGGAAGGACTTGGATATCACATCTCATGCTATAGGTAGGCTCTCAGGTTTGGAAGGGGAAAGAGTTGGATATCACATTTCATGTTAGAGGTAGGATCTCAGGTTTGGTATTAGAGGCATTGAGATATCACATCTCATGCTATCGGAAGGATCTTAGGTTTGGTATTAGAAGCATTGAGATATCACATCTCATGCTATCAGAAGGGTCTTAGGATTGGAATGGGAAGGAGTTGGATATCACATCTCATGCTATCGGAAGGATCTCAGGTTTGGTATTAGAAGCATTGAGATATCAAATCTCATGCTATAGGAAGGGTCGCAGGATTGGAATGGGAAGGAGTTCGATATCACATCTCATGCTAAAGGGAGGGTCTCAGGTTTGGAAGGGGAAGGATTTGGATATCACATCTCATGTTATAGGAAGGATCTCAGGTTTGGTATTAGAAGCATTGAGATATCACATCTCATGCTATCGGAAGGATCTCAGGTTTGGTATTAGAAGCATTGAGATATCACATCTCATGCTATCAGAAGGGTCTTAGGATTGGAATGGGAAGGAGTTGGATATCACATCTCATGCTATCGGAAGGATCTCAGGTTTGGTATTAGAAGCATTGAGATATCAAATCTCATGCTATAGAAAGGGTCTCAGGTTTGGAACGGGAAGGAGTTGGATATCAAATCTCATGTTATAGGAAGGGTCTCAGGTTTGGTCTAAGCATTGAGATATCACATCTCTGCTATCGGAAGTTTCTCAGGATTGAAATGGGAAGGAGTTGGATATCCCATCTCATGTTATAGGATGGGTCTCAGGTTTGGTAATAGAATCATTGAGATATCACATCTCATGCTGTAGGAAGTGTCTAAGGATTGGAATGGGAAGGACTTGGATATCACATCTCATGCTATAGGTAGACTCTCAGGTTTGGAAAGGGAAGGAGTGGGATATCACATTTCATGTTCAAAGAAGGATCTCAGGTTTGGTATTAGAGGCATTGAGATATCACATCTCATGCTATAGGAAGGGTCTCAGGATTGGAATGGGAAGGATTTGGATATCACATCTCATGCTATAGGAAGGGTCTCAGGATTGGAATGGGAAGGAGTTGGATATCACATCTCATGCTATAGGTAGGCTCTCAGGTTTGGAAAGGGAAGGATTTGGATATCACATTTCATGTTGGAGGAAGGATCTCAGGTTTGGTATTAGAGGCATTGAGATATCACATCTCATGCTATAGGAAGGGTCTCACGATTGGAATGGGAAGGATTTGGATATCACATCTCATGCTATAGGAAGGGTCTCAGGTTTGGTATAAGCATTGAAATATCACATCCCATGCTATAGGAAGGGTCTCAGGATTGGAATGGAAGGAGTTGGATATCACATCTCATGTTATAGGAAGGATCTCAGATTTGGTATTAGAAGCATTGAGACATCACATCTCATGCTATAGGAAGGGTCTCAGGATTGGAATGGGAAGGAGTTGGATATCACATCTCATGTTATAGGAAGGGTCTCAGTATTGGAATGGGAAGGACTTCGATATCACATCTCATGCTATAGGAAGGCTCCCAGGTTTGGAAGGGGAAGGAGTTGGATATCACATTTCATGTTAGAGGTAGAATCTCAGGTTTGGTATTAGAGGCATTGAGATATAACATCTCATGCTATCAGAAGGGTCTCAGGATTGGAATGGGAAGGAGTTGGATATCACATCTCATGCTAAAGGGAGGGCGTCAGGTTTGGAAGGGGAACGATTTGAATATCACATCTCGTGTTATAGGAAGGATCTCAGGTTTGGTATTAGAAGAATTGAAATATCACATCTCATGCTATCGGAAGGATCTCAGGTTTGGTATTAGAAGCATTGAGATTTCACATCTCATGCTATCAGAACGGTCTCAGGATTGGAATGGGAAGGAGTTGGATATCACATCTCATGCTAAAGGGAGGGTCTCTGGTTTGGAAGGGGAAGGATTTGGATATCACATCTCATGTTATAGGAAGGATCTCAGGTTTGTTATTAGAAGCATTGAGATATCACATCTCATGCTATAGGAAGGGTCTCAGGATTGGAATGGGAAGAAGTTGGATATCATATCTCATGCTATAGGAAGGGTCTCAGGAATGGAATGGGAAGGAGTTTTATATGACATCTCATGCCATAGGAAGGATCTCATGTTTGGTATTAGAAGCATTGAGACATCACATCTCATGTTATAGGAAGGGTATCAGGATTGGAATGGGAAGGAGTTGGATATCACATCTCATGCTATAGGAAGGGTCTCAGGTTTGGTAAAAGCATTGAGATATCACATCTCATGCTATAGGAAGGGTCTCAGGATTGGAATGGGAAGGAGTTGTATATGACATCTCATGCCATAGGAAGGGTCTCAGGTTTGGTATAAGCATTGAGATATCACATCTCTGCTATCGGAAGGGTCTCAGGATTGGAATGGGAAGGACTAGGATATCACATCTCATGCTATAGGAAGGGTCTCAGGATTGGAATGGGAAGGACTTGGATATCACATCTCATGTTATAGGAAGGGTCTCAGGTTTGGTATTAGAAGCATTGAGATATCACATCTCATGCTATAGGAAGGGTCTCAGGAATGGAATGGGAAGGACTTGGATATCACATCTCATGATAAAGGAAGGGTCTAAGGTTTGGAAGGGGAAGGATTTGGATATCACATCTCATGTTATAGGACGGGTCTCAGGTTTGGTATTAGAAGCATTGTGACATCACATCTCATGCTATAGGAAGTGTCTCAGGATTGGAATAGGAAGGAGTTAGATATCACATCTCATGCTATAGGAAGGGTTTCAGGTTTGGTAGAAGCATTGAGATATCACATCTCATGCTATAGGAAGAGTCTCAGGTTTGGGAAGGGAAGGATTTGGATTTCACATCTCATGTTATAGGATGGTTCTCATGTTTGGTTTTTGAAGCATTGAGATATCACATCTCATGCTATCGGAAGGGTCTCAGGTTTGGAATGGGAAGGAGTTGGATATCACATCTCATGTTATAGGAAGGATCTCATGTTTGGTATTAGAAGCATTGAGATATCACATCTCATGCTATAGGAAGGGTCTCCGGATTGGAATGTGAAGGATTTGGATATTACATCTCATGCTAAAGGAAGGGTCTCAGGTTTGGAATGGGAAGGAGTTGGATATGACATCTCTTGTTATAGGGAGGGTCTCAGGATTTGAATGGCAAGGAGTTGGATATCACATCTCATGCCATAGGAAGGGTCTCAGGTTTGGTATAAGCATTGAGATATCACATCTCTGCTATCGGAAGGGTCTCAGGATTGGATTGGGAAGGAGTTGGATACCCCTTCTCATGCTATAGGAAGGGTCTCAGGTTGGAATGGGAAGGAGTTGGATATCACATCTCATGTTATAGGAAGGGTCTCAGGATTGGAATGGGAAGGATTTGGATATCACATCTCTTGCTATAGGAAGGGTCTCAGGTTTTTTATTAGAAACATTGAGATATCACATCTCATGCTATAGGAAGGGTTTTAGGATTGGAATGGGAAGTATTTGGATATCACATCTCATGCTAAAGGAAGGGTCTCAGGTTTGGAAGGGGAAGGATTTGGATATCATATCTCATGTTATAGGACGGGACCCAGGTTTGGTATTAGAAGCATTGAGATATCACATCTCATGGTATAGGAAGGGTCTCAGGGTTGGAATAGGAAGGAGTTGGATATCACATCTCATCCAATAGGAAGGGTCTCAGGTTTGGAATGGGAAGGAATTGGATATCACATCTCATGTTATAGGAAGGGTCTCAGGTTTGGTAGAAGCGTTGAGATATCACATCTCTGCTATCGGAAGGGTCTCAGGATTGGATTGGGAAGGAGTTGGATATCCCTTCTCATGCTATAGGAAGAGTCTCAGGATTTGAATGGCAAGGAGTTGGATATCACATATCATGTTATAGGAAGGGTCTCAGGATTGGAATGGGAAGGATTTGGATATGACATCTCATGCCATAAGAAGGGTCTCAGGTTTGGTATAAGCATTGAGATATCACATCTCATGCTATAGGAAGGGTCTCAGGATTGGAATGGGAAGGAGTTGTATATGACATCTCATGCCATAAGAAGGGTCTCAGGTTTGGTATAAGCATTGAGATATCACATCACATGCTATAGGCAGGGTCTCAGGTTTGGAAAGGGAAGGAGATGGATATCACATTTCATGTTAGAGGTAGGATCTCAGGTTTGGTATTAGAGGCATTGAGATATCACATCTCATGCTAAAGGGAGGGCCTCAGGTTTGGAAGGGGAAGGATTTGGAAATCACATGTCATGTTATAGGAAGGATCTCAGGTTTGGTATTAGAAGCATTGAGATATCACATCTCATGCTATCGGAAGTATCTCAGGTTTGGTATTAGAGGCATTGAGATATCACATCTCATGCTATCATAAGGGTCTCAGGATTGGAATGGGAAGGAGTTGGATATCACATCTCATGTTATAGGAAGGATCTCAGGTTTGGTATTAGAAGCATTGAGATATCACATCTCATGCTATAGGAAGGGTCTCAGGATTGGAATGGGAAGGAGTTGGATATCACATCTCATGCTAAAGGAAGGGTCTCAGATTTGGTATAAGCATTGAGATATCACATCTCATGCTATAGGAAGGGTCTCAGGATTGGATTGGGAAGGAGTTGTATATGACATCTCATGCTATAGGAAGTGTCTCAGGTTGGAATGGGAAGGAGTTGGATATCACATCTCATGTTATAGGAAGGGTCTCAGGATTGGAATGGGAAGGATTTGGATATCACATCTCTTGCTATAGGAAGGGTCTCAGGATTGGAATGGGTAGGAGTTGGATATTTCATTCTTGCTATAGGAAGGGTCTCATGTTTGGAATGGGAAGGAGTTGGATATCACATATGCTATAGGAAGTGTCTCAGGTTTGGAACGGGAAGGAGTTGGATATCACATCTCATGTTAGAGGAAGGATCTCAGGTTTGGTATTAGAGGCCTTGAGATATCACATCTCATGCTATAGGAAGGGTCTCAGGTTTGGTATAAGCATTGAGATATTACATCTCATGCTATAGGAAGGGTCTCAGGATTGGAATGGGAAGAAGTTGGATATCACATCTCATGCTATAGGAAGGGTCTCAGGTTTGGTATAAGCATTGAGATATCACATCTCATGCTATAGGAAGGGTCTCAGGATTGGAATGGGAAGGAGATGGAGATCACATTTCATGTTAGAGGCAGGATCTCAGGTTTGGTATTAGAGGCATTGAGATATCACATCTCATGCTATAGGAAGTGTCTCAGGATTGGAATGGGAAGGAGTTAGATATCACATCTCATGCTATAGGAAGGGTTTCAGGTTTGGTATTAGAAGCATTGCGACATCACATCTCATGTTATAGGAAGGGTCTCAGGATTGGAATGGGAAGAAGTTGGATATCACATCTCATGCTATAGGAGGGGTCTCAGGTTTGGTATAAGCATTGAGATATCACATCTCATGCTATAGGAAGGGTCTCAGGATTGGAATGGGAAGGAGTTGTATATGACATCTCATGCCATAGGAAGGGTCTCAGGTTTGGTATAAGCATTGAGATATCACATCACATGCTATAGGAAGGGTCTCAGGATTGGAATGGAAAGGACTTGGATATCACATCTCATGCTATAGGCAGGGTCTCAGGTTTGGAAAGGGAAGGAGATGGATATCACATTTCATGTTAGAGGTAGGATCTCAGGTTTGGTATTAGAGGCATTGAAATATCACATCTCATGCTATCAGATGGGTCTCAGGATTGGAATGGGAAGGACTAGGATATCACATCTCATGCTATAGGAAGGGTCTCAGGATTGGAATGGGAAGGACTTGGATATCACATCTCATGTTATAGGAAGGGTCTCAGGTTTGGTATTAGAAGCATTGAGATATCACATCTCATGCTATAGGAAGGGTCTCAGGAATGGAATGGGAAGGACTTGGATATCACATCTCATGATAAAGGAAGGGTCTAAGGTTTGGAAGGGGAAGGATTTGTATATCACATCTCATGTTATAGGACGGGTCTCAGGTTTGGTATTAGAAGCATTGTGATATCACATCTCATGCTATAGGAAGTGTCTCAGGATTGGAATGGGAAGGAGTTAGATATCACATCTCATGCTATAGGAAGGGTTTCAGGTTTGGTAGAAGCATTGAGATATCACATCTCATGCTATAGGAAGAGTCTCAGGTTTGGGAAGGGAAGGATTTGGATTTCACATCTCATGTTATAGGATGGTTCTCATGTTTGGTTTTTGAAGCATTGAGATATCACATCTCATGCTATCGGAAGGGTCTCAGGTTTGGAATGGGAAGGAGTTGGATATCACATCTCATGTTATAGGAAGGATCTCATGTTTGGTATTAGAAGCATTGAGATATCACATCTCATGCTATAGGAAGGGTCTCCGGATTGGAATGTGAAGGATTTGGATATTACATCTCATGCTAAAGGAAGGGTCTCAGGTTTGGAATGGGAAGGAGTTGGATATGACATCTCTTGTTATAGGGAGGGTCTCAGGATTTGAATGGCAAGGAGTTGGATATCACATCTCATGCCATAGGAAGGGTCTCAGGTTTGGTATAAGCATTGAGATATCACATCTCTGCTATCGGAAGGGTCTCAGGATTGGATTGGGAAGGAGTTGGATACCCCTTCTCATGCTATAGGAAGGGTCTCAGGTTGGAATGGGAAGGAGTTGGATATCACATCTCATGTTATAGGAAGGGTCTCAGGATTGGAATGGGAAGGATTTGGATATCACATCTCATGTTATAGGAAGGGTCTCAGGATTGGAATGGGAAGGATTTGGATATCACATCTCTTGCTATAGGAAGGGTCTCAGGTTTTTTATTAGAAACATTGAGATATCACATCTCATGCTATAGGAAGGGTTTTAGGATTGGAATGGGAAGTATTTGGATATCACATCTCATGCTAAAGGAAGGGTCTCAGGTTTGGAAGGGGAAGGGTTTGGATATCATATCTCATGTTATAGGACGGGACCCAGGTTTGGTATTAGAAGCATTGAGATATCACATCTCATGGTATAGGAAGGGTCTCAGGGTTGGAATGGGAAGGAGTTGGATATCACATCTCATCCAATAGGAAGGGTCTCAGGTTTGGAATGGGAAGGAATTGGATATCACATCTCATGTTATAGGAAGGGTCTCAGGTTTGGTAGAAGCGTTGAGATATCACATCTCTGCTATCGGAAGGGTCTCAGGATTGGATTGGGAAGGAGTTGGATATCCCTTCTCATGCTATAGGAAGTGTCTCAGGTTGGAATGGGAAGGAGTTGGATATCACATCTCATGTTATAGGAAGGGTCTCAGGATTGGAATGGGAAGGATTTGGATATCACATCTCTTGCTATAGGAAGGGTCTCAGGATTGGAATGGGTAGGAGTTGGATATTTCATTCTTGCTATAGGAAGGGTCTCATGTTTGGAATGGGAAGGAGTTGGATATCACATATCATGCCATATGAAGGGTCTCAGGTTTGGTATAAGCATTGAGATATCACATCTCTGCTATCGGAAGGGTCTCCGGATTGGATTGGGAAGGAGTTGGATATCCCTTCTCATGCTATAGGAAGTGTCTCAGGTTGGAATGGGAAGGAGTTGGATATCACATCTCATGTTATAGGAAGGGTCTCAGGATTGGAATGGGTAGGATTTGGATATCACATCTCTTGCTATAGGAAGGGTCTCAGGATTGGAATGGGTAGGAGTTGGATATTTCATTCTTGCTATAGGAAGGGTCTCATGTTTGGAATGGGAAGGAGTTGGATATCACATATGCTATAGGAAGTGTCTCAGGTTTGGAACGGGAAGGAGTTGGATATCACATCTCATGTTAGAGGAAGGATCTCAGGTTTGGTATTAGAGGCCTTGAGATATCACATCTCATGCTATAGGAAGGGTCTCAGGTTTGGTATAAGCATTGAGATATTACATCTCATGCTATAGGAAGGGTCTCAGGATTGGAATGGGAAGAAGTTGGATATCACATCTCATGCTATAGGAAGGGTCTCAGGTTTGGTATAAGCATTGAGATATCACATCTCATGCTATAGGAAGGGTCTCAGGATTGGAATGGGAAGGAGTTGTATATGACATCTCATGCCATAAGAAGGGTCTCAGGTTTGGTATAAGCATTGAGATATCACATCACATGCTATAGGAAGGGTCTCAGGATTGGAATGGGAAGGACTTGGATATCACATCTCATGCTATAGGCAGGGTCTCAGGTTTGGAAAGGGAAGGAGATGGATATCACATTTCATGTTAGAGGCAGGATCTCAGGTTTGGTATTAGAGGCATTGAGATATCACATCTCATGCTAAAGGGAGGGTCTCAGGTTTGGAAGGGGAAGGAGTTGGATATCACATCTCATGCTATAGGAAGGGTCTCAGATTTGGTATAAGCATTGAGATATCACATCTCATGCTATAGGAAGGGTCTCAGGATTGGAATGGGAAGGAATTGGATATCACATCTCATGCTATAGGAAGGGTCTCAGATTTGGTATAAGCATTGAGATATCACATCTCATGCTAAAGGAAGGGTCTCAGGATTGGAATGGGAAGGAGTTGTATATGACATCTCAGGCCATAGGAAGGTTCTCAGGTTTGGTATAAGCATTGAGATATCACATCTCATGCTATCGGAAGGGTATCAGGATTGGAATTCCAAGGAGTTGGATATCCCATCTCATGCTATAGGAAGGGTCTCAGGTTGGAATGGGAAGGAGTTGGATATCACATCTCATGTTATAGGAAGGGTCTCAGGATTGGAATGGGAAGGACTTGGATATCACATCTCATGCTATAGGAAGGCTCTCAGGTTTGGAAGGGGAAAGAGTTGGATATCACATTTCATGTTAGAGGTAGGATCTCAGGTTTGGTATTAGAGGCATTGAGATATCACATCTCATGCTATCAGAAGGGTCTCAGGATTGGAATGGGAAGGAGTTGGATATCACATCTCATGCTAAAGGGAGGGTCTCAGGTTTGGAAGGGGAAGGATTTGGATATCACATCTCATGTTATAGGAAGGATCTCAGGTTTGGTATTAGAAGCATTGAGATATCACATCTCATGCTATCGGAAGGATCCCAGGTTTGGTATTAGAAGCATTGAGATATCACATCTCATGCTATCAGAATGGTCTCAGGATTGGAATCGGAAGGAGTTGGATATCACATCTCATGCTAAAGGGAGGGTCTCAGGTTTGGAAGGGGAAGGATTTGGATATCACATCTCATGTTATCGGAAGGATCTCAGGTTTGGTATTAGAAGTATTGAGATATCACATCTCATGCTATAGGAATGGTCTCAGGATTGGAATGGGAAGGACTTGGATATCACATCTCATGCTATAGGGAGGGTCTCAAGTTTGATATTAGAAGCATTGAGATATCACATCTCATGCTATAGGAAGGGTCTCAGGATTGGAATGGAAGGAGTTGGATATCACATCTCATGTTTTAGGAAGGATCTCAGGTTTGGTGTTAGAAGCATTGAGACATCACATCTCCTGCTACAGGAAGGTTCTCAGGATTGGAATGGGAAGGAGTTGGATATCACATCTCATGCTATATGAAGGGTCTCAGGTTTGGTATAAGCATTGAGATATCACATCTCATGCTATAGGAAGGGTCTCAGGATTGGAAAGGGAAGGAGTTGGATATCACATCTCATGCTATAGGAAGGGTCTCAGGTTTGGTATAAGCAGTGAGATATCACATCTCATGCTATAGGAACTGTCTCAGGATTGGAATGGGAAGAAGTTGGATATCACATCTCATGTTATAGGAAGGATCTCAGGTTTGGTATAAGCATTGAGATATCACATCTCTGTTATCGGAAGGGTCTCAGGATTGGAATGGGAAGGAGTTGGATATTCCCATCTCATGTTATAGGATGGGTCTCAGGTTTGGTATTAGAAGCATTGAGATATCACATCTCATGCTATAGGAAGGGTCTCAGGATTGGAATGGGAAGGACTTGGTTATCACATCTCATGCTATAGGGAGGGTCTCAGGCTTGGAATGGGAAGGAGTTGGATATCACATCTCATGATAAAGGAAGGGTCTAAGGTTTGTAAGGGGAAGGATTTGGATATCACATCTCATGTTATAGGACGGGTCTCAGGTTTGGTATTAGAAGCATTGAGATATCAAGTCTCATGGTATAGGAAGGGTCTCAGAATTGCAATGGGAAGGAGTTGGATATCACATCTCATTCTATAGGAAGGGTCTCAGGATTGGAATGGGAAGGAGTTTGATATCACATCTCATGCCATAGCATGGGTCTCAGGTTTGGTAGAAGCATTGGGATATCACATCTCATGCTATCGGAAGGTTATCAGGATTGGATTTGGAAGGAGTTGGATATCCCATCTCATGCTACAGGAAGGGTCTCAGGTTGGAATGGGAAGGAGTTGGATATCACATCTCATGTTATAGGAAGGGTCTCAGGATTGGAATGGGAAGGACTTGGATATCACATCTCATGCTATAGGTAGGCTCTCAGGTTTGGAAGGGGAAAGAGTTGGATATCACATTTCATGTTAGAGGTAGGATCTCAGGTTTGGTATTAGAGGCATTGAGATATCACATCTCATGCTATCGGAAGGATCTTAGGTTTGGTATTAGAAGCATTGAGATATCACATCTCATGCTATCAGAAGGGTCTTAGGATTGGAATGGGAAGGAGTTGGATATCACATCTCATGCTATCGGAAGGATCTCAGGTTTGGTATTAGAAGCATTGAGATATCAAATCTCATGCTATAGGAAGGGTCGCAGGATTGGAATGGGAAGGAGTTCGATATCACATCTCATGCTAAAGGGAGGGTCTCAGGTTTGGAAGGGGAAGGATTTGGATATCACATCTCATGTTATAGGAAGGATCTCAGGTTTGGTATTAGAAGCATTGAGATATCACATCTCATGCTATCGGAAGGATCTCAGGTTTGGTATTAGAAGCATTGAGATATCACATCTCATGCTATCAGAAGGGTCTTAGGATTGGAATGGGAAGGAGTTGGATATCACATCTCATGCTATCGGAAGGATCTCAGGTTTGGTATTAGAAGCATTGAGATATCAAATCTCATGCTATAGAAAGGGTCTCAGGTTTGGAACGGGAAGGAGTTGGATATCAAATCTCATGTTATAGGAAGGGTCTCAGGTTTGGTCTAAGCATTGAGATATCACATCTCTGCTATCGGAAGTTTCTCAGGATTGAAATGGGAAGGAGTTGGATATCCCATCTCATGTTATAGGATGGGTCTCAGGTTTGGTAATAGAATCATTGAGATATCACATCTCATGCTGTAGGAAGTGTCTAAGGATTGGAATGGGAAGGACTTGGATATCACATCTCATGCTATAGGTAGACTCTCAGGTTTGGAAAGGGAAGGAGTGGGATATCACATTTCATGTTCAAAGAAGGATCTCAGGTTTGGTATTAGAGGCATTGAGATATCACATCTCATGCTATAGGAAGGGTCTCAGGATTGGAATGGGAAGGATTTGGATATCACATCTCATGCTATAGGAAGGGTCTCAGGATTGGAATGGGAAGGAGTTGGATATCACATCTCATGCTATAGGTAGGCTCTCAGGTTTGGAAAGGGAAGGATTTGGATATCACATTTCATGTTGGAGGAAGGATCTCAGGTTTGGTATTAGAGGCATTGAGATATCACATCTCATGCTATAGGAAGGGTCTCACGATTGGAATGGGAAGGATTTGGATATCACATCTCATGCTATAGGAAGGGTCTCAGGTTTGGTATAAGCATTGAAATATCACATCCCATGCTATAGGAAGGGTCTCAGGATTGGAATGGAAGGAGTTGGATATCACATCTCATGTTATAGGAAGGATCTCAGATTTGGTATTAGAAGCATTGAGACATCACATCTCATGCTATAGGAAGGGTCTCAGGATTGGAATGGGAAGGAGTTGGATATCACATCTCATGTTATAGGAAGGGTCTCAGTATTGGAATGGGAAGGACTTCGATATCACATCTCATGCTATAGGAAGGCTCCCAGGTTTGGAAGGGGAAGGAGTTGGATATCACATTTCATGTTAGAGGTAGAATCTCAGGTTTGGTATTAGAGGCATTGAGATATAACATCTCATGCTATCAGAAGGGTCTCAGGATTGGAATGGGAAGGAGTTGGATATCACATCTCATGCTAAAGGGAGGGCGTCAGGTTTGGAAGGGGAACGATTTGAATATCACATCTCGTGTTATAGGAAGGATCTCAGGTTTGGTATTAGAAGAATTGAAATATCACATCTCATGCTATCGGAAGGATCTCAGGTTTGGTATTAGAAGCATTGAGATTTCACATCTCATGCTATCAGAACGGTCTCAGGATTGGAATGGGAAGGAGTTGGATATCACATCTCATGCTAAAGGGAGGGTCTCTGGTTTGGAAGGGGAAGGATTTGGATATCACATCTCATGTTATAGGAAGGATCTCAGGTTTGTTATTAGAAGCATTGAGATATCACATCTCATGCTATAGGAAGGGTCTCAGGATTGGAATGGGAAGAAGTTGGATATCATATCTCATGCTATAGGAAGGGTCTCAGGAATGGAATGGGAAGGAGTTTTATATGACATCTCATGCCATAGGAAGGATCTCATGTTTGGTATTAGAAGCATTGAGACATCACATCTCATGTTATAGGAAGGGTATCAGGATTGGAATGGGAAGGAGTTGGATATCACATCTCATGCTATAGGAAGGGTCTCAGGTTTGGTAAAAGCATTGAGATATCACATCTCATGCTATAGGAAGGGTCTCAGGATTGGAATGGGAAGGAGTTGTATATGACATCTCATGCCATAGGAAGGGTCTCAGGTTTGGTATAAGCATTGAGATATCACATCTCTGCTATCGGAAGGGTCTCAGGATTGGAATGGGAAGGACTAGGATATCACATCTCATGCTATAGGAAGGGTCTCAGGATTGGAATGGGAAGGACTTGGATATCACATCTCATGTTATAGG
This sequence comes from Ambystoma mexicanum, assembly GCF_040938575.1. Classification (NCBI taxonomy): domain Eukaryota; kingdom Metazoa; phylum Chordata; class Amphibia; order Caudata; family Ambystomatidae; genus Ambystoma; species Ambystoma mexicanum. The sequence continues at coordinate 1,517,443,163 of NC_090923.1, forward strand.
AAGGGTCTCAGGTTTGGTATTAGAAGCATTGAGATATCACATCTCATGCTATAGGAAGGGTCTCAGGAATGGAATGGGAAGGACTTGGATATCACATCTCATGATAAAGGAAGGGTCTAAGGTTTGGAAGGGGAAGGATTTGGATATCACATCTCATGTTATAGGACGGGTCTCAGGTTTGGTATTAGAAGCATTGTGACATCACATCTCATGCTATAGGAAGTGTCTCAGGATTGGAATAGGAAGGAGTTAGATATCACATCTCATGCTATAGGAAGGGTTTCAGGTTTGGTAGAAGCATTGAGATATCACATCTCATGCTATAGGAAGAGTCTCAGGTTTGGGAAGGGAAGGATTTGGATTTCACATCTCATGTTATAGGATGGTTCTCATGTTTGGTTTTTGAAGCATTGAGATATCACATCTCATGCTATCGGAAGGGTCTCAGGTTTGGAATGGGAAGGAGTTGGATATCACATCTCATGTTATAGGAAGGATCTCATGTTTGGTATTAGAAGCATTGAGATATCACATCTCATGCTATAGGAAGGGTCTCCGGATTGGAATGTGAAGGATTTGGATATTACATCTCATGCTAAAGGAAGGGTCTCAGGTTTGGAATGGGAAGGAGTTGGATATGACATCTCTTGTTATAGGGAGGGTCTCAGGATTTGAATGGCAAGGAGTTGGATATCACATCTCATGCCATAGGAAGGGTCTCAGGTTTGGTATAAGCATTGAGATATCACATCTCTGCTATCGGAAGGGTCTCAGGATTGGATTGGGAAGGAGTTGGATACCCCTTCTCATGCTATAGGAAGGGTCTCAGGTTGGAATGGGAAGGAGTTGGATATCACATCTCATGTTATAGGAAGGGTCTCAGGATTGGAATGGGAAGGATTTGGATATCACATCTCTTGCTATAGGAAGGGTCTCAGGTTTTTTATTAGAAACATTGAGATATCACATCTCATGCTATAGGAAGGGTTTTAGGATTGGAATGGGAAGTATTTGGATATCACATCTCATGCTAAAGGAAGGGTCTCAGGTTTGGAAGGGGAAGGATTTGGATATCATATCTCATGTTATAGGACGGGACCCAGGTTTGGTATTAGAAGCATTGAGATATCACATCTCATGGTATAGGAAGGGTCTCAGGGTTGGAATAGGAAGGAGTTGGATATCACATCTCATCCAATAGGAAGGGTCTCAGGTTTGGAATGGGAAGGAATTGGATATCACATCTCATGTTATAGGAAGGGTCTCAGGTTTGGTAGAAGCGTTGAGATATCACATCTCTGCTATCGGAAGGGTCTCAGGATTGGATTGGGAAGGAGTTGGATATCCCTTCTCATGCTATAGGAAGAGTCTCAGGATTTGAATGGCAAGGAGTTGGATATCACATATCATGTTATAGGAAGGGTCTCAGGATTGGAATGGGAAGGATTTGGATATGACATCTCATGCCATAAGAAGGGTCTCAGGTTTGGTATAAGCATTGAGATATCACATCTCATGCTATAGGAAGGGTCTCAGGATTGGAATGGGAAGGAGTTGTATATGACATCTCATGCCATAAGAAGGGTCTCAGGTTTGGTATAAGCATTGAGATATCACATCACATGCTATAGGCAGGGTCTCAGGTTTGGAAAGGGAAGGAGATGGATATCACATTTCATGTTAGAGGTAGGATCTCAGGTTTGGTATTAGAGGCATTGAGATATCACATCTCATGCTAAAGGGAGGGCCTCAGGTTTGGAAGGGGAAGGATTTGGAAATCACATGTCATGTTATAGGAAGGATCTCAGGTTTGGTATTAGAAGCATTGAGATATCACATCTCATGCTATCGGAAGTATCTCAGGTTTGGTATTAGAGGCATTGAGATATCACATCTCATGCTATCATAAGGGTCTCAGGATTGGAATGGGAAGGAGTTGGATATCACATCTCATGTTATAGGAAGGATCTCAGGTTTGGTATTAGAAGCATTGAGATATCACATCTCATGCTATAGGAAGGGTCTCAGGATTGGAATGGGAAGGAGTTGGATATCACATCTCATGCTAAAGGAAGGGTCTCAGATTTGGTATAAGCATTGAGATATCACATCTCATGCTATAGGAAGGGTCTCAGGATTGGATTGGGAAGGAGTTGTATATGACATCTCAGGCCATAGGAAGGGTCTCAGGTTTGGTATACGCATTGAGATATCACATCTCATGCTATAGGAAGGGTCTCAGGATTGGAATGGGAAGAAGTTGCATATCACATCTCATGCTATAGGAAGGGTCTCAGGTTTGGTATAAGCATTGAGATATCACATCTCATGCTATAGGAAGGGTCTCAGGATTTGAATGGGAAGGAGTTGTATATGACATCTCATGCCATAAGAAGGGTCTCAGGTTTGGTATAAGCATTGAGATATCACATCACATGCTATAGGAAGGGTCTCAGGATTGGAATGGGAAGGACTTGGATATCACATCTCATGCTATAGGCAGGGTCTCAGGTTTGGAAAGGGAAGGAGATGGATATCACATTTCATGTTAGAGGTAGGATCTCAGGTTTGGTATTAGAGGCATTGAGATATCACATCTCATGCTAAAGGGAGGGTCTCAGGTTTGGAAGGGGAAGGATTAAGAAATCACATGTCATGTTATAGGAAGGATCTCAGGTTTGGTATTAGAAGCATTGAGATATCACATCTCATGCTATCGGAAGTATCTCAGGTTTGGTATTAGAGGCATTGAGATATCACATCTCAAGCTATAGGAAGGGTCTCAGGATTGGAATGGGAAGGAGTTTGATATCACATCTTATGCCATAGTATGGGTCTCAGGTTTGGTAGAAGCATTGGGATATCACATCTCATGCTATTGGAAGGGTATCAGTATTGGATTTGGAAGGAGTTGGATATCCCATCTCATGCTATTGGAAGGGTCTCAGGTTGGAATGGGAAGGAGTTGGATATCACATTTCATGTTATAGGAAGGGTCTCAGGATTGGAATGGGAAGGACGTGGATATCATATCTCATGCTATAGGAAGGCTCTCAGGTTTGGAAGGGGAAGGAGTTGGATATCACATTTCATGTTAGAGGAAGGATCTCAGGTTTGGTATTAGAGGCCTTGAGATATCACATCTCATGCTATAGGAAGGGTCTCAGGATTGGAATGGGAAGGAGTTGGATATCACATCTCAAGCTATAGGAAGGGTCTCAGGTTTGGTATACGCATTGAGATATCACATCTCATGCTATAGGAAGGGTCTCAGGATTGGAATGGGAAGGAGTTGGATATCACATCTCATGTTATAGGAAAGATCTCATGTTTGGTATTAGAAGCATTGAGACATCACATCTCATGTTATAGGAAGGGTCTTAGGATTGGAATGGGAAGAAGTTGGATATCACATCTCATGCTATAGGAAGGGTCTCAGGTTTGGTATAAGCATTGAGATATCACATCTCATGCTATAGGAAGGGTCTCAGGACTGGAATGGGAAGGAGTTGTATATGACATCTCATGCCATAGGAAGGGTCTCAGGTTTGGTATAAGCATTGAGATATCACATCACATGCTATAGGAAGGGTCTCAGGATTGGAATGAGAAGGACTTGGATATCACATCTCATGCTATAGGCAGGGTCTCAGGTTTGGAAAGGGAAGGAGATGAATATCACATTTCATGTTAGAGGTAGGATCTCAGGTTTGGTATTAGAGGCATTGAGATATCACATCTCATGCTATCAGAAGGGTCTCAGGATTGGAATGGGAAGGAGTTGTATATCACATCTCATGCTAAAGGGAGGGTCTCAGGTTTGGAAGGGGAAGGATTTGGAAATCACATCTCATGTTATAGGAAGGATCTCAGGTTTGGTATTAGAAGCATTGAGATATCACATCTCATGCTATCGGAAGTATCTCAGGTTTGGTATTAGAGGCATTGAGATATCACATCTCATGCAATCATAAGGGTCTCAGGATTGGAATGGGAAGGAGTTGGATATAACATCTCATGTTATAGGAAGGATCTCAGGTTTGGTATTAGAAGCATTGAGATATCACATCTCATGCTATAGGAAGGGTCTCAGGATTGGAATGGGAAGGAGTTGGATATCACATCTCATGCTATAGGAAGGGTCTCAGATTTGGTATAAGCATTGAGATATCACATCTCATGCTATAGGAAGGGTCTCAGGATTGGATTGGGAAGGAGTTGTATATGACATCTCAGGCCATAGGAAGGGTCTCAGGTTTGCTATACGCATTGAGATATCACATCTCTGCTATCGGAAGGGTCTCAGGATTGGAATGGGAAGGAGTTGGATATCCCATCTCATGTTATAGGAAGGGTCTCAGGTTTGGTATTAGATGCATTGAGATATCACATCTCATGCTATAGGAAGGGTCTCAGGATTGGAATGGGGAAGACTTGGATGTCACATCTCATGCTATAGGGAGGGTCTCAAGTTTGATATTAGAAGCATTGAGATAACAAATCTCATGATATCGGAAGGGTCTCAGGATTGGAATGGGAAGGAGTTGGATATCACATCTCATGATAAAGGAAGGGTCTAAGGTTTGGAAGGGGAAGGATTTGGATATCACATCTCATGTTATAGGACGGGTCTCAGGTTTGGTATTAGAAGCATTGAGATATCAAGTCTCATGGTATAGGAAGGGTCTCAGAATTGGAATGGGAAGGAGTTGGATATCACATCTCAAGCTATAGGAAGGGTCTCAGGATTGGAATGGGAAGGAGTTTGATATCACATCTTATGCCATAGTATGGGTCTCAGGTTTGGTAGAAGCATTGGGATATCACATCTCATGCTATTGGAAGGGTATCAGTATTGGATTTAAAGGAGTTGGATATCCCATCTCATGCTATAGGAAGGGTCTCAGGTTGGAATGGGAAGGAGTTGGATATCACATTTCATGTTATAGGAAGGGTCTCAGGATTGGAATGGGAAGGACTTGGATATCATATCTCATGCTATAGGAAGGCTCTCAGGTTTGGAAGGGGAAGGAGTTGGATATCACATTTCATGTTAGAGGAAGGATCTCAGGTTTGGTATTAGAGGCCTTGAGATATCACATCTCATGCTATAGGAAGGGTCTCAGGATTGGAATGGGAAGGAGTTAGATATCACATCTCAAGCTTTAGGAAGGGTCTCAGGTTTGGTATAAGCATTGAGATAGCACATCTCATGCTATAGGAAGGGTCTCAGGATTGGAATGGGAAGGAGTTGGATATCACATCTCATGTTATAGGAAAGATCTCAGGTTTGGTATTAGAAGCATTGAGACATCACATCTCATGTTATAGGAAGGGTCTCAGGATTGGAATGGGAAGGAGTTGGATATCACATCTCATGCTATAGGAAGGGTCTCAGGTTTGGAACGGGAAGGAGTTAGATATCACATCTCATGTTATAGGAAGAGTCTCAGGTTTGGTATAAGCATTGAGATATCACATCTCTGCTATCGGAGAAGTCTCAGGATTGGGATGGGAAGGAGTTGGATATCCCTTCTCATGCTATAGGAAGGGTCTCAGGATTTGAATGGCAAGGAGTTGGATATCACATATCATGCCATAGGAAGGGTCTCAGGTTGGAATGGGAAGGAGTTGGATATCACATCTCATGTTATAGGAAGGGTCTCAGGATTGGAATGGGAAGGATTTGGATATCACATCTCTTGCTATAGGAAGGGTCTCAGGATTGGAATGGGTAGGAGTTGGATATTACATTCTTGCTATAGGAAGGGCCTCATGTTTGGAATGGGAAGGAGTTGGATATCACATATGCTATAGGAAGTGTCTCAGGTTTGGAACGGGAAGGAGTTGGATATCACATCTCATGTTAGAGGAAGGATCTCAGGTTTGGTATTAGAGGCCTTGAGATATCACATCTCATGCTATAGGAAGGGTCTCAGGTTTCGTATAAGCATTGAAATATCACATCTCTGCTATCGGAAGGGTCTCCGGATTGGATTGGGAAGGAGTTGGATATCCCTTCTCATGCTATAGGAAGTGTCTCAGGTTGGAATGGGAAGGAGTTGGATATCACATCTCATGTTATAGGAAGGGTCTCAGGATTGGAATGGGAAGGATTTGGATATCACATCTCTTGCTATAGGAAGGGTCTCAGGATTGGAATGGGTAGGAGTTGGATATTACATTCTTGCTATAGGAAGGGCCTCATGTTTGGAATGGGAAGGAGTTGGATATCACATATGCTATAGGAAGTGTCTCAGGTTTGGAACGGGAAGGAGTTGGATATCACATCTCATGTTAGAGGAAGGATCTCAGGTTTGGTATTAGAGGCCTTGAGATATCACATCTCATGCTATAGGAAGGGTCTCAGGATTGGAATGGGAAGGAGTTGGATATCACATCTCATGCTATAGGAAGGGTCTCAGATTTAGTATAAGCATTGAGATATCACATCTCATGCTATAGGAAGGGTCTCAGGATTGGAATGGGAAGGAGTTGGATATCACATCTCATGCTATAGGAAGGGTCTCAGATTTAGTATAAGCATTGAGATATCACATCTCATGCTATAGGAAGGGTCTCAGGATTGGATTGGGAAGGAGTTGTATATGACATCTCAGGCCATAGGAAGGGTCTCAGGTTTGCTATACGCATTGAGATATCACATCTCTGCTATCGGAAGGGTCTCAGGATTGGAATGGGAAGGAGTTGGATATCCCATCTCATGTTATAGGAAGGGTCTCAGGTTTGGTATTAGAAGCGTTGAGATATCACATCTCATGCTATAGGAAGGGTCTCAGGATTGGAATGGGGAGGACTTGGATGTCACATCTCATGCTATAGGGAGGGTCTCAAGTTTGATATTAGAAGCATTGAGATAACAAATCTCATGATATCGGAAGGGTCTCAGGATTGGAATGGGAAGGAGTTGGATATCACATCTCATGATAAAGGAAGGGTCTAAGGTTTGGAAGGGGAAGGATTTGGATATCACATCTCATGTTATAGGACGGGTCTCAGGTTTGGTATTAGAAGCATTGAGATATCAAGTCTCATGGTATAGGAAGGGTCTCAGAATTGGAATGGGAAGGAGTTGGATATCACATCTCAAGCTATAGGAAGGGTCTCAGGATTGGAATGGGAAGGAGTTTGATATCACATCTTCTGCCATAGTATGGGTCTCAGGTTTGGTAGAAGCATTGGGATATCACATCTCATGCTATTGGAAGGGTATCAGTATTGGATTTGGAAGGAGTTGGATATCCCATCTCATGCTATAGGAAGGGTCTCAGGTTGGAATGGGAAGGAGTTGGATATCACATTTCATGCTATAGGAAGGCTCTCAGGTTTGGAAGGGGAAGGAGTTGGATATCACATTTCATGTTAGAGGAAGGATCTCAGGTTTGGTATTAGAGGCCTTGAGATATCACATCTCATGCTATAGGAAGGGTCTCAGGATTGGAATGGGAAGGAGTTGGATATCACATCTCAAGCTATAGGAAGGGTCTCAGGTTTGGTATACGCATTGAGATATCACATCTCATGCTATAGGAAGGGTCTCAGGATTGGAATGGGAAGGAGTTGGATATCACATCTCATGTTATAGGAAAGATCTCATGTTTGGTATTAGAAGCATTGAGACATCACATCTCATGTTATAGGAAGGGTCTTAGGATTGGAATGGGAAGAAGTTGGATATCACATCTCATGCTATAGGAAGGGTCTCAGGTTTGGTATAAGCATTGAGATATCACATCTCATGCTATAGGAAGGGTCTCAGGACTGGAATGGGAAGGAGTTGTATATGACATCTCATGCCATAGGAAGGGTCTCAGGTTTGGTATAAGCATTGAGATATCACATCACATGCTATAGGAAGGGTCTCAGGTTTGGAAAGGGAAGGAGATGAATATCACATTTCATGTTAGAGGTAGGATCTCAGGTTTGGTATTAGAGGCATTGAGATATCACATCTCATGCAATCATAAGGGTCTCAGGATTGGAATGGGAAGGAGTTGGATATCACATCTCATGTTATAGGAAGGATCTCAGGTTTGGTATTAGAAGCATTGAGATATCACATCTCATGCTATAGGAAGGGTCTCAGGATTGGAATGGGAAGGAGTTGGATATCACATCTCATGCTATAGGAAGGGTCTCAGATTTAGTATAAGCATTGAGATATCACATCTCATGCTATAGGAAGGGTCTCAGGATTGGATTGGGAAGGAGTTGTATATGACATCTCAGGCCATAGGAAGGGTCTCAGGTTTGCTATACGCATTGAGATATCACATCTCTGCTATCGGAAGGGTCTCAGGATTGGAATGGGAAGGAGTTGGATATCCCATCTCATGTTATAGGAAGGGTCTCAGGTTTGGTATTAGAAGCGTTGAGATATCACATCTCATGCTATAGGAAGGGTCTCAGGATTGGAATGGGGAGGACTTGGATGTCACATCTCATGCTATAGGGAGGGTCTCAAGTTTGATATTAGAAGCATTGAGATAACAAATCTCATGATATCGGAAGGGTCTCAGGATTGGAATGGGAAGGAGTTGGATATCACATCTCATGATAAAGGAAGGGTCTAAGGTTTGGAAGGGGAAGGATTTGGATATCACATCTCATGTTATAGGACGGGTCTCAGGTTTGGTATTAGAAGCATTGAGATATCAAGTCTCATGGTATAGGAAGGGTCTCAGAATTGGAATGGGAAGGAGTTGGATATCACATCTCAAGCTATAGGAAGGGTCTCAGGATTGGAATGGGAAGGAGTTTGATATCACATCTTCTGCCATAGTATGGGTCTCAGGTTTGGTAGAAGCATTGGGATATCACATCTCATGCTATTGGAAGGGTATCAGTATTGGATTTGGAAGGAGTTGGATATCCCATCTCATGCTATAGGAAGGGTCTCAGGTTGGAATGGGAAGGAGTTGGATATCACATTTCATGCTATAGGAAGGCTCTCAGGTTTGGAAGGGGAAGGAGTTGGATATCACATTTCATGTTAGAGGAAGGATCTCAGGTTTGGTATTAGAGGCCTTGAGATATCACATCTCATGCTATAGGAAGGGTCTCAGGATTGGAATGGGAAGGAGTTGGATATCACATCTCAAGCTATAGGAAGGGTCTCAGGTTTGGTATACGCATTGAGATATCACATCTCATGCTATAGGAAGGGTCTCAGGATTGGAATGGGAAGGAGTTGGATATCACATCTCATGTTATAGGAAAGATCTCATGTTTGGTATTAGAAGCATTGAGACATCACATCTCATGTTATAGGAAGGGTCTTAGGATTGGAATGGGAAGAAGTTGGATATCACATCTCATGCTATAGGAAGGGTCTCAGGTTTGGTATAAGCATTGAGATATCACATCTCATGCTATAGGAAGGGTCTCAGGACTGGAATGGGAAGGAGTTGTATATGACATCTCATGCCATAGGAAGGGTCTCAGGTTTGGTATAAGCATTGAGATATCACATCACATGCTATAGGAAGGGTCTCAGGTTTGGAAAGGGAAGGAGATGAATATCACATTTCATGTTAGAGGTAGGATCTCAGGTTTGGTATTAGAGGCATTGAGATATCACATCTCATGCTATCAGAAGGGTCTCAGGATTGGAATGGGAAGGATTTGGAAATCACATCTCATGTTATAGGAAGGATCTCAGGTTTGGTATTAGAAGCATTGAGATATCACATCTCATGCTATCGGAAGTATCTCAGGTTTGGTATTAGAGGCATTGAGATATCACATCTCATGCAATCATAAGGGTCTCAGGATTGGAATGGGAAGGAGTTGGATATCACATCTCATGTTATAGGAAGGATCTCAGGTTTGGTATTAGAAGCATTGAGATATCACATCTCATGCTATAGGAAGGGTCTCAGGATTGGAATGGGAAGGAGTTGGATATCACATCTCATGCTATAGGAAGGGTCTCAGATTTGGTATAAGCATTGAGATATCACATCTCATGCTATAGGAAGGGTCTCAGGATTGGATTGGGAAGGAGTTGTATATGACATCTCAGGCCATAGGAAGGGTCTCAGGTTTGCTATACGCATTGAGATATCACATCTCTGCTATCGGAAGGGTCTCAGGATTGGAATGGGAAGGAGTTGGATATCCCATCTCATGTTATAGGAAGGGTCTCAGGTTTGGTATTAGAAGCATTGAGATATCACATCTCATGCTATAGGAAGGGTCTCAGGATTGGAATGGGGAAGACTTGGATGTCACATCTCATGCTATAGGGAGGGTCTCAAGTTTGATATTAGAAGCATTGAGATAACAAATCTCATGATATCGGAAGGGTCTCAGGATTGGAATGGGAAGGAGTTGGATATCACATCTCATGATAAAGGAAGGGTCTAAGGTTTGGAAGGGGAAGGATTTGGATATCACATCTCATGTTATAGGACGGGTCTCAGGTTTGGTATTAGAAGCATTGAGATATCAAGTCTCATGGTATAGGAAGGGTCTCAGAATTGGAATGGGAAGGAGTTGGATATCACATCTCAAGCTATAGGAAGGGTCTCAGGATTGGAATGGGAAGGAGTTTGATATCACATCTTATGCCATAGTATGGGTCTCAGGTTTGGTAGAAGCATTGGGATATCACATCTCATGCTATTGGAAGGGTATCAGTATTGGATTTGGAAGGAGTTGGATATCCCATCTCATGCTATAGGAAGGGTCTCAGGTTGGAATGGGAAGGAGTTGGATATCACATTTCATGTTATAGGAAGGGTCTCAGGATTGGAATGGGAAGGACTTGGATATCATATCTCATGCTATAGGAAGGCTCTCAGGTTTGGAAGGGGAAGGAGTTGGATATCACATTTCATGTTAGAGGAAGGATCTCAGGTTCGGTATTAGAGGCCTTGAGATATCACATCTCATGCTATAGGAAGGGTCTCAGGATTGGAATGGGAAGGAGTTAGATATCACATCTCAAGCTTTAGGAAGGGTCTCAGGTTTGGTATAAGCATTGAGATAGCACATCTCATGCTATAGGAAGGGTCTCAGGATTGGAATGGGAAGGAGTTGGATATCACATCTCATGTTATAGGAAAGATCTCAGGTTTGGTATTAGAAGCATTGAGACATCACATCTCATGTTATAGGAAGGGTCTCAGGATTGGAATGGGAAGGAGTTGGATATCACATCTCATGCTATAGGAAGGGTCTCAGGTTTGGAACGGGAAGGAGTTAGATATCACATCTCATGTTATAGGAAGAGTCTCAGGTTTGGTATAAGCATTGAGATATCACATCTCTGCTATCGGAGAAGTCTCAGGATTGGGATGGGAAGGAGTTGGATATCCCTTCTCATGCTATAGGAAGGGTCTCAGGATTTGAATGGCAAGGAGTTGGATATCACATATCATGCCATAGGAAGGGTCTCAGATTGGAATGGGAAGGAGTTGGATATCACATCTCATGTTATAGGAAGGGTCTCAGGATTGGAATGGGAAGGATTTGGATATCACATCTCTTGCTATAGGAAGGGTCTCAGGATTGGAATGGGTAGGAGTTGGATATTACATTCTTGCTATAGGAAGGGCCTCATGTTTGGAATGGGAAGGAGTTGGATATCACATATGCTATAGGAAGTGTCTCAGGTTTGGAACGGGAAGGAGTTGGATATCACATCTCATGTTAGAGGAAGGATCTCAGGTTTGGTATTAGAGGCCTTGAGATATCACATCTCATGCTATAGGAAGGGTCTCAGGTTTCGTATAAGCATTGAAATATCACATCTCTGCTATCGGAAGGGTCTCCGGATTGGATTGGGAAGGAGTTGGATATCCCTTCTCATGCTATAGGAAGTGTCTCAGGTTGGAATGGGAAGGAGTTGGATATCACATCTCATGTTATAGGAAGGGTCTCAGGATTGGAATGGGAAGGATTTGGATATCACATCTCTTGCTATAGGAAGGGTCTCAGGATTGGAATGGGTAGGAGTTGGATATTACATTCTTGCTATAGGAAGGGCCTCATGTTTGGAATGGGATAGGAGTTGGATATCACATATGCTATAGGAAGTGTCTCAGGTTTGGAACGGGAAGGAGTTGGATATCACATCTCATGTTAGAGGAAGGATCTCAGGTTTGGTATTAGAGGCCTTGAGATATCACATCTCATGCTATAGGAAGGGTCTCAGGTTTGGTATAAGCATTGAGATATCACATCTCATGCTATAGGAAGGGTCTCAGGATTGGAATGGGAAGAAGTTGGATATCACATCTCATGCTATCGGAAGTATCTCAGGTTTGGTATTAGAGACATTGAGATATCACATCTCATGCAATCATAAGGGTCTCAGGATTGGAATGGGAAGGAGTTGGATATCACATCTCATGTCATAGGAAGGATCTCAGGTTTGGTATTAGAAGCATTGAGATATCACATCTCATGCTATAGGAAGGGTCTCAGGATTGGAATGGGAAGGAGTTGGATATCACATCTCATGCTATAGGAAGGGTCTCAGATTTGGTATAAGCATTGAGATATCACATCTCATGCTATAGGAAGGGTCTCAGGATTGGATTGGGAAGGAGTTGTATATGACATCTCAGGCCATAGGAAGGGTCTCAGGTTTGCTATACGCATTGAGATATCACATCTCTGCTATCGGAAGGGTCTCAGGATTGGAATGGGAAGGAGTTGGATATCCCATCTCATGTTATAAGAAGGGTCTCAGGTTTGGTATTAGAAGCATTGAGATATCACATCTCATGCTATAGGAAGGGTCTCAGGATTGGAATGGGGAGGACTTGGATGTCACATCTCATGCTATAGGGAGGGTCTCAAGTTTGATATTAGAAGCATTGAGATAACAAATCTCATGATATCGGAAGGGTCTCAGGATTGGAATGGGAAGGAGTTGGATATCACATCTCATGTTATAGGAAAGATCTCAGGTTTGGTATTAGAAGCATTGAGACATCACATCTCATGTTATAGGAAGGGTCTCAGGATTGGAATGGGAAGGAGTTGGATATCACATCTCATGCTATAGGAAGGGTCTCAGGTTTGGAACGGGAAGGAGTTAGATATCACATCTCATGTTATAGGAAGAGTCTCAGGTTTGGTATAAGCATTGAGATATCACATCTCTGCTATCGGAGAAGTCTCAGGATTGGGATGGGAAGGAGTTGGATATCCCTTCTCATGCTATAGGAAGGGTCTCAGGATTTGAATGGCAAGGAGTTGGATATCACATATCATGCCATAGGAAGGGTCTCAGATTGGAATGGGAAGGAGTTGGATATCACATCTCATGTTATAGGAAGGGTCTCAGGATTGGAATGGGAAGGATTTGGATATCACATCTCTTGCTATAGGAAGGGTCTCAGGATTGGAATGGGTAGGAGTTGGATATTACATTCTTGCTATAGGAAGGGCCTCATGTTTGGAATGGGAAGGAGTTGGATATCACATATGCTATAGGAAGTGTCTCAGGTTTGGAACGGGAAGGAGTTGGATATCACATCTCATGTTAGAGGAAGGATCTCAGGTTTGGTATTAGAGGCCTTGAGATATCACATCTCATGCTATAGGAAGGGTCTCAGGTTTCGTATAAGCATTGAAATATCACATCTCTGCTATCGGAAGGGTCTCCGGATTGGATTGGGAAGGAGTTGGATATCCCTTCTCATGCTATAGGAAGTGTCTCAGGTTGGAATGGGAAGGAGTTGGATATCACATCTCATGTTATAGGAAGGGTCTCAGGATTGGAATGGGAAGGATTTGGATATCACATCTCTTGCTATAGGAAGGGTCTCAGGATTGGAATGGGTAGGAGTTGGATATTACATTCTTGCTATAGGAAGGGCCTCATGTTTGGAATGGGATAGGAGTTGGATATCACATATGCTATAGGAAGTGTCTCAGGTTTGGAACGGGAAGGAGTTGGATATCACATCTCATGTTAGAGGAAGGATCTCAGGTTTGGTATTAGAGGCCTTGAGATATCACATCTCATGCTATAGGAAGGGTCTCAGGTTTGGTATAAGCATTGAGATATCACATCTCATGCTATAGGAAGGGTCTCAGGATTGGAATGGGAAGAAGTTGGATATCACATCTCATGCTATCGGAAGTATCTCAGGTTTGGTATTAGAGACATTGAGATATCACATCTCATGCAATCATAAGGGTCTCAGGATTGGAATGGGAAGGAGTTGGATATCACATCTCATGTTATAGGAAGGATCTCAGGTTTGGTATTAGAAGCATTGAGATATCACATCTCATGCTATAGGAAGGGTCTCAGGATTGGAATGGGAAGGAGTTGGATATCACATCTCATGCTATAGGAAGGGTCTCAGATTTGGTATAAGCATTGAGATATCACATCTCATGCTATAGGATGGGTCTCAGGATTGGATTGGGAAGGAGTTGTATATGACATCTCAGGCCATAGGAAGGGTCTCAGGTTTGCTATACGCATTGAGATATCACATCTCTGCTATCGGAAGGGTCTCAGGATTGGAATGGGAAGGAGTTGGATATCCCATCTCATGTTATAAGAAGGGTCTCAGGTTTGGTATTAGAAGCATTGAGATATCACATCTCATGCTATAGGAAGGGTCTCAGGATTGGAATGGGGAGGACTTGGATGTCACATCTCATGCTATAGGGAGGGTCTCAAGTTTGATATTAGAAGCATTGAGATAACAAATCTCATGATATCGGAAGGGTCTCAGGATTGGAATGGGAAGGAGTTGGATATCACATCTCATGATAAAGGAAGGGTCTAAGGTTTGGAAGGGGAAGGATTTGGATATCACATCTCATGTTATAGGACGGGTCTCAGGTTTGGTATTAGAAGCATTGAGATATCAAGTCTCATGGTATAGGAAGGGTCTCAGAATTGGAATGGGAAGGAGTTGGATATCACATCTCAAGCTATAGGAAGGGTCTCAGGATTGGAATGGGAAGGAGTTTGATATCACATCTTATGCCATAGTATGGGTCTCAGGTTTGGTAGAAGCATTGGGATATCACATCTCATGCTATTGGAAGGGTATCAGTATTGGATTTGGAAGGAGTTGGATATCCCATCTCATGCTATAGGAAGGGTCTCAGGTTGGAATGGGAAGGAGTTGGATATCACATTTCATGTTATAGGAAGGGTCTCAGGATTGGAATGGGAAGGACTTGGATATCATATCTCATGCTATAGGAAGGCTCTCAGGTTTGGAAGGGGAAGGAGTTGGATATCACATTTCATGTTAGAGGAAGGATCTCAGGTTTGGTATTAGAGGCCTTGAGATATCACATCTCATGCTATAGGAAGGGTCTCAGGATTGGAATGGGAAGGAGTTAGATATCACATCTCAAGCTTTAGGAAGGGTCTCAGGTTTGGTATAAGCATTGAGATAGCACATCTCATGCTATAGGAAGGGTCTCAGGATTGGAATGGGAAGGAGTTGGATATCACATCTCATGTTATGTGAAAGATCTCAGGTTTGGTATTAGAAGCATTGAGACATCACATCTCATGTTATAGGAAGGGTCTCAGGATTGGAATGGGAAGGAGTTGGATATCACATCTCATGCTATAGGAAGGGTCTCAGGTTTGGAACGGGAAGGAGTTAGATATCACATCTCATGTTATAGGAAGAGTCTCAGGTTTGGTATAAGCATTGAGATATCACATCTCTGCTATCGGAGAAGTCTCAGGATTGGGATGGGAAGGAGTTGGATATCCCTTCTCATGCTATAGGAAGGGTCTCAGGATTTGAATGGCAAGGAGTTGGATATCACATATCATGCCATAGGAAGGGTCTCAGGTTGGAATGGGAAGGAGTTGGATATCACATCTCATGTTATAGGAAGGGTCTCAGGATTGGAATGGGAAGGATTTGGATATCACATCTCTTGCTATAGGAAGGGTCTCAGGATTGGAATGGGTAGGAGTTGGATATTACATTCTTGCTATAGGAAGGGCCTCATGTTTGGAATGGGAAGGAGTTGGATATCACATATGCTATAGGAAGTGTCTCAGGTTTGGAACGGGAAGGAGTTGGATATCACATCTCATGTTAGAGGAAGGATCTCAGGTTTGGTATTAGAGGCCTTGAGATATCACATCTCATGCTATAGGAAGGGTCTCAGGTTTCGTATAAGCATTGAAATATCACATCTCTGCTATCGGAAGGGTCTCCGGATTGGATTGGGAAGGAGTTGGATATCCCTTCTCATGCTATAGGAAGTGTCTCAGGTTGGAATGGGAAGGAGTTGGATATCACATCTCATGTTATAGGAAGGGTCTCAGGATTGGAATGGGAAGGATTTGGATATCACATCTCTTGCTATAGGAAGGGTCTCAGGATTGGAATGGGTAGGAGTTGGATATTACATTCTTGCTATAGGAAGGGCCTCATGTTTGGAATTGGAAGGAGTTGGATATCACATATGCTATAGGAAGTGTCTCAGGTTTGGAACGGGAAGGAGTTGGATATCACATCTCATGTTAGAGGAAGGATCTCAGGTTTGGTATTAGAGGCCTTGAGATATCACATCTCATGCTATAGGAAGGGTCTCAGGTTTGGTATAAGCATTGAGATATCACATCTCATGCTATAGGAAGGGTCTCAGGATTGGAATGGGAAGAAGTTGGATATCACATCTCATGCTATAGGTGTTAGGAAAGATTTCGTAATTGTAGGGAATTTTCCTTCCATGTGGCAACCCCTAAACTTTTTGCTGTTGTTATTCACCTTGTTTTTGACTTTGCCAGAGAAGTACAGCCTTCTGCCGCACTCCTCTGGGCTTTCGCTCCTTTCTTACGGGGAAACTGACATGCCCTTAAGACAGTCAGTACCGGGGAACGCTGTTTCCCGTAGTTTCTTTTATCGTGTTGCGGCTTTAGTGCAACATGACACAAGAGGGCACTGTAAGCTAAGTTACAGCTCTCTTGGGTCTCTAGCCTTCTACAGACCCTAGATACTCTTTTAGGAATGTATTTTGATCGGTGCAAGTCATTCAGGGACTCGAATGGTGGCAGCGATCGTTTTGTTTATTTTGAGCTCCTTTTGGCGTTCTGAGCACGTTTTTCGCACTGAACCCAAAATGGTGGCCTGGCTCCCAAAATGGCCAGTCCACGAGGCTCCTTTGTCCTGTCCACTGACCATCTCGCTCCCTTCACCTTCCCCAGGTCGGGCGACCCGGGGCCTTCCTTATTTGGGCATGTACTTTCCCGCGAAACGTGGCTGCTTTCGCGGGCTTCTACATGTCGTTTGTGTGCCTCCAGGGTGTGGGCTGGGATGTCTGGTCCCAATACACATCCTGGGTGCCAGAGAGTCTAGGGTGGTGTGAATGCCTGGGACCACCGTGGTCTGTGATTGGTCCACGTATGGTATGTGTTGATGAGCGGATCTCCCATTGGCTCCCCTCCGTTTTGGCGCGAAGGGAACCGTGGATAAGAGGGAGCTGGAAACACCACTACCAGGTCGATCTCCTGAGTTCTCACGAACGAAGGAATACAGGAGCCAAGTATCCTGCAACCAAGAGGCTGGACCGAGGAATCGCTGGTGACCCGCTGAAGGAATCCTCCTTTGCACTGCTGTCGTCCTGTGAAACCCTTTCCTCCTTTGATCGAACCAGAAGGCCTGTACTGGTGCTTCGACCTTTGGAATAGCAGGAACAGCTATTCCCGGCGACTTCATCATCTCCTGCCAAGTAAGCCTTCGGAAGTGTCTCTGGGCCATCCAGTTGACTGACCAGCTTACAAGGGAGTCCTGCTCTGTAACCGCCGACAGGTTGTGTTGTATTTCGAGTCCTGGTCACTCTCCCACGCTTCGTACGCTTGGCGTCCCCAGGTCTGAAGGGAGGAGTGTACATTTGGCTTGAATACACACGGCCGCTCCGTTGTCCTGCTGCGGCAACAAAACTGTGCTGGTTTCGTCGATTGGGACGTCTTTTTGCTCTACACGACCACGAGGCGTTCCCTGCTCTTCTGAACCTGCCAGCTGCTGAAACTAAAGTGGAGAAGCCTGGGTCTGCTTGCTTCGGGGACCGGTGAGTAGTTTAGCTAGGATCTGGTCGCCCTCCTGCAGTATCCCATTGCTTTTCCCTGCTGTGTAAAAACAGCACCCTTTTGGCCGTACTCGCGCTCTGCTTCTGCCCGCTGTGGAGGCTGCGCTTGAGTAGCGGACCCTGTTCTCCTTCTGCTGTGCACTAACCCGAACTGCCTGACTTCCTCCGAAGAGCTTCCCCTTTTGCCCGTTGGCACCGGCGTGGCAGGTACTTTGAGCACAAGGCTCCACTCTTCGCAGGGCTCGGACTTCCATCTAGTTAGGTGCTTCTGAAGGCGAACTGAGTCTAAAGCGTTATCGCACTGCCTGTTTTCCTTTCCTTTCAGGTGGACTGCATATTTCGTGCTTTAAACGCTTGCGACTGTGTATTTGTATATATATTGTGTTGATATGGTATGTGTTGGTTTAATATTGTGATATTGTGATTTTCTCGCTACGGTCGTTGTTTTAAAGGCCTTAAAAGAAATGTGTTTATATTTTTGATATAACACCTGTTTGGAGTAGTTTGTAAGCGCTCTTGCTTTGTGTGCTCATTGCGGGCTTTCAGTCACCCTCACCCCTCTTGAGACCTAGTCTTGACCGCCGCGATCGCTACCTTGATTGGTCTGGCTTGTCCAGAGGTTACCCTGTTCCAAGTAATTAGGTTGGCCTTCTGAACTTCTGCGCCACCAGGACAGAGTTCAGAAATCCGTCTTAACAAATTGGTGTACAGCGGTGGGATACGACTGAAGGTATCCAGTGTTGCGCTCGAACTAAGGCATTTCAGGTTATTCCAAACAGTGCACGTAGTGAATTGTTGTAATATAACTTTAAAAAGGCCATAGTCCTATCAAACAGTATGGAAACAAATACGTTGTTAACTTTAAATGCTTCCAAATCAGAAACGCTGAAAAAGATGTGTGCGGAGAGAGGTGTTTCCTCTCAAGGCACTAAATTGGAAATGATTCAAAGAATCGTGGCGTGGCAAGAAGCGCAGCTTGACGCTATAACCTCTGAGGACAGTGCGGAAGGTGGTGGGGCTGCTCTCACTGGCAGAACCGACGGTTCTGCCGCTGCACTGATCCACCGCGACCACGAGAACAGGGAGGACGAGCTGTCTAATGTTTCCTCTGCCAGTGCTGATGGGGAGGCTATGCTTGAATTCAAGAAGCAAGAGCTGCGGTTTAGGCAGCAGGAGCTTGAATTCAGCATAGCCAAACTAAAAATCGAACAGGCAGAAAAACAGAAAGACAGGGATCACCAGTTGGAACTGGCCAAGCTTCAGGTTGCAAATGGGTCCAAGGGTCCTGGACATGGTTCTGGGGCTTCCTCTCATCCACGGTTTCCAAAAGATCTGCTCAGTGTGTATGAAGAGAGGAATGACATTATGGACTGGCTGAATGCGTTTGAGTATGCATGCGAGGTCCAGGAAGTTGACAATGCTGATAAGATTGCGTGGTTGCTCAGTAGACTGCCCCATTCTGGCTGTAGTGCCATTATGGAAATGTCGAAGGCTGAGCGGGCTGATTTCGCAATGTTAAAGCAGACTCTCATTTTAAAGTTTGGGAAGACTCCGGCCCAATATTTAAAGCGTTTTCGAGAGTATAAGAAAAAGGAAGTTGGTACTTGGGTATCTTATGTCGCTGAATCTTTGAAAAACTTAACTGGCTGGGTCGAAGGTTATAAGGTTTCTACCTTCGAAGGCATGATCAATCTGGTCATGCTGGAACATATTTTTGCTTCTTCTTCCCCGGAGCTTAAGCAGCATTTGGCCGATTCGAAGGAGATAGATCCTAAGAAGCTGGCCATTGCAGCAGACTTATGGGTGTCACATCGAGTGTCCCATAAGGACAAAACTCATCCTGGTAAGCAGGAGGAAGGGAAAAAGTCCAAAGATATGGAGGGTGGGGAATCTGCTAAATCTTCTTCCCATAAGGGCCACAAAAAGAAAAACAAGGGTAAGACACAAGAGAACTCACAGGGTAGTGGAGGTCCGCCTCCAAAACAGAACTCTGGTTATAATAAGCCTCCCTACGTAAACAGACCCAATGGGGCTTGTTTTTCTTGTGGAGCAACTGACCATGTGAAGGGGGATCCCCGGTGTAAGGTTAGACCTTTGGGGGTCCACTCCGCTAATCTGGCCTTCTCCTCCTACGAGGAAGAAGAGATTACAGGAGCATCCTTCTCCTCAGACTCGTTTCCCAGCGGGATAGAGGCTGAGGTAGTTTTAGTGTCCCTGGGTTCCTGGGAGCCTAAAGTCGCAGAGGCTTATGCTAGGATTCCGGATAATACCAAGCACTACTTTAAAGACAGTGTGCTGATCAATGGAGTGGATACTCCAGCTCTTAGGGATAGTGGGTGCAGTCGCACTGTAGTGGATTCTACCTTGGTAGACTCAGAGGAAGTTGCCAGAGCTACTCTGATGCCCACTAAGTTGGCTGACGGCCCCCTCCGTATGTTTCCCGTGATCCCTGTAAATCTTACTTTAAATGGTACAGCAGTCAGGATTCCAGTGAGCATTCAGAGAAACGTCCCGGGAAAGGTCTTGTTGGGTAATGATCTCAGAGCTTTAGGGCTCGTAGGAGACACTGCCGAAAGACCCTACACACGGTCTCAAGCACGGGCAGCATTGGCCAAGTCCAATACGCCGCCCCAGCCGAAGGGGAAACCCAAGGCGAAAGGAGTCTACAAGTCAAGACGGGGGAAAGAGAATATTCCCCCGAGCTCGCCTACCACTGCGGTGGAGGAAGTTGGTCAATCGCCCGAGCCTGACGAGGAGGTGGCGATGCCTGAAGTATTCGACCCCAACGATCATCCTGAACTAAAAGACTTGTTAGTTGAAGGAGGTCCTGATAGGGACGAATTCAGTAAAGGCCAACGTGAGTGCCCATCTCTGGAAGGCCTAAGGAGACAGGCCTGCTCCCAGCTTGAGGGTGAACCTCCTGGGAAGCATAGGATTTACTGGGAAGGTGGACTCCTGTATAGTGAGCCCACAGAGTCTACAGAAGGAGACCATAGGAGGTTGGTGGTTCCCCTTGCTGTTAGGCCCTTCCTCCTGCAGTTGGCGCATGAAGTTCCCCTTGCTGGTCACCTTGGTATGAAGAGGACCAAGCAAAGGTTATCCATGCACTTCTACTGGCCCAAGATGGGGGTGCAAGTAGAAAGCCACTGCAGGAGTTGTGCCTCCTGCCAGTTGTCTGGTAAGGTTGGCGCGACAATCCAAGCTCCGTTGGTACCGCTCCCAGTTGTGGGGGTACCATTTGAAAGGGTAGGGATCGACATCGTTGGTCCCCTTGACCCGCAAACATCCTCGGGCAATAGGTTTATCCTGGTGCTGGTCGACCATGCAACCAGGTATCCTGAGGCCATCCCATTGAAGACTTTAACTGCCAAGTCAGTTGCAAAAGCTTTACTCGGCATATTTACTAGGGTTGGCTTCCCTAAAGAAGTTGTGTCCGATCGTGGCAGCAACTTTATGTCGAAGTATATGCAGGCTATGTGGGAAGAATGTGGGGTCACCTACAAGTTCTCTTCTGCATACCACCCCCAGACCAATGGTCTGGTGGAACGTTTCAACAGAACGTTAAAGAGCATGATTGGGGCTCTGGAGGAGCCTCAGAGAAGAAAATGGGATCTTCTTTTACCATGCTTACTGTTTGCCTACCGAGAGGTACCACAGGAGGGTGTTGGCTTCAGCCCCTTCGAACTTCTGTTCGGTCATCCCGTACGGGGACCCTTAGCCATCGTCAAAGAGGGATGGGAGATGCCCACTCCCCCTGTTACTACCAATGTAGTTGATTATGTGCTAGGGCTCAGAAAACGGATGGTACTTCTGATGGCCTTGGCTAGTGATAAATTGAAGGCAGGGCAAGCGCTGGTGAAACATTGGTACGACCAGAAAGCTTCCCTCATCAACTTTACACCTGGTCAGCAAGTCCTGATCATGAATCCAATAAGGCCTCGAGCTTTACAGGACAAATGGTCAGGCCCTTACACAGTGGTGGAGCCCCTGGGTGAGGTGAACTATTTAGTGGACCTTGGAAGGCCTGGACAGGCTCCAAAAGTGTTTCACGTGAATAGGCTGAAGGCTTTCGTCCCAAGAGTCGAAATCGCAGCACTGCTACTGGCTTCAGATGTTGAGGAAGAGGAGTCAGAACCTCTCCCCGACCTGTTCCAAAGCGGTCCTTCAGATAGCTCCGTTGAGGGTGTCCGAGTGGCCCCTCACCTGACTTCTGATCAGCAGGCTGAGGTGAAAAGTTTGCTTAGGCAGTTTTCCCCCCTGTTTTCACAGTCTCCTGGTTTGACACCTTGGTGCAAACATAACATTGACACAGGAGACAGTGTACCTACCAAAAGTAGGGGATACAGGATGTCAGATAAAGTACGGTCTTATATTAAGACTGAGGTCAATAAGATGTTAGACCTTGGGGTGATTGAACCCTCTAGTAGTCCTTGGTCCAGTCCAGTGGTCTTGGTTCCAAAGGCAGGCACTTCTGAATTGAGGTTCTGCGTGGATTACAGGGCTCTGAATGCTGTCACCAAGACAGATGCACACCCCTTGCCTCGAACAGATGAGCTGGTGGATACTTTGGGTGCTTCCAAGTACCTCAGCACGTTTGACCTCACTGCTGGCTATTGGCAAATAGCTTTAGCAGAACATGCCAGGGAGAAGACAGCATTTTCTACTCCAGACGGCCTTTACCAATTCCGGGTAATGCCGTTCGGGTTGAAGAATGCACCTGCCACTTTCCAGAGGCTTGTGAATCATGTGTTGAATGGGTTGGACGAATTCTGCCTTGCATATCTGGACGATATAGCAGTTTTCAGTGCCACCTGGGAAGACCATGTGAAACACCTCAGGATTGTGCTCCAGGCTCTTCAGAAAGCCCACTTGACCATAAAGGCTAGTAAATGCCAGATTGGACAAGGCTCAGTGGTTTACCTTGGACATGAAGTAGGTGGAGGGAGGATACAGCCTCTACCCAGTAAAGTACAAGCAGTACAAGACTGGCCTACCCCCACTACGCAAACCCAAGTGAGAGCCTTCTTAGGACTCACGGGGTATTATCGCAATTTTGTGGCAGACTATGGTACCATAGCTGCTCCTCTGACTGCCCTCACAACTCCGAAGAAACCCAAGAAGGTAACTTGGGCTGACGAGTGTGAGAAGGCCTTCAATGGCTTAAAAGACTCCTTGTGCCAGGCCCCTGTCCTAAGGGCCCCTGATTATCAAAGACCTTTTATCGTGCAGACGGATGCCTCTGACACTGGGATAGGAGCTGTACTATCACAAGTAGATGAGAAGGGTAAGGAACACCCTATCGGTTTTATTAGTCGCCAGCTTAAGGACAGAGAGCTCAGGTGGTCCACGGTAGAGAAAGAATGTTTCTCTGTTGTGTGGGCCCTAAGGAAGCTGAGGCCCTACCTCTATGGGACCCACTTCACTGTGCAGACTGACCATAAGCCGTTAAAGTGGCTAATGAACATGAAGGGGGAGAATCCAAAGTTGCTTAGGTGGTCCATAAGTCTACAAGGCTTCGACTTCACCATTGAGCATAGGCCAGGTGTCCAACATAGCAATGCTGATGGGTTGTCCAGAATGTTTAACCGACCTGAACAAGAGACTCATCCAGGGGTGGATTAGTTCCCCCTGTCCATAGTCTGGGAGGGGCGAGTGTTAGGAAAGATTTCGTAACTGTAGGGAATTTTCCTTCCATGTGGCAACCCCTAAACTTTTTGCTGTTGTTATTCACCTTGTTTTTGACTTTGTCAGAGAAGTACAGCCTTCTGCCGCCCTCCTCTGGGCTTTCGCTCCTTTCTTACGGGGAAACTGACATGCCCTTAAGACAGTCAGTACCGGGGAACGCTGTTTCCCGTAGTTTCTTTTATCGTGTTGCGGCTTTAGTGCAACATGACACAAGAGGGCACTGTAAGCTAAGTTACAGCTCTCTTGGGTCTCTAGCCTTCTACAGACCCTAGATACTCTTTTAGGAATGTATGTTGATCGGTGCAAGTCATTCAGGGACTCGAATGGTGGCAGCGATCGTTTTGTTTATTTTGAGCTCCTTTTGGCGTTCTGAGCACGTTTTTCGCACTGAACCCAAAATGGTGGCCTGGCTCCCAAAATGGCCAGTCCACGAGGCTCCTTTGTCCTGTCCACTGACCGTCTTGCTCCCTTCACCTTCCCCAGGTCGGGCGACCCGGGGCCTTCCTTATTTGGGCATGTACTTTCCCGCGAAACGTGGTTGCTTTCGCGGGCTTCTACATGTCGTTTGTGTGCCTCCAGGGTGTGGGCTGGGATGTCTGGTCCCAATACACATCCTGGGTGCCAGAGAGTCTAGGGTGGTGTGAATGCCTGGGACCACCGTGGTCTGTGATTGGTCCACGTATGGTATGTGTTGATGAGCGGATCTCCCATTGGCTCCCCTCCGTTTTGGCGCGAAGGGAACCGTGGATAAGAGGGAGCTGGAAACACCACTACCAGGTCGATCTCCTGAGTTCTCACGAACGAAGGAATACAGGAGCCAAGTATCCTGCAACCAAGAGGCTGGACCGAGGAATCGCTGGTGACCCGCTGAAGGAATCCTCCTTTGCACTGCTGTCGTCCTGTGAAACCCTTTCCTCCTTTGATCGAACCAGAAGGCCTGTACTGGTGCTTCGACCTTTGGAATAGCAGGAACAGCTATTCCCGGCGACTTCATCATCTCCTGCCAAGTAAGCCTTCGGAAGTGTCTCTGGGCCATCCAGTTGACTGACCAGCTTACAAGGGAGTCCTGCTCTGTAACCGCCGACAGGTTGTGTTGTATTTCGAGTCCTGGTCACTCTCCCACGCTTCGTACGCTTGGCGTCCCCAGGTCTGAAGGGAGGAGTGTACATTTGGCTTGAATACACACGGCCGCTCCGTTGTCCTGCTGCGGCAACAAAACTGTGCTGGTTTCGTCAATTGGGACGTCTTTTTGCTCTACACGACTACGAGGCGTTCCCTGCTCTTCTGAACCTGCCAGCTGCTGAAACTAAAGTGGAGAAGCCTGGGTCTGCTTGCTTCGGGGACCGGTGAGTAGTTTAGCTAGGATCTGGTCGCCCTCCTGCAGTATCCCATTGCTTTTCCCTGCTGTGTAAAAACAGCACCCTTTTGGCCGTACTCGCGCTCTGCTTCTGCCCGCTGTGGAGGCTGCGCTTGAGTAGCGGACCCTGTTCTCCTTCTGCTGTGCACTAACCCGAACTGCCTGACTTCCTCCGAAGAGCTTCCCCTTTTGCCCGTTGGCACCGGCGTGGCAGGTACTTTGAGCACAAGGCTCCACTCTTCGCAGGGCTCGGACTTCCATCTAGTTAGGTGCTTCTGAAGGCGAACTGAGTCTAAAGCGTTATCGCACTGCCTGTTTTCCTTTCCTTTCAGGTGGACTGCATATTTCGTGCTTTAAACGCTTGCGACTGTGTATTTGTATATATATTGTGTTGATATGGTATGTGTTGGTTTAATATTGTGATATTGTGATTTTCTCGCTACGGTCGTTGTTTTAAAGGCCTTAAAATAAATGTGTTTATATTTTTGATATAACACCTGTTTGGAGTAGTTTGTAAGCGCTCTTGCTTTGTGTGCTCATTGCGGGCTTTCAGTCACCCTCACCCCTCTTGAGACCTAGTCTTGACCGCCGCGATCGCTACCTTGATTGGTCTGGCTTGTCCAGAGGTTACCCTGTTCCAAGTAATTAGGTTGGCCTTCTGAACTTAAGCGCCACCAGGACAGAGTTCAGAAATCCGTCTTAACAATAGGAAGGGTCTCAGGTTTGGTATAAGCATTGAGATATCACATCTCATGCTATAGAAACGGTCTCAAGATTGCAATGGGAAGGAGTTGGATATCACATCTCATGTTATAGGAAGGATCTCAGATTTGGTATTAGAAGCATTGAGACATCACATCTCATGTTATAGGAAGGCTCCCAGGTTTAGAAGGGGAAGGAGTTGGATATCACATTTCATGTTAGAGGTAGGATCTCAGGTTTGGTATTAGAGGCATTGAGATATAACATCTCATGCTATCAGAAGGGTCTCAGGATTGGAATGGGAAGGAGTTGGATATCACATCTCATGCTAAAGGGAGGGTCTCAGGTTTGGAAGGGGAAGGATTTGGATATCACATCTCATGCTATAGGAAGGGTCTCAGGATTGGAATGGGAAGGATTTGGATATCACATCTCATGCTATAGGAAGGGTCTCAGGTTTGGTATAAGCATTGAGATATCACATCTCATGCTATAGGAAGGGTCTCAGGATTGGAATGGGAAGGATTTGGATATCACATCTCATGCTATGGGTAGGCTCTCAGTTTTGGAAAGGGAAGGTTTTGGATATCACATCTCATGCTATAGGAAGGGTCTCACGATTGGAATGGGAAGGATTTGGATATCACGTCTCATGCTATAGGAAGGGTCTCAGGATTGGAATGGGAAGGAGTTGGATATCACATCTCATGCTATAGGAAGGGTCTCAGGAATGGAATGGGAAGGAGTTTTATATGACATCTCATGCCATAGGAAGGAAATCAGGTTTGGTATTAGAAGCATTGAGACATCACATCTCATGCTATAGGAAGGGTCTCAGGATTGGAATGGGAAGGAGTTGTATATGACATCTCATGCCATAGGAAGGGTCTCAGGTTTGGTATCAGCATTGAGATATCACATCTCTGCTATCGGAAGGGTCTCAGGATTGGAATGGGAAGGAGTTGGATATCCCATCTTATGTTACAGGAAGGGTCTCAGGTTTGGTATTAGAAGCATTGAGATATCACATCTCATGCTATAGGAAGGGTCTCAGGATTGGAATGGGAAGGACTTGAATATCCCATCTCATGCTATAGGGAGGCTCTCACGTTTGGAAAGGGAAGGAGTTGGATATCACATTTCATGTTAGAGGTAGGATCTCAGGTTTGGTATTAAAGGCATTGAATATCACATCTCATGCTATCAGAAGGGTCTCAGGATTGGAATGGGAAGGAGTTGGATATCACATCTCATGCTAAAGGGAGGGTCTCAGGTTTGGAAGGGGAAGGATTTTGATATCACATCTCAGGTTATAGGAAGGATCTCAGGTTTGGTATTAGAGGGATTGAGATATCACATCTCATGCTATAGGAAGGGTCTCACGATTGGAATGGGAAGGATTTGGATATCACATCTCATGCTATAGGAAGGGTCTCAGGTTTGGTATAAGCATTGAGATATCACATCTCATGCTATAGAAACGGTCTCAAGATTGCAATGGGAAGGAGTTGGATATCACATCTCATGTTATAGGAAGGATCTCAGATATGGTATTAGAAGCATTGAGGCATCACATCTCATGCTATAGGAAGGGACTCAGGATTGGAATGGGAAGGAGTTGGATATCACATCTCATGTTATAGGAAGGGTCTCAGGATTGGAATGGGAAGCACTTCGATATCACATCTCATGGTATAGGAAGGCTCCCAGGTTTAGAAGGGGAAGGAGTTGGATATCACATTTCATGTTAGAGGTAGGATCTCAGGTTTGGTATTAGAGGCATTGAGATATAACATCTCATGCTATCAGAAGGGTCTCAGGATTGGAATGGGAAGGAGTTGGATATCACATCTCATGCTAAAGGGAGGGTCTCAGGTTTGGAAGGGGAAGGATTTGGATATCACATCTCATGCTATAGGAAGGGTCTCAGGATTGGAATGGGAAGGACTTGGATATCACATATCATGCTATAGGCAGGGTCTCAGGTTTGGAAAGGGAAGGAGATGGATATCACATTTCATGTTAGAGGTAGGATCTCAGGTTTGGTATTAGAGGCATTGAGATATCACATCTCATGCTATCAGAAGGGTCTTAGGATTGAAATGGGAAGGAGTTGGATATCACATCTCATGCTAAAGGGAGGGTCTCAGGTTTGGAAGGGGAAGGATTTGGAAATCACATCTCATATTATAGGAAGGATCTCAGGTTTGGTATTAGAAGCATTGAGATATCACATCTCATGCTATCGGAAGGATCTCAGGTTTGGTATAAGAGGCATTGAGATATCACATCTCATGCTATCATAAGGGTCTCAGGATTGGAATGGGAAGGAGTTGGATATCACATCTCATGTTATAGGAAGGATCTCAGGTTTGGTATTGGAAGCATTGAGACATCACATCTCATGCTATAGGAAGGGTCTCAGGATTGGAATGGGAAGGAGTTGGATATCACATCTCATGCTATAGGAAGGGTCTCAGATTTGGTATAAGCATTGAGATATCACATCTCATGCTATAGGAAGGGTCTCAGGATTGGAATGGGAAGGAGTTGTTTATGACATCTCAGGCCATAGGAAGGGTCTCAGGTTTGATATAAGCATTGAGATATCACATCTCTGCTATCGGAAGGGTCTCAGGATTGGAATGGGAAGGAGTTGGATATCCCATCTGAGTTGGATATCCCATCTCATGTTATAGGAAGGGTCTCAGGTTTGGTATTAGAAGCATTGAGATATCACATCTCATGCTATAGGAAGGGTCTCAGGATTGGAATGGGGAGGACTTGGATGTCACATCTCATGCTATAGGGAGGGTCTCAAGTTTGATATTAGAAGCATTGAGATAACAAATGTCATGATATCGGAAGGGTCTCAGGATTGGAATGGGAAGGAGTTGGATATCACATCTCATGATAAAGGAAGGGTCTAAGGTTGGGAAGGGGAAGGATTTGGATATCACATCTCATGTTATAGGACGATAGGACGGGTCTCAGGTTTGGTATTAGAAGCATTGAGATATCAAGTCTCATGGTATAGGAAGGGTCTCAGAATTGGAATGGGAAGAAGTTGGATATCACATCTCAAGCTATAGGAAGGGTCTCAGGATTGGAATGGGAAGGAGTTTGATATCACATCTCATGCCATAGTATGGGTCTCAGATTTGGTAGAAGCATTGGGATATCACATCTCATGCTATCGGAATGGTATCAGTATTGGATTTGGAAGGAGTTGGATATCCCATCTCATGCTATAGGAAAGTTCTCAGGTTGGAATGGGATGGAGTTGGATATCACATTTCATGTTATAGGAAGGGTCTCAGGATTGGAATGGGAAGGACTTGGATATCATATCTCATGCTATAGGAAGGCTCTCAGGTTTGGAAGGGGAAGGAGTTGGATATCACATCTCATGCTATAGGAAGGGTCTCAGGATTGGAATGGGAAGGAGTTGGATATCACATCTCAAGCTATAGGAAGGGTCTCAGGTTTGGTATAAGCATTGAGATATCACATCTCATGCTATAGGAAGGGTCTCAGGATTGGAATGGGAAGGAGTTGGATATCACATCTCATGTTATAGGAAAGATCTCAGGTTTGGTATTAGAAGCATTGAGACATCACATCTCATGTTATAGGAAGGGTCTCAGGATTGGAATGGGAAGAAGTTGGATATCACATCTCATGCTATAGGAAGGGTCTCATGTTTGGAAGGGGAAGGAGTTGGATATCCAATTTCATGTTATAGGACTGGTCTCAGGTTTGGTATTAGAAGCATTGAGATATCACATCGCATGCTGTAGGAAGGTTCTCAGGTTTGGAATGGGGAGGAATTGGATATCACATCTCATGTCATAGGAAGGATCTCAGGTTTGGTATTAGAAGCATTGAGATATCACATCTCATGCTATAGGAATGGTCTCAGGGTTGGAATGGGAAGGAGTTGGATATTACATTCTTGCTATAGGAAGGGTCTCATGTTTGGAATGGGAAGGAGTTGGATATCACATCTCATGTTGTAGGATGGGTCTCAGTTTTGTTATTAGAATCATTGAGATATCATATTGCACGCTGCAGGAAGGGTCTAAGGATTGGAATGGGAAGGACTTGGATATCACATCTCATGCTATAGATAGGCTCTCAGATTTGGAAAGGGAAGGAGTTGGATATCACATTTCATGTTAGAGGAAGAATCTCAGGTTTGGTATTAGAGGCATTGAGATATCACATCTCATGCTATAGGAAGCATCTCAGGATTGGAATGGGAAGGAGTTGGGTATCACATCTCATGCTATAGGAAGGGTCTCAGGATTGGTATAAGTATTGAGATATAACATATCATGCTATAGGAAGGGTCTCAGGATTGGAATGGAAGGAGTTGGATATCACATCTCATGTTATAGGAAGGATCTCAGGGTTGGTATTAGAAGCATTGAGACATCACATCTCATGCTATAGGAAGGGTCTCAGGATTGGAATGGGAAGGAGTTGGATATCACATCTCATGCTATAGGAAGGGTCTCAGGTTTGGTATAAGCATTGAGATATCACATCTCATGCTATAGGAAGGGTCTCAGGATTGGAATGGGAAGGAGTTGTATATGACATCTCATGCCGTAGGAAGGGTCTCAGGTTTCGTATAAGCATTGAGATATCACATCTCTGCTATCGGAAGGGTCTCAGGATTGGAATGGGAAGGAGTTGGATATCCCATCTCATGTTATAGGAAGAGTCTCAGGTTTGGTCTTAGAAGCATTGGATATCACATATCATGCTATAGGAAGTGTCTCAGGATTGGAATGGGAAGGACTTGGATATCACATCTCATGCTATAGGGAGGGTCTCAAGTTTGATATTAGAAGCATTGAGATATCACATCTCATGCTATAGGAAGGGTCTCAGGATTGGAATGGGAAGGAGTTGGATATCACATCTCATGCTATAGGAAGGGTCTCAGGTTTGGTATAAGCAGTGAGATATCACATCTCATGCTATAGGAAGGGTCTCAGGATTGGAATGGGAAGGAGTTGGATATCACATCTCATGTTATAGGAAGGATCTCAGGTTTGGTATAAGCATTGAGATATCACATCTCTGCTATCGGAAGGGTCTCAGGATTGGAATGGGAAGGAGTTGGATATTCCCATCTCATGTTATAGGAAGGGTCTCAGGTTTGGTATTAGAAGCATTGAGATATCACATCTCATGCTGTAGGAAGGGTCTCAGGATTGGAATTGGAAGGAGTTGGATATCACATCTCATGCTATAGGAAGGATCGCAGGTTTGGTATTAGAAGCATTGAGATATCACATCTCATGCTATCGGAAGGGTCTCAGGATTGGAATGGGAAGGAGTTGGATATCACATCTCATGCTATAGGAAGGGTCTCAGGTTTGGAACGGTAAGGAGTTTGATATCATATCTCATGTTATAGGAAGAGTCTCAGGTTTGGTATAAGCATTGAGATATCACATCTCTGCTATCGGAGGTGTCTCAGGATTGGGATGGGAAGGAGTTGGATATCACATCTCATGCTATAGGAAGGGTCTCAGGATTGGAATGGGAAGGAGTTGTATATGCCATCTCATGCCATAGGAAGGGTCTCAGGTTTGGTATAAGCATTGAGATATCACATCACATGCTATAGGAAGGGTCTCAGGATTGGAATGGGAAGGACTTGGATATCACAAATCATGCTATAGGC
Source organism: Ambystoma mexicanum (assembly GCF_040938575.1). Classification (NCBI taxonomy): domain Eukaryota; kingdom Metazoa; phylum Chordata; class Amphibia; order Caudata; family Ambystomatidae; genus Ambystoma; species Ambystoma mexicanum. Next base: position 1,517,474,674 of record NC_090923.1, read on the forward strand.
AGGGTCTCAGGTTTGGAAAGGGAAGGAGATGGATATCACATTTCATGTTAGAGGTAGGATCTCAGGTTTCGTATTAGAGGCATTGAGATATCACATCTCATGCTATCAGAAGGGTCTCAGGATTGGAATGGGAAGGAGTTGGATATCACATCTCATGCTAAAGGGAGGGTCTCAGGTTTGGAAGGGGAAGGATTTGGAAATCACATCTCATATTATAGGAAGGATCTCAGGTTTGGTATTAGAAGCATTGAGATATCACATCTCATGCTATCGGAAGGATCTCAGGTTTGGTATAAGAGGCATTGAGATATCACATCTCATGCTATCATAAGGGTCTCAGGATTGGAATGGGAAGGAGTTGGATATCACATCTCATGTTATAGGAAGGATCTCAGGTTTGGTATTGGAAGCATTGAGACATCACATCTCATGCTATAGGAAGGGTCTCAGGATTGGAATGGGAAGGAGTTGGATATCACATCTCATGCTATAGGAAGGGTCTCAGATTTGGTATAAGCATTGAGATATCACATCTCATGCTATAGGAAGGGTCTCAGGATTGGAATGGGAAGGAGTTGTTTATGACATCTCAGGCCATAGGAAGGGTCTCAGGTTTGATATAAGCATTGAGATATCACATCTCTGCTATCGGAAGGGTCTCAGGATTGGAATGGGAAGGAGTTGGATATCCCATCTGAGTTGGATATCCCATCTCATGTTATAGGAAGGGTCTCAGGTTTGGTATTAGAAGCATTGAGATATCACATCTCATGCTATAGGAAGGGTCTCAGGATTGGAATGGCGAGGACTTGGATGTCACATCTCATGCTATAGGGAGGGTCTCAAGTTTGATATTAGAAGCATTGAGATAACAAATGTCATGATATCGGAAGGGTCTCAGGATTGGAATGGGAAGGAGTTGGATATCACATCTCATGATAAAGGAAGGGTCTAAGGTTTGGAAGGGGAAGGATTTGGATATCACATCTCATGTTATAGGACGGGTCTCAGGTTTGGTATTAGAAGCATTGAGATATCAAGTCTCATGGTATAGGAAGGGTCTCAGAATTTTAATGGGAAGAAGTTGGATATCACATCTCAAGCTATAGGAAGGGTCTCAGGATTGGAATGGGAAGGAGTTTGATATCACATCTCATGCCATAGTATGGGTCTCAGATTTGGTAGAAGCATTGGGATATCACATCTCATGCTATCGGAATGGTATCAGTATTGGATTTGGAAGGAGTTGGATATCCCATCTCATGCTATAGGAAAGGTCTCAGGTTGGAATGGGAAGGAGTTGGATATCACATCTCATGTTATAGGAAGGGTCTCAGGATTGGAATGGGAAGGATTTGGATATCACATCTCTTGCTATAGGAAGGGTCTCAGGATTGGAATGGGTAGGAGTTGGATATTACATTCTTGCTATAGGAAGGGCCTCATGTTTGGAATGGGAAGGAGTTGGATATCACATATGCTATAGGAAGTGTCTCAGGTTTGGAACGGGAAGGAGTTGGATATCACATCTCATGTTAGAGGAAGGATCTCAGGTTTGGTATTAGAGGCCTTGAGATATCACATCTCATGCTATAGGAAGGGTCTCAGGTTTGGTATAAGCATTGAGATATCACATCTCATGCTATAGGAAGGGTCTCAGGATTGGAATGGGAAGAAGTTGGATATCACATCTCATGCTATCGGAAGTATCTCAGGTTTGGTATTAGAGGCATTGAGATATCACATCTCATGCAATCATAAGGGTCTCAGGATTGGAATGGGAAGGAGTTGGATATCACATCTCATGTTATAGGAAGGATCTCAGGTTTGGTATTAGAAGCATTGAGATATCACATCTCATGCTATAGGAAGGGTCTCAGGATTGGAATGGGAAGGAGTTGGATATCACATCTCATGCTATAGGAAGGGTCTCAGATTTGGTATAAGCATTGAGATATCACATCTCATGCTATAGGAAGGGTCTCAGGATTGGATTGGGAAGGAGTTGTATATGACATCTCAGGCCATAGGAAGGGTCTCAGGTTTGCTATACGCATTGAGATATCACATCTCTGCTATCGGAAGGGTCTCAGGATTGGAATGGGAAGGAGTTGGATATCCCATCTCATGTTATAGGAAGGGTCTCAGGTTTGGTATTAGAAGCATTGAGATATCACATCTCATGCTATAGGAAGGGTCTCAGGATTGGAATGGGGAGGACTTGGATGTCACATCTCATGCTATAGGGAGGGTCTCAAGTTTGATATTAGAAGCATTGAGATAACAAATCTCATGATATCGGAAGGGTCTCAGGATTGGAATGGGAAGGAGTTGGATATCACATCTCATGATAAAGGAAGGGTCTAAGGTTTGGAAGGGGAAGGATTTGGATATCACATCTCATGTTATAGGACGGGTCTCAGGTTTGGTATTAGAAGCATTGAGATATCAAGTCTCATGGTATAGGAAGGGTCTCAGAATTGGAATGGGAAGGAGTTGGATATCACATCTCAAGCTATAGGAAGGGTCTCAGGATTGGAATGGGAAGGAGTTTGATATCACATCTTATGCCATAGTATGGGTCTCAGGTTTGGTAGAAGCATTGGGATATCACATCTCATGCTATTGGAAGGGTATCAGTATTGGATTTGGAAGGAGTTGGATATCCCATCTCATGCTATAGGAAGGGTCTCAGGTTGGAATGGGAAGGAGTTGGATATCACATTTCATGTTATAGGAAGGGTCTCAGGATTGGAATGGGAAGGACTTGGATATCATATCTCATGCTATAGGAAGGCTCTCAGGTTTGGAAGGGGAAGGAGTTGGATATCACATTTCATGTTAGAGGAAGGATCTCAGGTTTGGTATTAGAGGCCTTGAGATATCACATCTCATGCTATAGGAAGGGTCTCAGGATTGGAATGGGAAGGAGTTAGATATCACATCTCAAGCTTTAGGAAGGGTCTCAGGTTTGGTATAAGCATTGAGATAGCACATCTCATGCTATAGGAAGGGTCTCAGGATTGGAATGGGAAGGAGTTGGATATCACATCTCATGTTATAGGAAAGATCTCAGGTTTGGTATTAGAAGCATTGAGACATCACATCTCATGTTATAGGAAGGGTCTCAGGATTGGAATGGGAAGGAGTTGGATATCACATCTCATGCTATAGGAAGGGTCTCAGGTTTGGAACGGGAAGGAGTTAGATATCACATCTCATGTTATAGGAAGAGTCTCAGGTTTGGTATAAGCATTGAGATATCACATCTCTGCTATCGGAGAAGTCTCAGGATTGGGATGGGAAGGAGTTGGATACCCCTTCTCATGCTATAGGAAGGGTCTCAGGATTTGAATGGCAAGGAGTTGGATATCACATATCATGCCATAGGAAGGGTGTCAGGTTGGAATGGGAAGGAGTTGGATATCACATCTCATGTTATAGGAAGGGTCTCAGGATTGGAATGGGAAGGATTTGGATATCACATCTCTTGCTATAGGAAGGGTCTCAGGATTGGAATGGGTAGGAGTTGGATATTACATTCTTGCTATAGGAAGGGCCTCATGTTTGGAATGGGAAGGAGTTGGATATCACATATGCTATAGGAAGTGTCTCAGGTTTGGAACGGGAAGGAGTTGGATATCACATCTCATGTTAGAGGAAGGATCTCAGGTTTGGTATTAGAGGCCTTGAGATATCACATCTCATGCTATAGGAAGGGTCTCAGGTTTCGTATAAGCATTGAAATATCACATCTCTGCTATCGGAAGGGTCTCCGGATTGGATTGGGAAGGAGTTGGATATCCCTTCTCATGCTATAGGAAGTGTCTCAGGTTGGAATGGGAAGGAGTTGGATATCACATCTCATGTTATAGGAAGGGTCTCAGGATTGGAATGGGAAGGATTTGGATATCACATCTCTTGCTATAGGAAGGGTCTCAGGATTGGAATGGGTAGGAGTTGGATATTACATTCTTGCTATAGGAAGGGCCTCATGTTTGGAATGGGAAGGAGTTGGATATCACATATGCTATAGGAAGTGTCTCAGGTTTGGAACGGGAAGGAGTTGGATATCACATCTCATGTTAGAGGAAGGATCTCAGGTTTGGTATTAGAGGCCTTGAGATATCACATCTCATGCTATAGGAAGGGTCTCAGGTTTGGTATAAGCATTGAGATATCACATCTCATGCTATAGGAAGGGTCTCAGGATTGGAATGGGAAGGAGTTGGATATCACATCTCATGCTATAGGAAGGGTCTCAGGTTTGGAACGGGAAGGAGTTAGATATCACATCTCATGTTATAGGAAGAGTCTCAGGTTTGGTATAAGCATTGAGATATCACATCTCTGCTATCGGAGAAGTCTCAGGATTGGGATGGGAAGGAGTTGGATACCCCTTCTCATGCTATAGGAAGGGTCTCAGGATTTGAATGGCAAGGAGTTGGATATCACATATCATGCCATAGGAAGGGTCTCAGGTTGGAATGGGAAGGAGTTGGATATCACATCTCATGTTATAGGAAGGGTCTCAGGATTGGAATGGGAAGGATTTGGATATCACATCTCTTGCTATAGGAAGGGTCTCAGGATTGGAATGGGTAGGAGTTGGATATTACATTCTTGCTATAGGAAGGGCCTCATGTTTGGAATGGGAAGGAGTTGGATATCACATATGCTATAGGAAGTGTCTCAGGTTTGGAACGGGAAGGAGTTGGATATCACATCTCATGTTAGAGGAAGGATCTCAGGTTTGGTATTAGAGGCCTTGAGATATCACATCTCATGCTATAGGAAGGGTCTCAGGTTTCGTATAAGCATTGAAATATCACATCTCTGCTATCGGAAGGGTCTCCGGATTGGATTGGGAAGGAGTTGGATATCCCTTCTCATGCTATAGGAAGTGTCTCAGGTTGGAATGGGAAGGAGTTGGATATCACATCTCATGTTATAGGAAGGGTCTCAGGATTGGAATGGGAAGGATTTGGATATCACATCTCTTGCTATAGGAAGGGTCTCAGGATTGGAATGGGTAGGAGTTGGATATTACATTCTTGCTATAGGAAGGGCCTCATGTTTGGAATGGGAAGGAGTTGGATATCACATATGCTATAGGAAGTGTCTCAGGTTTGGAACGGGAAGGAGTTGGATATCACATCTCATGTTAGAGGAAGGATCTCAGGTTTGGTATTAGAGGCCTTGAGATATCACATCTCATGCTATAGGAAGGGTCTCAGGTTTGGTATAAGCATTGAGATATCACATCTCATGCTATAGGAAGGGTCTCAGGATTGGAATGGGAAGAAGTTGGATATCACATCTCATGCTATAGGAAGGGTCTCAGGTTTGGTATAAGCATTGAGATATCACATCTCATGCTATAGAAACGGTCTCAAGATTGCAATGGGAAGGAGTTGGATATCACATCTCATGTTATAGGAAGGATCTCAGATTTGGTATTAGAAGCATTGAGACATCACATCTCATGTTATAGGAAGGCTCCCAGTTTTAGAAGGGGAAGGAGTTGGATATCACATTTCATGTTAGAGGTAGGATCTCAGGTTTGGTATTAGAGGCATTGAGATATAACATCTCATGCTATCAGAAGGGTCTCAGGATTGGAATGGGAAGGAGTTGGATATCACATCTCATGCTAAAGGGAGGGTCTCAGGTTTGGAAGGGGAAGGATTTGGATATCACATCTCATGCTATAGGAAGGGTCTCAGGATTGGAATGGGAAGGATTTGGATATCACATCTCATGCTATAGGAAGGGTCTCAGGTTTGGTATAAGCATTGAGATATCACATCTCATGCTATAGGAAGGGTCTCAGGATTGGAATGGGAAGGAGTTGGATATCACATCTCATGCTATAGGTAGGCTCTCAGTTTTGGAAAGGGAAGGTTTTGGATATCACATCTCATGCTATAGGAAGGGTCTCACGATTGGAATGGGAAGGATTTGGATATCACGTCTCATGCTATAGGAAGGGTCTCAGGATTGGAATGGGAAGGAGTTGGATATCACATCTCATGCTATAGGAAGGGTCTCAGGAATGGAATGGGAAGGAGTTTTATATGACATCTCATGCCATAGGAAGGAACTCAGGTTTGGTATTAGAAGCATTGAGACATCACATCTCATGCTATAGGAAGGGTCTCAGGATTGGAATGGGAAGGAGTTGTATATGACATCTCATGCCATAGGAAGGGTCTCAGGTTTGGTATCAGCATTGAGATATCACATCTCTGCTATCGGAAGGGTCTCAGGATTGGAATGGGAAGGAGTTGGATATCCCATCTTATGTTACAGGAAGGGTCTCAGGTTTGGTATTAGAAGCATTGAGATATCACATCTCATGCTATAGGAAGGGTCTCAGGATTGGAATGGGAAGGACTTGAATATCCCATCTCATGCTACAGGGAGGCTCTCACGTTTGGAAAGGGAAGGAGTTGGATATCACATTTCATGTTAGAGGTAGGATCTCAGGTTTGGTATTAAAGGCATTGAATATCACATCTCATGCTATCAGAAGGGTCTCAGGATTGGAATGGGAAGGAGTTGGATATCACATCTCATGCTAAAGGGAGGGTCTCAGGTTTGGAAGGGGAAGGATTTTGATATCACATCTCAGGTTATAGGAAGGATCTCAGGTTTGGTATTAGAGGGATTGAGATATCACATCTCATGCTATAGGAAGGGTCTCACGATTGGAATGGGAAGGATTTGGATATCACATCTCATGCTATAGGAAGGGTCTCAGGTTTGGTATAAGCATTGAGATATCACATCTCATGCTATAGAAACGGTCTCAAGATTGCAATGGGAAGGAGTTGGATATCACATCTCATGTTATAGGAAGGATCTCAGATTTGGTATTAGAAGCATTGAGGCATCACATCTCATGCTATAGGAAGGGTCTCAGGATTGGAATGGGAAGGAGTTGGATATCACATCTCATGTTATAGGAAGGGTCTCAGGATTGGAATGGGAAGCACTTCGATATCACATCTCATGTTATAGGAAGGCTCCCAGGTTTAGAAGGGGAAGGAGTTGGATATCACATTTCATGTTAGAGGTAGGATCTCAGGTTTGGTATTAGAGGCATTGAGATATAGCATCTCATGCTATCAGAAGGGTCTCCGGATTGGAATGGGAAGGAGTTGGATATCACATCTTATGCTAAAGGGAGGGTCTCAGGTTTGGAAGGGGAAGGATTTGGATATCACATCTCATGCTATAGGAAGGGTCTCAGGATTGGAATGGGAAGGACTTGGATATCACATATCATGCTATAGGCAGGGTCTCAGGTTTGGAAAGGGAAGGAGATGGATATCACATTTCATGTTAGAGGTAGGATCTCAGGTTTGGTATTAGAGGCATTGAGATATCACATCTCATGCTATCAGAAGGGTCTTAGGATTGGAATGGGAAGGAGTTGGATATCACATCTCATGCTAAAGGGAGGGTCTCAGGTTTGGAAGGGGAAGGATTTGGAAATCACATCTCATATTATAGGAAGGATCTCAGGTTTGGTATTAGAAGCATTGAGATATCACATCTCATGCTATCGGAAGGATCTCAGGTTTGGTATAAGAGGCATTGAGATATCACATCTCATGCTATCATAAGGGTCTCAGGATTGGAATGGGAAGGAGTTGGATATCACATCTCATGTTATAGGAAGGATCTCAGGTTTGGTATTGGAAGCATTGAGACATCACATCTCATGCTATAGGAAGGGTCTCAGGATTGGAATGGGAAGGAGTTGGATATCACATCTCATGCTATAGGAAGGGTCTCAGATTTGGTATAAGCATTGAGATATCACATCTCATGCTATAGGAAGGGTCTCAGGATTGGAATGGGAAGGAGTTGTTTATGACATCTCAGGCCATAGGAAGGGTCTCAGGTTTGATATAAGCATTGAGATATCACATCTCTGCTATCGGAAGGGTCTCAGGATTGGAATGGGAAGGAGTTGGATATCCCATCTGAGTTGGATATCCCATCTCATGTTATAGGAAGGGTCTCAGGTTTGGTATTAGAAGCATTGAGATATCACATCTCATGCTATAGGAAGGGTCTCAGGATTGGAATGGGGAGGACTTGGATGTCACATCTCATGCTATAGGGAGGGTCTCAAGTTTGATATTAGAAGCATTGAGATAACAAATGTCATGATATCGGAAGGGTCTCAGGATTGGAATGGGAAGGAGTTGGATATCACATCTCATGATAAAGGAAGGGTCTAAGGTTTGGAAGGGGAAGGATTTGGATATCACATCTCATGTTATAGGACGATAGGACGGGTCTCAGGTTTGGTATTAGAAGCATTGAGATATCAAGTCTCATGGTATAGGAAGGGGCTCAGAATTGGAATGGGAAGAAGTTGGATATCACATCTCAAGCTATAGGAAGGGTCTCAGGATTGGAATGGGAAGGAGTTTGATATCACATCTCATGCCATAGTATGGGTCTCAGATTTGGTAGAAGCATTGGGATATCACATCTCATGCTATCGGAATGGTATCAGTATTGGATTTGGAAGGAGTTGGATATCCCATCTCATGCTATAGGAAAGTTCTCAGGTTGGAATGGGATGGAGTTGGATATCACATTTCATGTTATAGGAAGGGTCTCAGGATTGGAATGGGAAGGACTTGGATATCATATCTCATGCTATAGGAAGGCTCTCAGGTTTGGAAGGGGAAGGAGTTGGATATCACATCTCATGCTATAGGAAGGGTCTCAGGATTGGAATGGGAAGGAGTTGGATATCACATCTCAAGCTATAGGAAGGGTCTCAGGTTTGGTATAAGCATTGAGATATCACATCTCATGCTATAGGAAGGGTCTCAGGATTGGAATGGGAAGGAGTTGGATATCACATCTCATGTTATAGGAAAGATCTCAGGTTTGGTATTAGAAGCATTGAGACATCACATCTCATGTTATAGGAAGGGTCTCAGGATTGGAATGGGAAGAAGTTGGATATCACATCTCATGCTATAGGAAGGGTCTCATGTTTGGAAGGGGAAGGAGTTGGATATCCAATTTCATGTTATAGGACTGGTCTCAGGTTTGGTATTAGAAGCATTGAGATATCACATCGCATGCTGTAGGAAGGTTCTCAGGTTTGGAATGGGGAGGAATTGGATATCACATCTCATGTCATAGGAAGGATCTCAGGTTTGGTATTAGAAGCATTGAGATATCACATCTCATGCTATAGGAATGGTCTCAGGGTTGGAATGGGAAGGAGTTGGATATTACATTCTTGCTATAGGAAGGGTCTCATGTTTGGAATGGGAAGGAGTTGGATATCACACATGCTATAGGAAGGGTCTCAGGTTTGGAACGGGAAGGAGTTGGATATCCGATCTCATGTTATAGGAAGGGTCTCAGGTTTGGTATAAGCATTGAGATATCACATCTCTGCTATCAGAAGTGTCTCAGGATTGGAATGGGAAGGAGTTGGATATCCCATCTCATGTTGTAGGATGGGTCTCAGTTTTGTTATTAGAATCATTGAGATATCATATTGCACGCTGCAGGAAGGGTCTAAGGATTGGAATGGGAAGGACTTGGATATCACATCTCATGCTATAGATAGGCTCTCAGATTTGGAAAGGGAAGGAGTTGGATATCACATTTCATGTTAGAGGAAGAATCTCAGGTTTGGTATTAGAGGCATTGAGATATCACATCTCATGCTATAGGAAGCGTCTCAGGATTGGAATGGGAAGGAGTTGGGTATCACATCTCATGCTATAGGAAGGGTCTCAGGATTGGTATAAGTATTGAGATATAACATCTCATGCTATAGGAAGGGTCTCAGGATTGGAATGGAAGGAGTTGGATATCACATCTCATGTTATAGGAAGGATCTCAGGGTTGGTATTAGAAGCATTGAGACATCACATCTCATGCTATAAGAAGGGTCTCAGGATTGGAATGGGAAGGAGTTGGATATCACATCTCATGCTATAGGAAGGGTCTCAGGTTTGGTATAAGCATTGAGATATCACATCTCATGCTATAGGAAGGGTCTCAGGATTGGAATGGGAAGGAGTTGTATATGACATCTCATGCCGTAGGAAGGGTCTCAGGTTTCGTATAAGCATTGAGATATCACATCTCTGCTATCGGAAGGGTCTCAGGATTGGAATGGGAAGGAGTTGGATATCCCATCTCATGTTATAGGAAGAGTCTCAGGTTTGGTATTAGAAGCATTGGATATCACATATCATGCTATAGGAAGTGTCTCAGGATTGGAATGGGAAGGACTTGGATATCACATCTCATGCTATAGGGAGGGTCTCAAGTTTGATATTAGAAGCATTGAGATATCACATCTCATGCTATAGGAAGGGTCTCAGGATTGGAATGGGAAGGAGTTGGATATCACATCTCATGCTATAGGAAGGGTCTCAGGTTTGGTATAAGCAGTGAGATATCACATCTCATGCTATAGGAAGGGTCTCAGGATTGGAATGGGAAGGAGTTGGATATCACATCTCATGTTATAGGAAGGATCTCAGGTTTGGTATAAGCATTGAGATATCACATCTCTGCTATCGGAAGGGTCTCAGGATTGGAATGGGAAGGAGTTGGATATTCCCATCTCATGTTATAGGAAGGGTCTCAGGTTTGGTATTAGAAGCATTGAGATATCACATCTCATGCTGTAGGAAGGGTCTCAGGATTGGAATTGGAAGGAGTTGGATATCACATCTCATGCTATAGGAAGGATCGCAGGTTTGGTATTAGAAGCATTGAGATATCACATCTCATGCTATCGGAAGGGTCTCAGGATTGGAATGGGAAGGAGTTGGATATCACATCTCATGCTATAGGAAGGGTCTCAGGTTTGGAACGGTAAGGAGTTTGATATCATATCTCATGTTATAGGAAGAGTCTCAGGTTTGGTATAAGCATTGAGATGTCACATCTCTGCTATCGGAGGTGTCTCAGGATTGGGATGGGAAGGAGTTGGATATCACATCTCATGCTATAGGAAGGGTCTCAGGATTGGAATGGGAAGGAGTTGTATATGCCATCTCATGCCATAGGAAGGGTCTCAGGTTTGGTATAAGCATTGAGATATCACATCACATGCTATAGGAAGGGTCTCAGGATTGGAATGGGAAGGACTTGGATATCACAAATCATGCTATAGGCAGGGTCTCAGGTTTGGAAAGGGAAGGAGATGGATATCACATTTCATGTTAGAGGTAGGATCTCAGGTTTGGTATTAGAGGCATTGAGATATCACATCTCATGCTATCAGAAGGGTCTCAGGATTGGAATGGGAAGGAGTTGGATATCACATCTCATGCTACAGGGAGGGTCTCAGGTTTGGAAGGTGAAGGATTTGGAAATCACATCTCATATTATAGGAAGGATCTCAGGTTTGGTATTAGAAGCATTGAGATATCACATCTCATGCTATCGGAAGGATCTCAGGTTTGGTATAAGAGGCATTGAGATATCACATCTCATGCTATCATAAGGGTCTCAGGATTGGAATGGGAAGGAGTTGGATATCACATCTCATGTTATAGGAAGGATCTCAGGTTTGGTATTGGAAGCATTGAGACATCACATCTCATGCTATAGGAAGGGTCTCAGGATTGGAATGGGAAGGAGTTGGATATCACATCTCATGTTATAGGAAGGATCTCAGGTTTGGTATAAGCATCGAGATATCACATCTCTGCTATCGGAAGGGTCTCAGGATTGGAATGGGAAGGAGTTGGATATTCCCATCTCATGTTATAGGAAGGGTCTCAGGTTTGGTATTAGAAGCATTGAGATATCACATCTCATGCTGTAGGAAGGGTCTCAGGATCGGAATTGGAAGGAGTTGGATATCACATCTCATGCTATAGGAAGGATCGCAGGTTTGGTATTAGAAGCATTGAGATATCACATCTCATGCTATCGGAAGGGTCTCAGGATTGGAATGGGAAGGAGTTGGATATCACATCTCATGCTATAGGAAGGGTCTCAGGTTTGGAACGGTAAGGAGTTTGATATCATATCTCATGTTATAGGAAGAGTCTCAGGTTTGGTATAAGCATTGAGATATCACATCTCTGCTATCGGAGGTGTCTCAGGATTGGGATGGGAAGGAGTTGGATATCACATCTCATGCTATAGGAAGGGTCTCAGGATTGGAATGGGAAGGAGTTGTATATGCCATCTCATGCCATAGGAAGGGTCTCAGGATTGGAATGGGTAGGAGTTGGATATTACATTCTTGCTATAGGAAGGGCCTCATGTTTGGAATGGGAAGGAGTTGGATATCACATATGCTATAGGAAGTGTCTCAGGTTTGGAACGGGAAGGAGTTGGATATCACATCTCATGTTAGAGGAAGGATCTCAGGTTTGGTATTAGAGGCCTTGAGATATCACATCTCATGCTATAGGAAGGGTCTCAGGTTTGGTATAAGCATTGAGATATCACATCTCATGCTATAGGAAGGGTCTCAGGATTGGAATGGGAAGAAGTTGGATATCACATCTCATGCTATCGGAAGTATCTCAGGTTTGGTATTAGAGGCATTGAGATATCACATCTCATGCAATCATAAGGGTCTCAGGATTGGAATGGGAAGGAGTTGGATATCACATCTCATGTTATAGGAAGGATCTCAGGTTTGGTATTAGAAGCATTGAGATATCACATCTCATGCTATAGGAAGGGTCTCAGGATTGGAATGGGAAGGAGTTGGATATCACATCTCATGCTATAGGAAGGGTCTCAGATTTGGTATAAGCATTGAGATATCACATCTCATGCTATAGGAAGGGTCTCAGGATTGGATTGGGAAGGAGTTGTATATGACATCTCAGGCCATAGGAAGGGTCTCAGGTTTGCTATACGCATTGAGATATCACATCTCTGCTATCGGAAGGGTCTCAGGATTGGAATGGGAAGGAGTTGGATATCCCATCTCATGTTATAGGAAGGGTCTCAGGTTTGGTATTAGAAGCATTGAGATATCACATCTCATGCTATAGGAAGGGTCTCAGGATTGGAATGGGGAGGACTTGGATGTCACATCTCATGCTATAGGGAGGGTCTCAAGTTTGATATTAGAAGCATTGAGATAACAAATCTCATGATATCGGAAGGGTCTCAGGATTGGAATGGGAAGGAGTTGGATATCACATCTCATGATAAAGGAAGGGTCTAAGGTTTGGAAGGGCAAGGATTTGGATATCACATCTCATGTTATAGGACGGGTCTCAGGTTTGGTATTAGAAGCATTGAGATATCAAGTCTCATGGTATAGGAAGGGTCTCAGAATTGGAATGGGAAGGAGTTGGATATCACATCTCAAGCTATAGGAAGGGTCTCAGGATTGGAATGGGAAGGAGTTTGATATCACATCTTATGCCATAGTATGGGTCTCAGGTTTGGTAGAAGCATTGGGATATCACATCTCATGCTATTGGAAGGGTATCAGTATTGGATTTGGAAGGAGTTGGATATCCCATCTCATGCTATAGGAAGGGTCTCAGGTTGGAATGGGAAGGAGTTGGATATCACATTTCATGTTATAGGAAGGGTCTCAGGATTGGAATGGGAAGGACTTGGATATCATATCTCATGCTATAGGAAGGCTCTCAGGTTTGGAAGGGGAAGGAGTTGGATATCACATTTCATGTTAGAGGAAGGATCTCAGGTTTGGTATTAGAGGCCTTGAGATATCACATCTCATGCTATAGGAAGGGTCTCAGGATTGGAATGGGAAGGAGTTAGATATCACATCTCAAGCTTTAGGAAGGGTCTCAGGTTTGGTATAAGCATTGAGATAGCACATCTCATGCTATAGGAAGGGTCTCAGGATTGGAATGGGAAGGAGTTGGATATCACATCTCATGTTATAGGAAAGATCTCAGGTTTGGTATTAGAAGCATTGAGACATCACATCTCATGTTATAGGAAGGGTCTCAGGATTGGAATGGGAAGGAGTTGGATATCACATCTCATGCTATAGGAAGGGTCTCAGGTTTGGAACGGGAAGGAGTTAGATATCACATCTCATGTTATAGGAAGAGTCTCAGGTTTGGTATAAGCATTGAGATATCACATCTCTGCTATCGGAGAAGTCTCAGGATTGGGATGGGAAGGAGTTGGATACCCCTTCTCATGCTATAGGAAGGGTCTCAGGATTTGAATGGCAAGGAGTTGGATATCACATATCATGCCATAGGAAGGGTCTCAGGTTGGAATGGGAAGGAGTTGGATATCACATCTCATGTTATAAGAAGGGTCTCAGGATTGGAATGGGAAGGATTTGGATATCACATCTCTTGCTATAGGAAGGGTCTCAGGATTGGAATGGGTAGGAGTTGGATATTACATTCTTGCTATAGGAAGGGCCTCATGTTTGGAATGGGAAGGAGTTGGATATCACATATGCTATAGGAAGTGTCTCAGGTTTGGAACGGGAAGGAGTTGGATATCACATCTCATGTTAGAGGAAGGATCTCAGGTTTGGTATTAGAGGCCTTGAGATATCACATCTCATGCTATAGGAAGGGTCTCAGGTTTCGTATAAGCATTGAAATATCACATCTCTGCTATCGGAAGGGTCTCCGGATTGGATTGGGAAGGAGTTGGATATCCCTTCTCATGCTATAGGAAGTGTCTCAGGTTGGAATGGGAAGGAGTTGGATATCACATCTCATGTTATAGGAAGGGTCTCAGGATTGGAATGGGAAGGATTTGGATATCACATCTCTTGCTATAGGAAGGGTCTCAGGATTGGAATGGGTAGGAGTTGGATATTACATTCTTGCTATAGGAAGGGCCTCATGTTTGGAATGGGAAGGAGTTGGATATCACATATGCTATAGGAAGTGTCTCAGGTTTGGAACGGGAAGGAGTTGGATATCACATCTCATGTTAGAGGAAGGATCTCAGGTTTGGTATTAGAGGCCTTGAGATATCACATCTCATGCTATAGGAAGGGTCTCAGGTTTGGTATAAGCATTGAGATATCACATCTCATGCTATAGGAAGGGTCTCAGGATTGGAATGGGAAGAAGTTGGATATCACATCTCATGCTATAGGAAGGGTCTCAGGTTTGGTATAAGCATTGAGATATCACATCTCATGCTATAGAAACGGTCTCAAGATTGCAATGGGAAGGAGTTGGATATCACATCTCATGTTATAGGAAGGATCTCAGATTTGGTATTAGAAGCATTGAGACATCACATCTCATGTTATAGGAAGGCTCCCAGTTTTAGAAGGGGAAGGAGTTGGATATCACATTTCATGTTAGAGGTAGGATCTCAGGTTTGGTATTAGAGGCATTGAGATATAACATCTCATGCTATCAGAAGGGTCTCAGGATTGGAATGGGAAGGAGTTGGATATCACATCTCATGCTAAAGGGAGGGTCTCAGGTTTGGAAGGGGAAGGATTTGGATATCACATCTCATGCTATAGGAAGGGTCTCAGGATTGGAATGGGAAGGATTTGGATATCACATCTCATGCTATAGGAAGGGTCTCAGGTTTGGTATAAGCATTGAGATATCACATCTCATGCTATAGGAAGGGTCTCAGGATTGGAATGGGAAGGAGTTGGATATCACATCTCATGCTATAGGTAGGCTCTCAGTTTTGGAAAGGGAAGGTTTTGGATATCACATCTCATGCTATAGGAAGGGTCTCACGATTGGAATGGGAAGGATTTGGATATCACGTCTCATGCTATAGGAAGGGTCTCAGGATTGGAATGGGAAGGAGTTGGATATCACATCTCATGCTATAGGAAGGGTCTCAGGAATGGAATGGGAAGGAGTTTTATATGACATCTCATGCCATAGGAAGGAACTCAGGTTTGGTATTAGAAGCATTGAGACATCACATCTCATGCTATAGGAAGGGTCTCAGGATTGGAATGGGAAGGAGTTGTATATGACATCTCATGCCATAGGAAGGGTCTCAGGTTTGGTATCAGCATTGAGATATCACATCTCTGCTATCGGAAGGGTCTCAGGATTGGAATGGGAAGGAGTTGGATATCCCATCTTATGTTACAGGAAGGGTCTCAGGTTTGGTATTAGAAGCATTGAGATATCACATCTCATGCTATAGGAAGGGTCTCAGGATTGGAATGGGAAGGACTTGAATATCCCATCTCATGCTACAGGGAGGCTCTCACGTTTGGAAAGGGAAGGAGTTGGATATCACATTTCATGTTAGAGGTAGGATCTCAGGTTTGGTATTAAAGGCATTGAATATCACATCTCATGCTATCAGAAGGGTCTCAGGATTGGAATGGGAAGGAGTTGGATATCACATCTCATGCTAAAGGGAGGGTCTCAGGTTTGGAAGGGGAAGGATTTTGATATCACATCTCAGGTTATAGGAAGGATCTCAGGTTTGGTATTAGAGGGATTGAGATATCACATCTCATGCTATAGGAAGGGTCTCACGATTGGAATGGGAAGGATTTGGATATCACATCTCATGCTATAGGAAGGGTCTCAGGTTTGGTATAAGCATTGAGATATCACATCTCATGCTATAGAAACGGTCTCAAGATTGCAATGGGAAGGAGTTGGATATCACATCTCATGTTATAGGAAGGATCTCAGATTTGGTATTAGAAGCATTGAGGCATCACATCTCATGCTATAGGAAGGGTCTCAGGATTGGAATGGGAAGGAGTTGGATATCACATCTCATGTTATAGGAAGGGTCTCAGGATTGGAATGGGAAGCACTTCGATATCACATCTCATGTTATAGGAAGGCTCCCAGGTTTAGAAGGGGAAGGAGTTGGATATCACATTTCATGTTAGAGGTAGGATCTCAGGTTTGGTATTAGAGGCATTGAGATATAACATCTCATGCTATCAGAAGGGTCTCCGGATTGGAATGGGAAGGAGTTGGATATCACATCTTATGCTAAAGGGAGGGTCTCAGGTTTGGAAGGGGAAGGATTTGGATATCACATCTCATGCTATAGGAAGGGTCTCAGGATTGGAATGGGAAGGACTTGGATATCACATATCATGCTATAGGCAGGGTCTCAGGTTTGGAAAGGGAAGGAGATGGATATCACATTTCATGTTAGAGGTAGGATCTCAGGTTTGGTATTAGAGGCATTGAGATATCACATCTCATGCTATCAGAAGGGTCTTAGGATTGGAATGGGAAGGAGTTGGATATCACATCTCATGCTAAAGGGAGGGTCTCAGGTTTGGAAGGGGAAGGATTTGGAAATCACATCTCATATTATAGGAAGGATCTCAGGTTTGGTATTAGAAGCATTGAGATATCACATCTCATGCTATCGGAAGGATCTCAGGTTTGGTATAAGAGGCATTGAGATATCACATCTCATGCTATCATAAGGGTCTCAGGATTGGAATGGGAAGGAGTTGGATATCACATCTCATGTTATATGAAGGATCTCAGGTTTGGTATTGGAAGCATTGAGACATCACATCTCATGCTATAGGAAGGGTCTCAGGATTGGAATGGGAAGGAGTTGGATATCACATCTCATGCTATAGGAAGGGTCTCAGATTTGGTATAAGCATTGAGATATCACATCTCATGCTATAGGAAGGGTCTCAGGATTGGAATGGGAAGGAGTTGTTTATGACATCTCAGGCCATAGGAAGGGTCTCAGGTTTGATATAAGCATTGAGATATCACATCTCTGCTATCGGAAGGGTCTCAGGATTGGAATGGGAAGGAGTTGGATATCCCATCTGAGTTGGATATCCCATCTCATGTTATAGGAAGGGTCTCAGGTTTGGTATTAGAAGCATTGAGATATCACATCTCATGCTATAGGAAGGGTCTCAGGATTGGAATGGGGAGGACTTGGATGTCACATCTCATGCTATAGGGAGGGTCTCAAGTTTGATATTAGAAGCATTGAGATAACAAATGTCATGATATCGGAAGGGTCTCAGGATTGGAATGGGAAGGAGTTGGATATCACATCTCATGATAAAGGAAGGGTCTAAGGTTTGGAAGGGGAAGGATTTGGATATCACATCTCATGTTATAGGACGATAGGACGGGTCTCAGGTTTGGTATTAGAAGCATTGAGATATCAAGTCTCATGGTATAGGAAGGGTCTCAGAATTGGAATGGGAAGAAGTTGGATATCACATCTCAAGCTATAGGAAGGGTCTCAGGATTAGAATGGGAAGGAGTTTGATATCACATCTCATGCCATAGTATGGGTCTCAGATTTGGTAGAAGCATTGGGATATCACATCTCATGCTATCGGAATGGTATCAGTATTGGATTTGGAAGGAGTTGGATATCCCATCTCATGCTATAGGAAAGTTCTCAGGTTGGAATGGGATGGAGTTGGATATCACATTTCATGTTATAGGAAGGGTCTCAGGATTGGAATGGGAAGGACTTGGATATCATATCTCATGCTATAGGAAGGCTCTCAGGTTTGGAAGGGGAAGGAGTTGGATATCACATCTCATGCTATAGGAAGGGTCTCAGGATTGGAATGGGAAGGAGTTGGATATCACATCTCAAGCTATAGGAAGGGTCTCAGGTTTGGTATAAGCATTGAGATATCACATCTCATGCTATAGGAAGGGTCTCAGGATTGGAATGGGAAGGAGTTGGATATCACATCTCATGTTATAGGAAAGATCTCAGGTTTGGTATTAGAAGCATTGAGACATCACATCTCATGTTATAGGAAGGGTCTCAGGATTGGAATGGGAAGAAGTTGGATATCACATCTCATGCTATAGGAAGGGTCTCATGTTTGGAAGGGGAAGGAGTTGGATATCCAATTTCATGTTATAGGACTGGTCTCAGGTTTGGTATTAGAAGCATTGAGATATCACATCGCATGCTGTAGGAAGGTTCTCAGGTTTGGAATGGGGAGGAATTGGATATCACATCTCATGTCATAGGAAGGATCTCAGGTTTGGTATTAGAAGCATTGAGATATCACATCTCATGCTATAGGAATGGTCTCAGGGTTGGAATGGGAAGGAGTTGGATATTACATTCTTGCTATAGGAAGGGTCTCATGTTTGGAATGGGAAGGAGTTGGATATCACACATGCTATAGGAAGGGTCTCAGGTTTGGAACGGGAAGGAGTTGGATATCCGATCTCATGTTATAGGAAGGGTCTCAGGTTTGGTATAAGCATTGAGATATCACATCTCTGCTATCAGAAGTGTCTCAGGATTGGAATGGGAAGGAGTTGGATATCCCATCTCATGTTGTAGGATGGGTCTCAGTTTTGTTATTAGAATCATTGAGATATCATATTGCACGCTGCAGGAAGGGTCTAAGGATTGGAATGGGAAGGACTTGGATATCACATCTCATGCTATAGATAGGCTCTCAGATTTGGAAAGGGAAGGAGTTGGATATCACATTTCATGTTAGAGGAAGAATCTCAGGTTTGGTATTAGAGGCATTGAGATATCACATCTCATGCTATAGGAAGCGTCTCAGGATTGGAATGGGAAGGAGTTGGGTATCACATCTCATGCTATAGGAAGGGTCTCAGGATTGGTATAAGTATTGAGATATAACATCTCATGCTATAGGAAGGGTCTCAGGATTGGAATGGAAGGAGTTGGATATCACATCTCATGTTATAGGAAGGATCTCAGGGTTGGTATTAGAAGCATTGAGACATCACATCTCATGCTATAAGAAGGGTCTCAGGATTGGAATGGGAAGGAGTTGGATATCACATCTCATGCTATAGGAAGGGTCTCAGGTTTGGTATAAGCATTGAGATATCACATCTCATGCTATAGGAAGGGTCTCAGGATTGGAATGGGAAGGAGTTGTATATGACATCTCATGCCGTAGGAAGGGTCTCAGGTTTCGTATAAGCATTGAGATATCACATCTCTGCTATCGGAAGGGTCT
This sequence comes from Ambystoma mexicanum, assembly GCF_040938575.1. Classification (NCBI taxonomy): domain Eukaryota; kingdom Metazoa; phylum Chordata; class Amphibia; order Caudata; family Ambystomatidae; genus Ambystoma; species Ambystoma mexicanum. The sequence goes on from NC_090923.1 coordinate 1,517,494,595, forward strand.
CAGGATTGGAATGGGAAGGAGTTGGATATCCCATCTCATGTTATAGGAAGAGTCTCAGGTTTGGTATTAGAAGCATTGGATATCACATATCATGCTATAGGAAGTGTCTCAGGATTGGAATGGGAAGGACTTGGATATCACATCTCATGCTATAGGGAGGGTCTCAAGTTTGATATTAGAAGCATTGAGATATCACATCTCATGCTATAGGAAGGGTCTCAGGATTGGAATGGGAAGGAGTTGGATATCACATCTCATGCTATAGGAAGGGTCTCAGGTTTGGTATAAGCAGTGAGATATCACATCTCATGCTATAGGAAGGGTCTCAGGATTGGAATGGGAAGGAGTTGGATATCACATCTCATGTTATAGGAAGGATCTCAGGTTTGGTATAAGCATTGAGATATCACATCTCTGCTATCGGAAGGGTCTCAGGATTGGAATGGGAAGGAGTTGGATATTCCCATCTCATGTTATAGGAAGGGTCTCAGGTTTGGTATTAGAAGCATTGAGATATCACATCTCATGCTGTAGGAAGGGTCTCAGGATTGGAATTGGAAGGAGTTGGATATCACATCTCATGCTATAGGAAGGATCGCAGGTTTGGTATTAGAAGCATTGAGATATCACATCTCATGCTATCGGAAGGGTCTCAGGATTGGAATGGGAAGGAGTTGGATATCACATCTCATGCTATAGGAAGGGTCTCAGGTTTGGAACGGTAAGGAGTTTGATATCATATCTCATGTTATAGGAAGAGTCTCAGGTTTGGTATAAGCATTGAGATGTCACATCTCTGCTATCGGAGGTGTCTCAGGATTGGGATGGGAAGGAGTTGGATATCACATCTCATGCTATAGGAAGGGTCTCAGGATTGGAATGGGAAGGAGTTGTATATGCCATCTCATGCCATAGGAAGGGTCTCAGGTTTGGTATAAGCATTGAGATATCACATCACATGCTATAGGAAGGGTCTCAGGATTGGAATGGGAAGGACTTGGATATCACAAATCATGCTATAGGCAGGGTCTCAGGTTTGGAAAGGGAAGGAGATGGATATCACATTTCATGTTAGAGGTAGGATCTCAGGTTTGGTATTAGAGGCATTGAGATATCACATCTCATGCTATCAGAAGGGTCTCAGGATTGGAATGGGAAGGAGTTGGATATCACATCTCATGCTACAGGGAGGGTCTCAGGTTTGGAAGGTGAAGGATTTGGAAATCACATCTCATATTATAGGAAGGATCTCAGGTTTGGTATTAGAAGCATTGAGATATCACATCTCATGCTATCGGAAGGATCTCAGGTTTGGTATAAGAGGCATTGAGATATCACATCTCATGCTATCATAAGGGTCTCAGGATTGGAATGGGAAGGAGTTGGATATCACATCTCATGTTATAGGAAGGATCTCAGGTTTGGTATTGGAAGCATTGAGACATCACATCTCATGCTATAGGAAGGGTCTCAGGATTGGAATGGGAAGGAGTTGGATATCACATCTCATGTTATAGGAAGGATCTCAGGTTTGGTATAAGCATCGAGATATCACATCTCTGCTATCGGAAGGGTCTCAGGATTGGAATGGGAAGGAGTTGGATATTCCCATCTCATGTTATAGGAAGGGTCTCAGGTTTGGTATTAGAAGCATTGAGATATCACATCTCATGCTGTAGGAAGGGTCTCAGGATCGGAATTGGAAGGAGTTGGATATCACATCTCATGCTATAGGAAGGATCGCAG